>NC_064577.1:21117200-21444200 GCF_937001465.1 Orcinus orca
TAAAGCGTTGTCGTACCCTCACCTGGACCCTATACCGTCCACGTCCCCTAACCCTAACCCTAGCCCGAACCCTAACCCTAACCCTTCCCCGAAGCCTGACCCTCACCCGTCCCCTAATCCTAACCCGTACGCTGACACTCACCCGCGCCCTCACACGTACGCTCCCCTTAAAGCGTTGTCGTACCCTCACCTGGACCCTAAACCTTCCCCGTCCCCTAACCCTAACCCTAGCCCGAACCCTAACCCTAACCCTTCCCCGAAGCCTGACCCTCACCCGTCCCCTAATCCTAACCCGTACGCTGACACTCACCCGCGCCCTCACACGTACGCTCCCCCTAAAGCGTTGTCGTACCCTCACCTGGACCCTAAACCGTCCCCGTCCCCCAACCCTAACCCTAGCCCGAACCCTAACCCTAACCCTTCCCCGAAGCCTGACCCTCACCCGTCCCCTAATCCTAACCCGTACGCTGACACTCACCCGCGCCCTCACACGTACGCTCCCCCTAAAGCGTTGTCGTACCCTCACCTGGACCCTAAACCGTCCCCGTCCCCTAACCCTAACCCTACCCCGAACCCTAACCCTAACCCTTCCCCGAAGCCTGACCCTCACCCGTCCCCTAATCCTAACCCGTACGCTGACACTCACCCGCGCCCTCACACGTACGCTCCCCCTAAAGCGTTGTCGTACCCTCACCTGGACCCTAAACCGTCCCCGTCCCCTAACCCTAACCCTAGCCCGAACCCTAACCCTAACCCTTCCCCGAAGCCTGACCCTCACCCGTCCCCTAATCCTAACCCGTACGCTGACACTCACCCTCGCCCTCACACGTACGCTCCCCCTAAAGCGTTGTCGTACCCTCATCTGGACCCTAAACCGTCCCCGTCCCCTAAGCCTAACCCTAGCCCGAACCCTAACCCTAACCCTTCCCCGAAGCCTGACCCTCACCCGTCCCCTAATCCTAACCCGTACGCTGACACTCACCCGCGCCCTCACACGTACGCTCCCCCTAAAGCGTTGTCGTACCCTCACCTGGACCCTAAACCATTCCCGACCCCTAACCCTAACCCCAGCCCGAACCCTAACCCTAACCCTTCCCCGAAGCCTGACCCTCACCCGTCCCCTAATCCTAACCCGTACGCTGACACTCACCCGCGCCCTCACACGTACGCTCCCCCTAAAGCGTTGTCGTACCCTCACCTGGACCCTAAACCGTCCCCGTCCCCTAACCCTAACCCTAGCTCGAACCCTAACCCTAACCCTTCCCCGAAGCCTGACCCTCACCCGTCCCCTAATCCTAACCCGTACGCTGACTCTCACCCGCGCCCTGACACGTATGCTCCCCCTAAAGCGTTGTCGTACCCTCACCTGGACCCTAAACCGTCCCCGTCCCCTAACCCTAACCCTAGCCCGAACCCTAACCCTAACCCTTCCCCGAAGCCTGACCCTCACCCGTCCCCTAACCCTAACCCGTACGCTGACACTCACCCGCGACCTCACACGTACGCTCCCCCTAAAGCGTTGTCGTACCCTCACCTGGATCCTATACCGTCCCCGTCCCCTAACCCTAACCCTAGCCCGAACCCTAACCCTAACCCTTCCCCGAAGCCTGACCCTCACCCGTCCCCTAATCCTAACCCGTACGCTGACACTCACCCGCGCCCTCACACGTACGCTCCCCCTAAAGCATTGTCGTACCCTCACCTGGACCCTAAACCGTCCCCGTCCCCTAACCCTAACCCTAGCCCGAACCCTAACCCTAACCCTTCCCCGAAGCCTGACCCTCACCCGTCCCCTAATCCTAACCCGTACGCTGACACTCACCCGCGCCCTCACACGTACGCTCCCCCTAAAGCGTTGTCGTACCCTCACCTGGACCCTAAACCGTCCCCGTCCCCTAACCCTAACCCTAGCCCGAACCCTAACCCTAACCCTTCCCCGAAGCCTGACCCTCACCCGTCCCCTAATCCTAACCCGTACGCTGACAATCACCCTCGCCCTCACACGTACGCTCCCCCTAAAGCGTTGTCGTACCCTCACCTGGACCCTAAACCGTTCCCGTCCCCTAAGCCTAACCCTAGCCCGAACCCTAACCCTAACCCTTCCCCGAAGCCTAACCCTCACCCGTCCCCTAATCCTAACCCGTACGCTGACACTCACCCGCGCCCTCACACGTACGCTCCCCCTAAAGCGTTGTCGTACCCTCACCTGGACCCTAAACCATTCCCGACCCCTAACCCTAACCCTAGCCCGAACCCTAACCCTAACCCTTCCCCGAAGCCTGACCCTCACCCGTCCCCTAATCCTAACCGTACGCTGACACTCACCCGCGCCCTCACACGTACGCTCCCCCTAAAGCGTTGTCGTACCCTCACCTGGACCCTAAACCGTCCCCGTCCCCTAACCCTAACCCTAGCTCGAACCCTAACCCTAACCCTTCCCCGAAGCCTGACCCTCACCCGTCCCCTAATCCTAACCCGTACGCTGACTCTCACCCGCGCCCTGACACGTATGCTCCCCCTAAAGCGTTGTCGTACCCTCACCTGGACCCTAAACCTTCCCCGTCCCCTAACCCTAACCCTAGCCCGAACCCTAACCCTAACCTTTCCCCGAAGCCTGACCCTCACCCGTCCCCTAACCCTAACCCGTACGCTGACACTCACCCGCGCCCTCACACGTACGCTCCCCCTAAAGCGTTGTCGTACCCTCACCTGGATCCTATACCGTCCCCGTCCCCTAACCCTAACCCTAGCCCGAACCCTAACCCTAACCCTTCCCCGAAGCCTGACCCTCACCCGTCCCCTAATCCTAACCCGTACGCTGACACTCACCCGCGCCCTCACACGTACGCTCCCCCTAAAGCATTGTCGTACCCTCACCTGGACCCTAAACCGTCCCCGTCCCCTAACCCTAACCCTAGCCCGAACCCTAGCCCTAACCCTTCCCCGAAGCCTGACCCTCACCCGTCCCCTAATCCTAACCCGTACGCTGACACTCACCCGCGCCCTCACACGTACGCTCCCCCTAAAGCGTTGTCGTACCCTCACCTGGACCCTAAACCGTCCCCGTCCCCTAACCCTAACCCTAGCCCGAACACTAACCCTAAACCTTCCCCGAACCCTGACACTCACCCGTCCCCTAATCCTAACCCGTACGCTGACACTCACCCGCGCCCTCACACGTACGCTCCCCCTAAATCGTTGTCGTACCCTCACCTGGACCCTAAACCGTCCCCGTCCCCTAACCCTAACCCTAGCCCGAACCCTAACCCTAACACTTCCCCGAAGCCTGACCCTCACCCGTCCCCTAATCCTAACCCGTACGCTGACACTCACTCGCGCCCTCACACGTATGCTCCCCCTAAAGCGTTGTCGTACCCTCACCTGGACCCTAAACCGTCCCCGTCCCCTAACACTAACCTTAGCCCGAACGCTAACCCTAACCCTTCCCCGAAGCCTGACCCTCACCCGTCCCCTAATCCTAACCCGTACGCTGACACTCACCCGCGCCCTCACACGTACGCTCCCCCTAAAGCGTTGTCGTACCCTCACCTGGACCCTAAACCGTCCCCGTCCCCTAACCCTAACCCTAGCCCGAACCCTAACCCTCACCCTTCCCCGAAGCCTGACCCTCACCCGTCCCCTAATCCTAACCCGTACGCTGACACTCACACGCGCCCTCACACGTACGCTCCCCCTAAAGCGCTGTCGTACCCTCACCTGGACCCTAAACCGTCCCCGTCCCCTAACCCTAACCCTAGCCCGAACACTAACCCTAACCCTTCCCCGAACCCTGACCCTCACCCGTCCCCTAATCCTAACCCGTACGCTGACACTCACCCGCGCCCTCACACGTACGCTCCCGCTAAAGCGTTGTCGTACCCTCACCTGGACCCTAAACCGTCCCCGTCCCCTAACCCTAACCCTAGCCCGAACCCTAACCCTAACCCTTCCCCGAAGCCTGACCCTCACCCGTCCCCTAATCCTAACCCGTACGCTGACACTCACCCGCGCCCTCACACGTATGCTCCCCCTAAAGCGTTGTCGTACCCTCACCTGGACCCTAAACCGTCCCCGTCCCCTAACCCTAACACTAGCCCGAACCCTAAACCTAACCCTTCCCCGAAGCCTGACCCTCACCCGTCCCCTAATCCTAACCCGTACGCTGACACTCACCCGCGCCCTCACACGTACTCTCCCCCTAAAGCGTTGTCGTACCCTCACCTGGACCCTAAACCGTCCCCGTCCCCTAACCCTAACCCTAGCCCAAACACTAACCCTAACCCTTCCCCGAACCCTGACACTCACCCGTCCCCTAATCCTAACCCGTACGCTGACACTCACCCGCGCCCTCACACGTACGCTCCCCACAAAGCATTGTCGTACCCTCACCTGGACCCTAAACCGTCCCCGTCCCCTAACCCTAACCCTAGCCCGAACCCTAACCCTAACCCTTCCCCGAAGCCTGACCCTCACCTGTCCCCTAATCCTAACCCGTACGCTGACACTCACCCGCGCCCTCACACGTACGCTCCCCCTAAAGCGTTGTCGTACCCTCACCTGGACCCTAAACCGTCCCCTAACCCTAACCCTAACCCTAGCCCGAACCCTAACCCTAATCCTTCCCCGAAGCCTGACCCTCACCAGTCCCCTAATCCTAACCCGTACGCTGACACTCACCCGCGCCCTCACACGTACGCTCCCCCTAAAGCGTTGTCGTACCCTCACCTGGACCCTAAACCGTCCCCGTCCCCTAACCCTAACCCTAGCCCGAACCCTAACCCTAACCCTTCCCCGAAGCCTGACCCTCACCCGTCCCCTAATCCTAACCCGTACGCTGACACTCACCCGCGCCCTCACACGTACGCTCCCCCTAAAGCGTTGTCGTACCCTCACCTGGACCCTAAACCGTCCCCGTCCCCTAAGCCAAACCCTAGCCCGAACCCTAACCCTAACCCTTCCCCGAAGCCTGACCCTCACCCGTCCCCTAATCCTAACCCGTACGCTGACACTCACCCGCGCCCTCACACGTACGCTCCCCCTAAAGCGTTGTCGTACCCTCACCTGGACCCTAAACCGTCCCCTAACCCTAACCCTAACCCTAGCCCGAACCCTAACCCTAACCCTTCCCCGAAGCCTGACCCTCACCCGTCCCCTAATCCTAACCCGTACGCTGACACTCACCCGCGCCCTCACACGTACGCTCCCCCTAAAGCGCTGTCGTACCCTCACCTGGACCCTAAACCGTCCCCGTCCCCTAACCCTAACCCTAGCCCGAACACTAACCCTAACACTTCCCCGAACCCTGACCCTCACGCGTCCCCTAATCCTAACCCGTACGCTGACACTCACCCGCGCCCTCACACGTACGCTCCCGCTAAAGCGTTGTCGTACCCTCACCTGGACCCTAAACCGTCCCTGTCCCCTAACCCTAACCCTAGCCCGAACCCTAACCCTAACCCTTCCCCGAAGCCTGACCCTCACGCGTCCCCTAATCCTAACCCGTACGCTGACACTCACCCGCGCCCTCACACGTATGCTCCCCCTAAAGCGTTGTCGTACCCTCACCTGGACCCTAAACCGTCCCCGTCCCCTAAGCCTAACCCTAGCCCGAACCCTAACCCTAACCCTTCCCCGAAGCCTGACCCTCACCCGTCCCCTAATCCTAACCCGTACCCTGACACTCACCCGCGCCCTCACACGTACGCTCCCCCTAAAGCGTTGTCGTACCCTCACCTGGACCCTAAACCGTCCCCGTCCCCTAACCCTAACCCTAGCCCGAACCCTAACCCTAACCCTTCCCCGAAGCCTGACCCTCACCCGTCACCTAATCCTAACCCGTACACTGACACTCACCCGCGCCCTCACACGTACGCTCCCCCTAAAGCGTTGTCGTACCCTCACCTGGACCCTAAACCGTCCCCGTCCCCTAACCCTAACCCTAGCCCGAACCCTAACCCTAACCCTTCCCCGAAGCCTGACCTTCACCCGTCCCCTAATCCTAACCCGTACGCTGACACTCACCCGCGCCCTCACACGTACGCTCCCCCTAAAGCGTTGTCGTACCCTCACCTGGACCCTAAACCGTCCCCGTCCCCTAACCCTAACCCTAGCCCGAACCCTAACCCTAACCCTTCCCCGAAGCCTGACCCTCACCCGTCCCCTAATCCTAACCCGTTCGCTGACACTCACCCGCGCCCTCACACGTACGCTCCCCCTAAAGCGTTGTCGTACCCTCACCTGGACCCTAAACCGTCCCCGTCCCCTAACCCTAACCCTAGCCCGAACCCTAACCCTAACCCTTCCCCGAAGCCTGACCCTCACCCGTCCCCTAATCCTAACCCGTACCCTGACACTCACCCGCGCCCTCACACGTACGCTCCCCCTAAAGCGTTGTCGTACCCTCACCTGGACCCTAAACCGTCCCCGTCCCCTAACCCTAACCCTAGCCCGAACCCTAACCCTAACCCTTCCCCGAAGCCTGACCCTCACCCGTCCCCTAATCCTAACCCGTACGCTGACACTCACCCGCGCCCTCACACGTACGCTCCCCCTAAAGCGTTGTCGTACCCTCACCTGGACCCTAAACCGTCCCCGTCCCCTAACCCTAACCCAAGCCCGAACCCTAACCCTAACCCTTCCCCGAAGCCTGACCCTCACCCGTCCCCTAATCCTAACCCGTACGCTGACACTCACCCGCGCCCTCACACGTACGCTCCCCCTAAAGCGTTGTCGTACCCTCACCTGGACCCTAAACCGTCCCCGTCCCCTAACCCTAACCCTAGCCCGAACCCTAACCCTAACCCTTCCCCGAAGCCTGACCCTCACCCGTCCCCTAATCCTAACCCGTACGCTGACACTCAACCGCGCCCTCACACGTACGCTCCCCCTAAAGCGTTGTCGTACCCTCACCTGGACCCTAAACCGTCCCCGTCCCCTAACCCTAACCCTAGCCCGAACCCTAACCCTAACCCTTCCCCGAAGCCTGACCTTCACCCGTCCCCTAATCCTAAACCGAACGCTGACACTCACCCGCGCCCTCACACGTACGCTCCCCCTAAAGCGTTGTCGTACCCTCACCTGGACCTTAAACCGTCCCCGTCCCGTAACCCTAACCCTAGCCCGAACCCTAACCCTAACCCTTCCCCGAAGCCTGACCCTCACCCGTCCCCTAATCCTAACCCGTACGCTGACACTCACCCGCGCCCTCACACGTACGCTCCCCACAAAGCGTTGTCGTACCCTCACCTGGACCCTAAACCGTCCCCGTCCCCTAACCCTAACCCTAGCCCGAACCCTAACCCTAACCCTTCCCCGAAGCCTGACCCTCACCCGTCCCCTAATCCTAACCCGTACGCTGACACTCACCCGTGCCCTCACACGTACGCTCCGCCTAAAGCGTTGTCGGACCCTCACCTGGACCCTATACCGTCCCCGTCCCCTAACCCTAACCCTAGCCCGAACCCTAAACCTAACCCTAACCCTTCCCCGAAGCCTGACCCTCACCCGTCCCCTAATACTAACCCGTATGCTGACACTCACCCACGCCCTCACACGTACGCTCCCCCTAAAGCATTGTCGTACCCTCACCTGGACCCTAAACCGTCCCCGTCCCCTAACCCTAACCCTAGCCCGAACCCTAACCCTAACCCTTCCCCGAAGCCTGACCCTCACCCGTCCCCTAATCCTAACCCGTACCCTGACACTCACCCGCGCCCTCACACGTACGCTCCCCCTAAAGCGTTGTCGTACCCTCACCTGGACCCTAAACCGTCCCCGTCCCCTAACCCTAACCCTAGCCCGAACCCTAACCCTAACCCTTCCCCGAAGCCTGACCTTCACCCGTCCCCTAATCCTAACCTGTACGCTGACACTCACCCGCGCCCTCACACGTACGCTCCCCCTAAAGCGTTGTCGTACCCTCACCTGGACCCTAAACCGTCCCCGTCCCCTAACCCTAACCCTAGCCCGAACCCTAACCCTAACCCTTCCCCGAAGCCTGACCCTCACCCGTCCCCTAATCCTAACCCGTACGCTGACACTCACCCGCGCCCTCACACATACGCTCCCCACAAAGCGTTGTCGTACCCTCACCTGGACCCTAAACCGTCCCCGTCCCCTAACCCTAACCCTAGCCCGAACCCTAACCCTAACCCTTCCCCGAAGCCTGACCCTCACCCGTCCCCTAATCCTAACCCGTACCCTGACACTCACCCGCGCCCTCACACGTACGCTCCCCCTAAAGCGTTGTCATACCCTCACCTGGACCCTAAACCGTCCCCGTCCCCTAACCCTAACCCTAGCTCGAACCCTAAGCCTAACCCTTCCCCGAAGCCTGACCCTCACCCGTCCCCTAATCCTAACCCGTACGCTGACTCTCAGCCGCGCCCTCACACGTACGCTCCCCCTAAAGCGTTGTCGTACCCTCACCTGGACCCTAAACCGTCCCCGTCCCCTAACCCTAACCCTAGCCCGAACCCTAACCCTAACCCTTCCCCGAAGCCTGACCCTCACACGTCCCCTAATCCTAACCCGTACGCTGACACTCACCCGCGCCCTCACACGTACGCTCCCCCTAAAGCGTTGTCGTACCCTCACCGGGACCCTATACCGTCCCCGTCCCCTAACCCTAACCCTAGCCCGAACCCTAAACCTAACCCTAACCCTTCCCCGAAGCCTGACCCTCACCCGTCCCCTAATACTAACCCGTACGCTGACACTCACCCACGCCCTCACACGTACGCTCCCCCTAAAGCATTGTCGTACCCTCACCTGGACCCTAAACCGTCCCCGTCCCCTAACCCTAACCCTAGCCCGAACCCTAACCCTAACCCTTCCCCGAAGCCTGACCCTCACCCGTCCCCTAATCCTAACCCGTACGCTGACACTCACCCGCGCCCTCACATGTACGCTCCCCCTAAAGCATTGTCGTACCCTCACTTGGACCCTAAACCATCCCCTAACCCTAACCCTAACCCTAGCCCGAACCCTAACCCTAACCCTTCCCCGAAGCCTGACCCTCACCCGTCCCCTAATCCTAACCCGTACGCTGACACTCACCCGCGCCCTCACACGTACGCTCCCCCTAAAGCGTTGTCGTACCCTCACCTGGACCCTAAACCGTCCCCGTCCCCTAACCCTAACCCTAGCCCGAACCCTAACCCTAACCCTTCCCCGAAGCCTGACCCTCACCCGTCCCATAATCCTAACCCGTACCCCGACACTCACCCGCGCCCTCACACGTACGCTCCCCCTAAAGCGTTGTCGTACCCTCACCTGGACCCTAAACCGTCCCCGTCCCCTAACCCTAACCCTAGCCCGAACCCTAACCCTAACCCTTCCCCGAAGCCTGACCCTCACCCGTCCCCTAATCCTAACCCGTACGCTGACACCCGCGCCCTCACACGTACGCTCCCCCTAAAGCGTTGTCGTACCCTCACCTGGACCCTAAACCGTCCCCGTCCCCTAACCCTAACCCTAGCCCGAACACTAACCCTAACCCTTCCCCGAAACCTCACACTCACCCGTCCCCTAATCCTAACCCGTACGCTGACACTCACCCGCGCCCTCACACGTACGCTCCCCACAAAGCATTGTCGTACCCTCACCTGGACCCTAAACTGTCCCCGTCCCCTAACCCTAACCCTAGCCCGAACCCTAACCCTAAACCTTCCCCAAAGCCTGACCCTCACCTGTCCCCTAATCCTAACCCGTACGCTGACACTCACCCGCGCCCTCACACGTACGCTCCCCCTAAAGCGTTGTCGTACCCTCACCTGGACCCTAAACCGTCCCCTAACCCTAACCCTAACCCTAGCCCGAACCCTAACCCTAACCCTTCCCCGAAGCCTGACCCTCACCCTTCCCCTAATCCTAACCCGTACGCTGACACTCACCCGCGCCCTCACACGTACGCTCCCCCTAAAGCGTTGTCGTACCCTCACCTGGACCCTAAACCGTCCCCTAACCCTAACCCTAACCCTAGCCCGAACCCTAACCCTAACCCTTCCCCGAAGCCTGACCCTCACCCGTCCCCTAATCCTAACCCGTACGCTGACACTCACCCGCGCCCTCACACATACGCTCCCCACAAAGCGTTGTCGTACCCTCACCTGGACCCTAAACCGTCCCCGTCCCCTAACCCTAACCCTAGCCCGAACCCTAACCCTAACCCTTCCCCGAAGCCTGACCCTCACCCGTCCCCTAATCCTAACCCGTACCCTGACACTCACCCGCGCCCTCACACGTACGCTCCCCCTAAAGCGTTGTCATACCCTCACCTGGACCCTAAACCGTCCCCGTCCCCTAACCCTAACCCTAGCTCGAACCCTAAGCCTAACCCTTCCCCGAAGCCTGACCCTCACCCGTCCCCTAATCCTAACCCGTACGCTGACTCTCACCCGCGCCCTCACACGTACGCTCCCCCTAAAGCGTTGTCGTACCCTCACCTGGACCCTAAACCGTCCCCGTCCCCTAACCCTAACCCTAGCCCGAACCCTAACCCTAACCCTTCCCCGAAGCCTGACCCTCACACGTCCCCTAATCCTAACCCGTACGCTGACACTCACCTGCGCCCTCACACGTACGCTCCCCCTAAAGCGTTGTCGTACCCTCACCTGGACCCTATACCGTCCCCGTCCCCTAAGCCTAACCCTAGCCCGAACCCTAAACCTAACCCTAACCCTTCCCCGAAGCCTGACCCTCACCCGTCCCCTAATACTAACCCGTACGCTGACACTCACCCACGCCCTCACACGTACGCTCCCCCTAAAGAATTGTCGTACCCTCACCTGGACCCTAAACCGTCCCCGTCCCCTAACCCTAACCCTAGCCCGAACCCTAACCCTAACCCTTCCCCGAAGCCTGACCCTCACCCGTCCCCTAATCCTAACCCGTACGCTGACACTCACCCGCGCCCTCACACGTACGCTCACCCTAAAGCATTGTCGTACCCTCACTTGGACCCTAAACCATCCCCTAACCCTAACCCTAACCCTAGCCCGAACCCTAACCCTAACCCTTCCCCGAAGCCTGACCCTCACCCATCCCCTAATCCTAACCCGTACGCTGACACTCACCCGCGCCCTCACACGTACGCTCCCCCTAAAGCGTTGTCGTACCCTCACCTGGACCCTAAACCGTCCCCGTCCCCTAACCCTAACCCTAGCCCGAACCCTAACCCTAACCCTTCCCCGAAGCCTGACCCTCACCCGTCCCCTAATCCTAACCCGTACCCCGACACTCACCCGCGCCCTCACACGTACGCTCCCCCTAAAGCGTTGTCGTACCCTCACCTGGACCCTAAACCGTCCCCGTCCCCTAACCCTAACCCTAGCCCGAACCCTAACCCTAACCCTTCCCCGAAGCCTGACCCTCACCCGTCCCCTAATCCTAACCCGTACGCTGACACTCACCCGCGCCCTCACACGTACGCTCCCCACAAAGCATTGTCGTACCCTCACCTGGACCCTAAACCGTCCCCTAACCCTAACCCTAACCCTAGTCCGAACCCTAACCCTAACCCTTCCCCGAAGCCTGACCCTCACCCTTCCCCTAATCCTAACCCGTACGCTGACACTCACCCGCGCCCTCACACGTATGCTCCCCACAAAGCATTGTCGTACCCTCACCTGGACCCTAAACCGTCCCCTAACCCTAACCCTAACCCTAGCCCGAACCCTAACCCTAACCCTTCCCCGAAGCCTGACCCTCACCCTTCCCCTTATCCTAACCCGTATGCTGACACTCACCCGCGCCCTCACACGTACGCTCCCCCTAAAGCGTTGTCGTACCCTCACCTGGACCCTAAACCGTCCCCGTCCCCTAACCCTAACCCTAGCCCGAACCCTAACCCTAACCCTTCCCCGAAGCCTGACCCTCACCCGTCCCCTAATCCTAACCCGTACGCTGACACTCACCCGCGCCCTCACACGTACGCTCCCCCTAAAGCGTTGTCGTACCCTCACCTGGACCCTGAACCGTCCCCGTCCCCTAACCCTAACCCTAACCCGAACCCTAACCCTAACCCTTCCCCGAAGCCTGACCCTCACCCGTCCCCTAATCCTAACCCGTACGCTGACACTCACCCTCGCCCTCACACGTACGCTCCCCCTAAAGCGTTGTCGTACCCTCACCTGGACCCTAAACCGTCCCCGTCCCCTAACCCTAACCCTAGCCCGAACCCTAACCCTAACCCTTCCCCGAAGCCTGACCCTCACCCGTCCCCTAATCCTAACCCGTACGCTGACACTCTCCCGCGCCCTCACACGTACGATCCCACTAAAGCGTTGTCGTACCCTCACCTGGACCCTAAACCTTCCCCGTCCCCTAACCCTAACCCTAGCCCGAACCCTAACCCTAACCCTTCCCCGAAGCCTGACCCTCACCCGTCCCCTAATCCTAAACCGTACGCTGACACTCACCTGCGCCCTCACACGTACGCTCCCCCTAAAGCGTTGTCGTACCCTCACCTGGACCCTAAACCGTCCCCGTACCCTAACACTAACCCTAGCTCGAACCGTAACCCTAACCCTTCCCCGAAGCCTGACCCTCACCCGTCCCCTAATCCTAACCCGTACGCTGACTCTCACTCGCGCCCTCACACGTACGCTCTCCCTAAAACGTTGTCGTACCCTCACCTGGACCCTAAACCGTCCCCGTCCCCTAACCCTAACCCTAGCCCGAACCGTAACCCTAACCCTTCCCCGAAGCCTGACCCTCACCCGTCCCCTAATCCTAACCCGTACGCTGACACTCACCCACGCCCTCACACGTACGCTCCCCCTAAAGCGTTGTCGTACCCTCACCTGGACCCTATACCGTCCCCGTCCCCTAACCCTAACCCTAGCCCGAACCCTAACCCTAACCCTTCCCCGAAGCCTGACCCTCACCCGTCCCCTAATCCTAACCCGTACGCTGACACTCACCCGCGCCCTCACAGGTACGCTCCCCCTAAAGCATTGTCGTACCCTCACCTGGACCCTAAACCGTCCCCGTCCCCTAACCCTAACCCTAGCCCGAACCCTAACCCTAACCCTTCCCCGAAGCCTGACACTCACCTGTCCCCTAATCCTAACCCGTACGCAGACACTCTCCCGCGCCCTCACACGTACGCTCCCCCTAAAGCGTTGTCGTACCCTCACTTGGACCCTAAACCGTCCCCTAACCCTAACCCTAACCCTAGCCCGAACACTAACCCTAACCCTTCCCCGAAGCCTGACCCTCACCCGTCCCCTAATCCTAACCCGTACGCTGACACTCACCCGCGCCCTCACACGTACGCTCCCCCTAAAGCGTTGTCGTTCCCTCACCTGGACCCTAAACCGTCCCCGTCCTCTAACCCTAACCCTAGCCCGAACCCTAACCCTAACCCTTCCCCGAAGCCTGACCCTCACCCGTCCCCGAATCCTAACCCGTACCCTGACACTCACCCGCGCCCTCACACGTACGCTCCTCCTAAAGCGTTGTCGTACCCTCACCTGGACCCTAAACCGTCCCCGTCCCCTAACCCTAACCCTAGCCCGAACCCTAACCCTAACCCTTCCCCGAGCCTGACCCTCACCCGTCCCCTAATCCTAACCCGTACCCTGACACTCACCCGCGCCCTCACACGTACGCTCCCCCTAAAGCGTTGTCGTACCCTCACCTGGACCCTAAACCGTCCATGTCCCCTAACCCAAACCCTAGCCCGAACCCTAACCCTAACACTTCCCCGAAGCCTGACCCTCACCCGTCCCCTAATCCTAACCTGTACGCTGACACTCACCCGCGCCCTCACACGTACGCTCCCCCTAAAGCGTTGTCGTACCCTCACCTGGACCCTAAACCGTCCCCGTCCCCTAACCCTAACCCTAGCCCGAACACTAACCCTAACCCTTCCCCGAAACCTGACACTCACCCATCCCCTAATCCTAACCCGTACGCTGACACTCACCCGCGCCCTCACACATACGCTCCCCACAAAGCATTGTCGTACCCTCACCTGGACCCTAAACCGTCCCCGTCCCCTAACCCTAACCCTAGCCCAAACCCTAACCCTAACCCTTCCCCGAAGCCTGACCCTCACCCGTCCCCTAATCCTAACCCGTACGCTGACACTCACCCGCGCCCTCACACGTACGCCTCCCCGAAAGCGTTGTCGTACCCTCACCTGGACCCTAAACCGTCCCCGTCCCCTAACCCTAACCCTAGCCCGAACCCTAACCCTAACCCTTCCCCGAAGCCTGACCCTCACCCGTCCCCTAATCCTAACCCGTACGCTGACACTCACCCGCGCCCTCACACGTACGCTCCCCCTAAAGCATTGTCGTACCCTCACCTGGACCCTAAACCATCCCCGTCCCCTAACCCTAACCCTAGCCCGAACCCTAACCCTAACCCTTCCCCGAAGCCTGACCCTCACCCGTCCCCTAATCCTAACCCGTACGCTGACACTCACCCGCGCCCTCACACGTACGCTCCCCCTAAAGCGTTGTCATACCCTCACCTGGACCCTAAACCGTCCCCGTCCCCTAAGCCTAACCCTAGCCCGAACCCTAACCCTAACCCTTCCCCGAAGCCTGACCCTCACCCGTCCCCTAATCCTAACCCGTACGCTGACACTCACCCGCGCCCTCACACGTACGCCCCCCCGAAAGCGTTGTCGTACCCTCACCTGGACCCTAAACCGTCCCCGTCCCCTAACCCTAACCCTAGCCCGAACCCTAACCCTAACCATTCCCCGAAGCCTGACCCTCACCCGTCCCCTAATCCTAACCCGTACGCTGACACTCACCCGCGCCCTCACACGTACGCTCCCCCTAAAGCGTTGTCGTACCCTCACCTGGACCCTAAACCGTCCCCGTCCCCTAACCCTAACCCTAGCCCGAACCCTAACCCTAACCCTTCCCCGAAGCCTGACCCTCACCCGTCCCATAATCCTAACCCGTACGCTGACACTCACCCGCGCCCTCACACGTACGCCCCCCCGAAAGCGTTGTCGTACCCTCACCTGGACCCTAAACCGTCCCCGTCCCCTAACCCTAACCCTAGCCCGAACCCTAACCCTAACCCTTCCCCGAAGCCTGACCCTCACCCGTCCCCTAATCCTAACACGTACGCTGACACTCACCCGCGCCCTCACACGTACGCTCCCCCTAAAGCGTTGTCGTACCCTCACCTGGACCCTAAACCGTCCCCGTCCCCTAACCCTAACCCTAGCCCGAACCCTAACCCTAACCCTTCCCCGAAGCCTGACCCTCACCCGTCCCCTAATCCTAACCCGTACGCTGACACTCACCCTCGGCCTCACACGTACGCTCCCCCGTAAAGCGTTGTCGTACCCTCACCTGGACCCTAAACCGTCCCCGTCCCCTAACCCTAACCCTAGCCCGAACCCTAACCCTAACCCTTACCCGAAGCCTGACCCTCACCCGTGCCCTAATCCTAACCCGTACGCTGACACTCACCCGCGCCCTCACACGTACGCCCCCCCTAAAGCGTTGTCGTACCCTCACCTGGACCCTAAACCGTCCCCGTCCCCTAACACTAACCCTAGTCCGAACCCTAAACCTAACCCTTCCCCGAAGCCTGACCCTCACCCGTCCCCTAATCCTAACCCGTACGCTGACAATCACCTGCGCCCTCACACGTACGCTCCCCCTAAAGCGTTGTCGTACCCTCACCTGGACCCTAAACCGTCCCCGTCCCCTAAGCCTAACCCTAGCCCGAACCCTAACCCTAACCCTTCCCCGAAGCCTGACCCTCACCCGTCCCCTAATCCTAATCCGTACGCTGACACTCACCCACGCCCTCACACGTACGCTCCCCCTAAAGCGTTGTCGTACCCTCACCTGGACCCTAAACCGTCCCCGTCCCCTAACCCTAACCCTAGCCCGAACCCTAACCCTAACCCTTACCCGAAGCCTGACCCTCACCCGTGCCCTAATCCTAACCCGTACGCTGACACTCACCCGCGCCCTCACACGTACGCCCCCCCTAAAGCGTTGTCGTACCCTCACCTGGACCCTAAACCGTCCCAGTCCCCTAACACTAACCCTAGTCCGAACCCTAAACCTAACCCTTCCCCGAAGCCTGACCCTCACCCGTCCCCTAATCCTAACCCGTACGCTGACAATCACCTGCGCCCTCACACGTACGCTCCCCCTAAAGCGTTGTCGTACCCTCACCTGGACCCTAAACCGTCCCCGTCCCCTAAGCCTAACCCTAGCCCGAACCCTAACCCTAACCCTTCCCCGAAGCCTGACCCTCACCCGTCCCCTAATCCTAACCCGTACGCTGACACTCACCCACGCCCTCACACGTACGCTCCCCCTAAAGCGTTGTCGTACCCTCACCTGGACCCTAAACCGTCCCCGTCCCCTAACCCTAACCCTAGCCCGAACCCTAACCCTAACCCTTCCCGGAAGCCTGACCCTCACCCGTCCCCTAATCCTAACCCGTACGCTGACACTCACCCGCGCCCTCACACGTACGCCCCCCCTAAAGCGTTGTCGTACCCTCACCTGGACCCTAAACCGTCCCCGTCCCCTAACCCTAACCCTAGTCCGAACCCTAAACCTAACCCTTCCCCGAAGCCTGACCCTCACCCGTCCCCTAATCCTAACCCGTACGCTGACACTCACCTGCGCCCTCACACGTACGCTCCCCCTAAAGCGTTGTCGTACCCTCACCTGGACCCTAAACCGTCCCCGTCCCCTAAGCCTAACCCTAGCCCGAACCCTAACCCTAACCCTTCCCCGAAGCCTGACCCTCACCCGTCCCCTAATCCTAACCCGTACGCTGACACTCACCCGCGCCCTCACACGTACGCTCCCCCTAAAGCGTTGTCGTACCCTCACCTAGACCCTAAACCATCCCCGTCCCCTAACCCTAACCCTAGCCCGAACCCTAACCCTAACCCTTCCCGGAAGCCTGACCATCACCCGTCCCCTAATCCTAACCCGTACGCTGACACTCACCCGCGCCCTCACACGTACGCTCCCCCTAAAGCGTTGTCGTACCCTCACCTGGACCCTAAACCGTCCCCGTCCCCTAAGCCTAACCCTAGCCCGAACCCTAACCCTAACCCTTCCCCGAAGCCTGACCCTCACCCGTCCCCTAATCCTAACCCGTACGCTGACACTCACCCGCGCCCTCACACGTACGCCCCCCCGAAAGCGTTGTCGTACCCTCACCTGGACCCTAAACCGTCCCCGTCCCCTAACCCTAACCCTAGCCCGAACCCTAACCCTAACCCTTCCCCGAAGCCTGACCCTCACCCGTCTCCTAATCCTAACCCGTACGCTGACACTCACCCGCGCCCTCACACGTACGCCCCCCCTAAAGCGTTGTCGTACCCTCACCTGGACCCTAAACCGTCCCCGTCACCTAACCCTAACCCTAGCCCGAACCCTAACCCTAACCCTTCCCCGAAGCCTGACCCTCACCCGTCCCCTAATCCTAACCCGTACGCTGACACTCACCTGCGCCCTCATACGTACGCTCCCCCTAAAGCATTGTCGTACCCTCACCTGGACCCTAAACCGTCCCCGTCCCCTAAGCCTAACCCTAGCCCGAACCCTAACCCTAACCCTTCCCCGAAGCCTGACCCTCACCCGTCCCCTAATCCTAACCCGTACCCTGACACTCACCCGCGCCCTCACACGTACGCTCCCCCTAAATTGTTGTCGTACCCTCACCTGGACCCTAAACCGTCCCCGTCCCCTAACCCTAACCCTAGCTGGAACCCTAACCCTAACCCTTCCCCGAAGCCTGACCCTCACCCGTCCCATAATCCTAACCCGTACGCTGACACTCACCCACGCCCTCACACGTACGCCCCCCCGAAAGCGTTGTCGTACCCTCACCTGGACCCTAAACCGTCCCCGTCCCCTAACCCTAACCCTAGCCCGAACCCTAACCCTAACCCTTCCCCGAAGCCTGACCCTCACCCGTCCCCTAATCCTAACACGTACGCTGACACTCACCCGCGCCCTCACACGTACGCTCCCCCTAAAGCGTTGTCGTACCCTCATCTGGACCCTAAACCGTCCCCGTCCCCTAACCCTAACCCTAGCCCGAACCCTAACCCTAACCCTTCCCCGAAGCCTGACCCTCACCCGTCCCCTAATCCTAACCCGTACGCTGACACTCACCCTCGCCCTCACACGTACGCTCCCCCTAAAGCGTTGTCGTACCCTCACCTGGACCCTAAACCGTCCCCGTCCCCTAACCCTAACCCTAGCCCGAACCCTAACCCTAACCCTTACCCGAAGCCTGACCCTCACCCGTGCCCTAATCCTAACCCGTACGCTGACACTCACCCGCGCCCTCACACGTACGCCCCCCCTAAAGCGTTGTCGTACCCTCACCTGGACCCTAAACCGTCCCCGTCCCCTAACACTAACCCTAGTCCGAACCCTAAACCTAACCCTTCCCCGAAGCCTGACCCTCACCCGTCCCCTAATCCTAACCCGTACGCTGACAATCACCTGCGCCCTCACACGTACGCTCCCCCTAAAGCGTTGTCGTACCCTCACCTGGACCCTAAACCGTCCCCGTCCCCTAAGCCTAACCCTAGCCCGAACCCTAACCCTAACCCTTCCCCGAAGCCTGACCCTCACCCGTCCCCTAATCCTAACCCGTACGCTGACACTCACCCGCGCCCTCACACGTACGCTCCCCCTAAAGCGTTGTCGTACCCTCACCTGGACCCTAAACCGTCCCCGTCCCCTAACCCTAACCCTAGCCCGAACCCTAACCCTAACCCTTCCCCGAAGCCTAACACTCACCCGTCCCCTAATCCTAAACCGTACGCTGACACTCACCCGCGCCCTCACACGTACGCCCCCCCTAAAGCGTTGTCGTACCCTCACCTGGACCCTAAACCGTCCCCGTCCCCTAACCCTAACCCTAGTCCGAACCCTAAACCTAACCCTTCCCCGAAGCCTGACCCTCACCCGTCCCCTAATCCTAACCCGTACGCTGACACTCACCTGCGCCCTCACACGTACGCTCCCCCTAAAGCATTGTCGTACCCTCACCTGGACCCTAAACCGTCCCCGTCCCCTAAGCCTAACCCTAGCCCGAACCCTAACCCTAACCCTTCCCCGAAGCCTGACCCTCACCCGTCCCCTAATCCTAACCCGTACGCTGACACTCACCCGCGCCCTCACACGTACGCTCCCCCTAAAGCGTTGTCGTACCCTCACCTGGACCCTAAACCGTCCCCGTCCCCTAACCCTAACCCTAGCCCGAACCCTAACCCTAACCCTTCCCCGAAACCTGACCCTCACCCGTCCCCTAATCCTAACCCGTACGCTGACACTCACCCGCGCCCTCACACGTACGCTCCCCCTAAAGCGTTGTCGTACCCTCACCTGGACCCTAAACCGTCCCCGTCCCCTAACCCTAACCCTAGCCCGAACCCTAACCCTAACACTTCCCCGAAGCCTGACCCTCATCCGTCCCCTAATCCTAACCCGTACGCTGACACTCACCCGCGCCCTCACACGTACGCTCCCCCTAAAGCGTTGTCGTACCCTCAGCTGGACCCTAAACCGTCCCCGTCCCCTAACCCTAACCCTAGCCCGAACCCTAACCCTAACCCTTCCCCGAAGCCTGACACTCACCCGTCCCCTAATCCTAACCCGTACGCTGACACTCACCCGCGCCCTCACACGTACGCTCCCCCTAAAGCGTTGTCGTACCCTCACCTGGACCCTAAACCGTCCCCGTCCCCTAACCCTAACCCTAGCCCGAACCCTAACCCTAACACTTCCCCGAAGCCTGACCCTCACCCGTCCCCTAATCCTAACCCGTACCCTGACACTCACCCGCGCCCTCACACGTACGCCCCCCCTAAAGCGTTGTCGTACCCTCACCTGGACCCTAAACCGTCCCCGTCCCCTAACCCTAACCCTAGCCCGAACCCTAACCCTAACCCTTCCCCGAAGCCTGACCCTCACCCGTCCCCTAATCCTAACCCGTACGCTGACACTCACCTGCGCCCTCACACGTACGCTCCCCCTAAAGCGTTGTCGTACCCTCACCTGTACCCTAAACCGTCCCCGTCCCCTAACCCTAACCCTAGCCCGAACCCTAACCCTAAACCTTCCCCAAAGCCTGACCCTCACCTGTCCCCTAATCCTAACCCGTACGCTGACACTCACCCGCGCCCTCACACGTACGCTCCCCCTAAAGCGTTGTCGTACCCTCACCTGGACCCTAAACCGTCCCCTAACCCTAACCCTAACCCTAGCCCGAACCCTAACCCTAACCCTTCCCCGAAGCCTGACCCTCACCCTTCCCCTAATCCTAACCCGTACGCTGACACTCACCCGCACCCTCACACGTACGCTCCCCCTAAAGCGTTGTCGTACCCTCACCTGGACCCTAAACCGTCCCCGTCCCCTAACCCTAACCCTAGCCCGAACCCTAACCCTAACCCTTCCCCGAAGCCTGACCCTCACCCGTCCCCTAATCCTAACCCGTACGCTGACACTCACCCGCGCCCTCACTCGTACGCTCCCCCTAAAGCGTTGTCGTACCCTCACCTGGACCCTGAACCGTCCCTGTCCCCTAACCCTAACCCTAACCCGAACCCTAACCCTAACCCTTCCCCGAAGCCTGACCCTCACCCGTCCCCTAATCCTAACCCGTACGCTGACACTCACCTGCGCCCTCACACGTACGCTCTCCCTAAAGCGTTGTCGTACCCTCACCTGGACCCTAAACCGTCCCCGTACCCTAACACTAACCCTAGCTCGAACCCTAACCTTAACCCTTCCCCGAAGCCTGACCCTCACCCATCCCCTAATCCTAACCCGTACGCTGACTCTCACCCGCGCCCTCACACGTACGCTCCCCCTAAAGCGTTGTCGTACCCTCACCTGGACCCTAAAC
Organism: Orcinus orca; assembly: GCF_937001465.1. Classification (NCBI taxonomy): domain Eukaryota; kingdom Metazoa; phylum Chordata; class Mammalia; order Artiodactyla; family Delphinidae; genus Orcinus; species Orcinus orca. The sequence goes on from NC_064577.1 coordinate 21,138,081, forward strand.
CGTCCCCGTCCCCTAACCCTAACCCTAGCCCGAACCGTAACCCTAACCCTTCCCCGAAGCCTGACCCTCACCCGTACCCTAATACTAACCCGTACGCTGACACTCACCCACGCCCTCACACGTACGCTCCCCCTAAAGCGTTGTCGTACCCTCACCTGGACCCTATACCGTCCCCGTCCCCTAACCCTAACCCTAGCCCGAACCCTAACCCTAAACCTTCCCCGAAGCCTGACCCTCACCCGTCCCCTAATCCTAACCCGTACGCTGACACTCACCCGCGCCCTCACAGGTACGCTCCCCCTAAAGCATTGTCGTACCCTCACCTGGACCCTAAACCGTCCCCGTCCCCTAACCCTAACCCTAGCCCGAACCCTAACCCTAACCCTTCCCCGAAGCCTGACCCTCACCTGTCCCCTAATCCTAACCCGTACGCTGACACTCTCCCGCGCCCTCACACGTACGCTCCCCCTAAAGCGTTGTCGTACCCTCACTTGGACCCTAAACCGTCCCCTAACCCTAACCCTAACCCTAGCCCGAACACTAACCCTAACCCTTCCCCGAAGCCTGACCCTCACCCGTCCCCTAATCCTAACCCGTACGCTGACACTCACCCGCGCCCTCACACGTACGCTCCCCCTAAAGCGTTGTCGTTCCCTCACCTGGACCCTAAACCGTCCCCGTCCTCTAACCCTAACCCTAGCCCGAACCCTAACCCTAACCCTTCCCCGAAGCCTGACCCTCACCCGTCCCCTAATCCTAACCCGTACCCTGACACTCACCCGCGCCCTCACACGTACGCTCCTCCTAAAGCGTTGTCGTACCCTCACCTGGACCCTAAACCGTCCCCGTCCCCTAACCCTAACCCTAGCCCGAACCCTAACCCTAACCCTTCCCCGAGCCTGACCCTCACCCGTCCCCTAATCCTAACCCGTACCCTGACACTCACCCGCGCCCTCACACGTACGCTCCCCCTAAAGCGTTGTCGTACCCTCACCTGGACCCTAAACCGTCCATGTCCCCTAACCCAAACCCTAGCCCGAACCCTAACCCTAACACTTCCCAGAAGCCTGACCCTCACCCGTCCCCTAATCCTAACCCGTACGCTGACACTCACCCGCGCCCTCACACGTACGCTCCCCCTAAAGCGTTGTCGTACCCTCACCTGGACCCTAAACCGTCCCCGTCCCCTAACCCTAACCCTAGCCCGAACACTAACCCTAACCCTTCCCCGAACCCTGACACTCACCCATCCCCTAATCCTAACCCGTACGCTGACACTCACCCGCGCCCTCACACATACGCTCCACACAAAGCATTGTCGTACCCTCACCTGCACCCTAAACCGTCCCCGTCCCCTAACCCTAACCCTAGCCCGAACCCTAACCCTAACCCTTCCCCGAAGCCTGACCCTCACCCGTCCCCTAATCCTAACCCGTACGCTGACACTCACCCGCGCCCTCACACGTACGCCTCCCCGAAAGCGTTGTCGTACCCTCACCTGGACCCTAAACCGTCCCCGTCCCCTAACCCTAACCCTAGCCCGAACCCTAACCCTAACCCTTCCCCGAAGCCTGACCCTCACCCGTCCCCTAATCCTAACCCGTACGCTGACACTCACCCGCGCCCTCACACGTACGCTCCCCCTAAAGCATTGTCGTACCCTCACCTGGACCCTAAACCGTCCCCGTCCCCTAACCCTAACCCTAGCCCGAACCCTAACCCTAACCCTTCCCCGAAGCCTGACCCTCACCCGTCCCCTAATCCTAACCCGTACGCTGACACTCACCCGCGCCCTCACACGTACGCTCCCCCTAAAGCGTTGTCATACCCTCACCTGGACCCTAAACCGTCCCCGTCCCCTAAGCCTAACCCTAGCCCGAACCCTAACCCTAACCCTTCCCCGAAGCCTGACCCTCACCCGTCCCCTAATCCTAACCCGTACGCTGACACTCACCCGCGCCCTCACACGTACGCCCCCCCGAAAGCGTTGTCGTACCCTCACCTGGACCCTAAACCGTCCCCGTCCCCTAACCCTAACCCTAGCCCGAACCCTAACCCTAACCCTTCCCCGAAGCCTGACCCTCACCCGTCCCCTAATCCTAACCCGTACGCTGACACTCACCTGCGCCCTCATACGTACGCTCCCCCTAAAGCATTGTCGTACCCTCACCTGGACCCTAAACCGTCCCCGTCCCCTAACCCTAACCCTAGCCCGAACCCTAACCCTAACCCTTCCCCGAAGCCTGACCCTCACCCGTCCCCTAATCCTAACCCGTACGCTGACACTCACCCGCGCCCTCACACGTACGCTCCCCCTAAAGCGTTGTCGTACCCTCACCTGGACCCTAAACCGTCCCCGTCCCCTAAGCCTAACCCTAGCCCGAACCCTAACCCTAACCCTTCCCCGAAGCCTGACCCTCACACGTCCCCTAATCCTAACCCGTACGCTGACACTCACCCGCGCCCTCACACGTACGCTCCCCCTAAAGCGTTGTCGTACCCTCACCTGGACCCTAAACCGTCCCCGTCCCCTAACCCTAACCCTAGCTGGAACCCTAACCCTAACCCTTCCCCGAAGCCTGACCCTCACCCGTCCCATAATCCTAACCCGTACGCTGACACTCACCCGCGCCCTCACACGTACGCCCCCCCGAAAGCGTTGTCGTACCCTCACCTGGACCCTAAACCGTCCCCGTCCCCTAACCCTAACCCTAGCCCGAACCCTAACCCTAACCCTTCCCCGAAGCCTGACCCTCACCCGTCCCCTAATCCTAACACGTACGCTGACACTCACCCGCGTCCTCACACGTACGCTCCCCCTAAAGCGTTGTCGTACCCTCACCTGGACCCTAAACCGTCCCCGTCCCCTAACCCTAACCCTAGCCCGAACCCTAACCCTAACCCTTCCCCGAAGCCTGACCCTCACCCGTCCCCTAATCCTAACCCGTACGCTGACACTCACCCTCGCCCTCACACGTACGCTCCCCCTAAAGCGTTGTCGTACTCTCACCTGGACCCTAAACCGTCCCCGTCCCCTAACCCTAACCCTAGCCCGAACCCTAACCCTAACCCTTACCCGAAGCCTGACCCTCACCCGTGCCCTAATCCTAACCCGTACGCTGACACTCACCCACGCCCTCACACGTACGCCCCCCCTAAAGCGTTGTCGTACCCTCACCTGGACCCTAAACCGTCCCCGTCCCCTAACACTAACCCTAGTCCGAACCCTAAACCTAACCCTTCCCCGAAGCCTGACCCTCACCCGTCCCCTAATCCTAACCCGTACGCTGACAATCACCTGCGCCCTCACACGTACGCTCCCCCTAAAGCGTTGTCGTACCCTCACCTGGACCCTAAACCGTCCCCGTCCCCTAAGCCTAACCCTAGCCCGAACCCTAACCCTAACCCTTCCCCGAAGCCTGACCCTCACCCGTCCCCTAATCCTAACCCGTACGCTGACACTCACCCGCGCCCTCACACGTACGCTCCCCCTAAAGCGTTGTCGTACCCTCACCTGGACCCTAAACCGTCCCCGTCCCCTAACCGTAACCCTAGCCCGAACCCTAACCCTAACCCTTCCCCGAAGCCTGACCCTCACCCGTCCCCTAATCCTAACCCGTACGCTGACACTCACCCGCGCCCTCACACGTACGCCCCCCCTAAAGCGTTGTCGTACCCTCACCTGGACCCTAAACCGTCCCCGTCCCCTAACCCTAACCCTAGTCCGAACCCTAAACCTAACCCTTCCCCGAAGCCTGACCCTCACCCGTCCCCTAATCCTAACCCGTACCCTGACACTCACCCGCGCCCTCACACGTACGCTCCCCCTAAAGCGTTGTCGTACCCTCACCTGGACCCTAAACCGTCCATGTCACCTAACCCAAACCCTAGCCCGAACCCTAACCCTAACACTTCCCAGAAGCCTGACCCTCACCCGTCCCCTAATCCTAACCCGTACGCTGACACTCACCCGCGCCCTCACACGTACGCTCCCCCTAAAGCGTTGTCGTACCCTCACCTGGACCCTAAACCGTCCCCGTCCCCTAACCCTAACCCTAGCCCGAACACTAACCCTAACCCTTCCCCGAAGCCTGACCCTCACCCGTCCCCTAATCCTAACCCGTACGCTGACACTCACCCGGGCCCTCACACGTACGCTCCCCCTAAAGCGTTGTCGTACCCTCACCTGGACCCTAAACCGTCCCCGTCCCCTAAGCCTAACCCTAGCCCGAACTATAACCCTAACCCTTCCCCGAAGCCTGACCCTCACCCGTCCCCTAATCCTAACCCGTACGCTGACACTCACCCGCGCCCTCACACGTACGCCCCCCCGAAAGCGTTGTCGTACCCTCACCTGGACCCTAAACCGTCCCCGTCCCCTAACCCTAACCCTAGCCCGAACCCTAACCCTAACCCTTCCCCGAAGCCTGACCCTCACCCGTCTCCTAATCCTAACCCGTACCCTGACACTCACCCTTGCCCTCACACGTACGCCCCCCCTAAAGCGTTGTCGTACCCTCACCTGGACCCTAAACCGTCCCCGTCCCCTAACCCTAACCCTAGCCCGAACCCTAACCCTAACCCTTCCCCGAAGCCTGACCCTCACCCGTCCCCTAATCCTAACCCGTACGCTGACACTCACCTGCGCCCTCATACGTACGCTCCCCCTAAAGCATTGTCGTACCCTCACCTGGACCCTAAACCGTCCCCGTCCCCTAAGCCTAACCCTAGCCCGAACCGTAACCCTAACCCTTCCCCGAAGCCTGACCCTCACCCGTCCCCTAATCCTAACCCGTACCCTGACACTCACCCGCGCCCTCACACGTACGCTCCCCCTAAAGCGTTGTCGTACCCTCACCTGGACCCTAAACCGTCCCCGTCCCCTAACCCTAACCCTAGCCCGAACCCTAACCCTAACCCTTCCCCGAAGCCTGACACTCACCCGTCCCATAATCCTAACCCGTACGCTGACACTCACCCGCGCCCTCACACGTACGCCCCCCCGAAAGCGTTGTCGTACCCTCACCTGGACCCTAAACCGTCCCCGTCCCCTAACCCTAACCCTAGCCCGAACCCTAACCCTAACCCTTCCCCGAAGCCTGACCCTCACCCGTCCCCTAATCCTAACACGTACGCTGACACTCACCCGCGCCCTCACACGTACGCTCCCCCTAAAGCGTTGTCGTACCCTCACCTGGACCCTAAACCGTCCCCGTCCCCTAACCCTAACCCTAGCCCGAACCCTAACCCTAACCCTTCCCCGAAGCCTGACCCTCACCCGTCCCCTAATCCTAACCCGTACGCTGACACTCACCCTCGCCCTCACACGTACGCTCCCCCTAAAGCGTTGTCGTACCCTCACCTGGACCCTAAACTGTCCCCGTCCCCTAACCCTAACCCTAGCCCGAACCCTAATCCTAACTCTTCCCCGAAGCCTGACCCTCACCCGTCCCCTAATCCTAACCCGTACGCTGACTCTCACCCGCGCCCTCACACGTACGCTCCCCCTAAAGCGTTGTCGTACCCTCACCTGGACCCTAAACCGTCCCCGTCCCCTAAGCCTAACCCTAGCCCGAACCCTAACCCTAACCCTTCCCCGAAGCCTGACCCTCACCCGTCCCCTAATGCTAACCCGTATGCTGACTCTCACCCGCGCCCTCACACGTATGCTCCCCCTAAAGCGTTGTCGTACCCTCACCTGGACCCTAAACCGTCCCCGTCCCCTAACCCTAACCCTAGCCCGAACCCTAACCCTAACCCTTCCCCGAAGCCTGACCCTCACCCGTCCCCTAATCCTAACCCGTACGCTGACACTCACCCGCGCCCTCACACGTACGCTCCCCCTAAAGCGTTGTCGTACCCTCACCTGGACCCTAATCGGTCCCCGTCCCCTAACCCTAACCCTAGCCCGAACCCTAACCCTAACCCTTCCCCGAAGCCTGACCCTCACCCGTCCCCTAATCCTAACCCGTACGCTGACACTCACCCGCGCCCTCACACGTACGCTCCCCCTAAAGCGTTGTCGTACCCTCACCTGGACCCTAAACCGTCCCCGTCCCCTAAGCCTAACCCTAGCCCGAACCCTAACCCTAACCCTTCCCCGAAGCCTGACCCTCACACGTCCCCTAATCCTAACCCGTACGCTGACACTCACCCGAGCCCTCACACGTACGCTACCCCTAAAGCGTTGTCGTACCCTCACCTGGACCCTAAACCGTCCCCGTCCCCTAAGCCTAACCCTAGCCCGAACCCTAACCCTAACCCTTCCCCGAAGCCTGACCCTCACCCGTCCCCTAATCCTAACCCGTACGCTGACACTCACCCGAGCCCTCACACTTACGCTCCCCCTAAAGCGTTGTCGTACCCTCACCTGGACCCTAAACCGTCCCCGTCCCCTAACCCTAACCCTAGCCCGAACCCTAACCCTAACCCTTCCCCGAAGCCTGACCCTCACCCGTCCCCTAATCCTAACCCGTACGCTGACACTCACCCGCGCCCTCACACGTACGCTCCCCCTAAAGCGTTGTCGTACCCTCACCTGGACCCTAAACCGTCCCCGTCCCCTAACCCTAACCCTAGCCCGAACCCTAACCCTAACCCTTCCCCGAAGCCTGACCCTCACCCGTCCCCTAATCCTAACCCGTACGCTGACACTCACCCGCGCCCTCACACGTACGCTCCCCCTAAAGCGTTGTCGTACCCTCACCTGGACCCTAAACCGTCCCCGTCCCCTAACCCTAACCCTAGCCCGAACCCTAACCCTAACCCTTCCCCGAAGCCTGACCCTCACCCGTCCCCTAATCCTAACCCGTACGCTGACACTCACCCGCGCCCTCACACGTACGCTCCCCCTAAAGCGTTGTCGTACCCTCACCTGGACCCTAAACCGTCCCCGTCCCCTAACCCTAACCCTAGCCCAAACCCTAACCCTAACCCTTCCCCGAAGCCTGACCCTCACCCGTCCCCTAATCCTAACCCGTACGCTGACACTCACCCGCGCCCTCACACGTACGCTCCCCCTAAAGCGTTGTCGTACCCTCACCTGGACCCTAAACCGTCCCCGTCCCCTAACCCTAACCCTAGCCCGAACCCTAAACCTAACCCTTCCCCGAAGCCTGACCCTCACCCGTCCCCTAATCCTAACCCGTACGCTGACACTCACCCGCGCCCTCACACGTACGCTCCCCATAAAGCGTTGTCGTACCCTCACCTGGACCCTAAACCGTCCCCGTCCCCTAACCCTAACCCTAGCCCGAACCCTAACCCTCACCCTACCCCAAAGCCTGACCCTCAACCGTCCCCTAATCCTAACCCGTACGCTGACACTCACCCGCGCCCTCACACGTACGCTCCCCCTAAAGCGTTGTCGTACCCTCACCTGGACCCTAAACCGTCCCCGTCCCCTAACCCTAACCCTAGCCCGAACACTAACCCTAACCCTTCCCCGAAGCCTGACCCTCACCCGTCCCCTAATCCTAACCCGAACGCTGACACTCACCCGCGCCCTCACACGTACGCTCCCCCTAAAGCGTTGTCGTACCCTCACCTGGACCCTAAACCGTCCCCGTCCCCTAACCCTATCCCTAGCCCGAACCCTAACCCTAACCCTTCCCCGAACCCTGACCCTCTCGCGTCCCCTAATCCTAACCCGTACGCTGACACTCACCCACGCCCTCACACGTACGCTCCCCCTAAAGCGTTGTCGTACCCTCACCTGGACCCTAAACCGTCCCCGTCCCCTACCCCTAACCCTAGCCCGAACCCTAACCCTAACCCTTCCCCGAAGCCTGACCCTCACCCGTCCCCTAATACTAACCCGTACGCTGACACTCACCCGCGCCCTCACACGTACGCTCCCCCTAAAGCGTTGTCGTACCCTCACCTGGACCCTAAACCGTCCCCGGCCCCTAACCCTATCCCTAGCCCGAACACTAACCCTAACCCTTCCCCGAACCCTGACCCTCTCGCGTCCCCTAATCCTAACCCGTACGCTGACACTCACTCGCGCCCTCACACGTACGCTCCCCCTAAAGCGTTGTCGTACCCTCACCTGGACCCTAAACCGTCCCCGTCCCCTAACCCTAACCCTTGCCTGAACACTAACCCTAACCCTTCCCCGAAGCCTGACCCTCACCCGTCCCCTAATCCTAACCCGTACGCTGACACTCACCCGCGCCCTCACACGTACGCTCCCCCTAAAGCGTTGTCGTACCCTCACCTGGACCCTAAACCGTCCCCGTCCCCTAACCCTAAACCTAGCCCGAACCCTAACCCTAACCCTTCCCCGAAGCCTGACCCTCACCCGTCCCCTAATCCTAACCCGTACGCTGACACTCACCCGCGCCCTCACACGTACGCTCCCCCTAAAGCGTTGCCGTACCCTCACCTGGACCCTAAACCGTCCCCGTCCCCTAACCCTAACCCTAGCCTGAACCCTAACCCTAACCCTTCCCCGAAGCCTAACACTCACCCGTCCCCTAATCCTAACCCGTACGCTGACACTCACCCGCGCCCTCACACGTACGCTCCCCCTAAAGCGTTGTCGTACCCTCACCTGGACCCTAAACCGTCCCTGTCCCCTAACCCTAACCCTAGCACGAACCCTAACCCTAACCCTTCCCCGAAGCCTGACCCTCACCCGTCCCCTAATCCTAACCCGTACGCTGACTCTCACCCGCGCCCTCACACGTACGCTCCCCCTAAAGCGTTGTCGTACCCTCACCTGGACCCTAAACCATCCCCGTCCCCTAACCCTAAACCTAGCCCGAACCCTAACCCTAACCCTTCCCCGAAGCCTGACCCTCACCCGTCCCCTAATCCTAACCCGTACGCTGACACTCACCCGCGCCCTCACACGTACGCTCCCCCTAAAGCGTTGTCGTACCCTCACCTGGACCCTAAACCGTCCCCGTCCCCTAACCCTAACCCTAGCCCGAACCCTAACCCTAACCCTTCCCCGAAGCCTGACCCTCACCCGTCCCCTAATCCTAACCCGTACGCTGACACTCACCTGCGCCCTCACACGTACGCTCCCCCTAAAGCATTGTCGTACCCTCACCTGGACCCTAAACCGTCCCCGTCCCCTAACCCTAACCCTAGCCCGAACCCTAACCCTAACACTTCCCCGAAGCCTGACCCTCACCTGTCCCCTAATCCTAACCCGTACGCTGACACACACCCGCGCCCTCACACGTACGCTCCCCCTAAAGCGTTGTCGTACCCTCACCTGGACCCTAAACCGTCCCCGTCCCCTAATCCTAACCCTAGCCCGAACCCTAACCCTAACCCTTCCCCGAAGCCTGACCCTCACCCGTCCCCTAATCCTAACCCGTACTCTGACACTCACCCGCGCCCTCACACGTACGCTCCCCCTAAAGCGTTGTCGTACCCTCACCTGGACCCTAAACCGTCCCCGTCCCCGTCCCCTAACCCTAGCCCGAACCCTAACCCTAACCCTTCCCCGAAGCCTGACCCTCACCCGTCCCCTAATCCTAACCCGTATGCTGACACTCACCCGCGCCCTCACACGTACGCTCCCCCTAAAGCGTTGTCGTACCCTCACCTGGACCCTAAACCGTCCCCGTCCCCTAACCCTAACCCTAGCCCGAACCCTAACCCTAACACTTCCCCGAAGCCTGACCCTCACACGTCCCCTAATCCTAACCCGTACCCTGACACTCACCCGCGCCCTCACACGTACGCTCCCCCTAAAGCGTTGTCATACCCTCACCTGGACCCTAAACCGTCCCCGTCCCCTAACCCTAACCCTAGCCCGAACCATAACCCTAACCCTTCCCCGAAGCCTGACCCTCACCCGTCCCCTAATCCTAACCCGTACGCTGACACTCACCCGCGCCCTCACACGTACGCTCCCCCTAAAGCGTTGTCGTACCCTCACCTGGACCCTAAACCGTCCCCGTCCCCTAACCCTAACCCTAGCCCGAACCCTAACCCTAACCCTTCCCCGAAGCCTGACCCTCACCCGTCCCCTAATCCTAACCCGTACGCTGACACTCACCCGCGCCCTCACACGTACGCTCCCCGTAAAGCGTTGTCGTACCCTCACCTGGACCCTAAACCGTCCCCGTCCCCTAACCCTAACCCTAGCCCGAACCCTAACCCTCACCCTTCCCCAAAGCCTGACCCTCAACCGTCCCCTAATCCTAACCCGTACGCTGACACTCACCCGCGCCCTCACACGTACGCTCCCCCTAAAGCGTTGTCGTACCCTCACCTGGACCCTAAACCGTCCCCGTCCCCTAACCCTAACCCTAGCCCGAACCCTAACCCTAACCCTTCCCCGAAGCCTGACCCTCACCCGTCCCCTAATCCTAACCCGTACGCTGACACTCACCCGCGCCCTCACACGTACGCTCCCCCTAAAGCGTTGTCGTTCCCTCACCTGGACCCTAAACCGTCCCCGTCCCCTAACCCTAACCCTAGCCCGAACACTAACCCTAAACCTTCCCCGAAGCCTGACCCTCACGCGTCCCCTAATCCTAACCCGTACGCTGACACTCACCCGCGCCCTCACACGTACGCTCCCCCTAAAGCGTTGTCGTACCCTCACCTGGACCCTAAACCGTCCCCGTCCCCTAACCCTAACCCTAGCCCGAACCCTAACCCTAACCCTTCCCCGAAGCCTGACCCTCACCCGTCCCCTAATCCTAACCCGTACGCTGACACTCACCCGCGCCCTCACACGTACGCTCCCCCTAAAGCGTTGTCGTACCCTCACCTGGACCCTAAACCGTCCCCGGCCCCTAACCCTAACCCTAGCCCGAACCCTAACCCTAACCCTTCCCCGAAGCCTGACCCTCACCCGTCCCCTAATCCTAACCCGTACGCTGACACTCACCCGCGCCCTCACACGTACGCTCCCCCTAAAGCGTTGTCGTACCCTCACCTGGACCCTAAACCGTCCCCGTCCCCTAACCCTAACCTTAGCCCGAACCCTAACCCTAAACCTTCCCCGAAGCCTGACCCTCACCCGTCCCCTAATCCTAACCCGTACGCTGACACTCACCCGCGCCCTCACACGTACGCTCCCCCTAAAGCGTTGTCGTACCCTCACCTGGACCCTAAACCGTCCCCGTCCCCTAACCCTAACCCTAGCCCGAACCCTAACCCTAACCCTTCCCCGAAGCCTGACCCTCACCCGTCACTTAATCCTAACCCGTACCCTGACACTCACCCGCGCCCTCACACGTACGCTCCCCCTAAAGCGTTGTCGTACCCTCACCTGGACCCTAAACCGTCCCCGTCCCCTAACCCTAACCCTAGCCCGACCCCTAACCCTAACCCTTCCCCGAAGCCTGACCTTCACCCGTCCCCTAATCCTAACCCGTACGCTGACACTCACCCGCGCCCTCACACGTACGCTCCCCCTAAAGCGTTATCGTACCCTCACCTGGACCCTAAACCGTCCCCGTCCCCTAACCCTAACCCTAGCCCGAACCCTAACCCTAACCCTTCCCCGAAGCCTGACCCTCACCCGTCCCCTAATCCTAACCCGTACGCTGACACTCACCCGTGCCCTCACACGTACGCTCCCCACAAAGCGTTGTCGTACCCTCACCTGGACCCTAAACCATCCCCGTCCCCTAACCCTAACCCTAGCCCGAACCCTAATCCTAAACCTTCCCCGAAGCCTGACCCTCACCCGTCCCCTAATCCTAACCCGTACCCTGACACTCACCCGCTCCCTCACACGTACGCTCCCCCTAAAGCGTTGTCGTACCCTCACCTGGACCCTAAACCGTCCCCGTCCCCTAACCCTAACCCTAGCCCGAACCCTAACCCTAACACTTCCCCGAAGCCTGACCCTCACCCGTCCCCTAATCCTAACCCGTACGCTGACACTCACCCGCGCCCTCACACGTACGCTCCCCCGAAAGCGTTGTCGTACCCTCACCTGGACCCTAAACCGTCCCCGTCCCCTAACCCTAACCCTAGCCCGAACCCTAACCCTAACCCTTCCCCGAAGCCTGACCCTCACCCGTCCCCTAATCCTAACCCGTACGCTGACACTCACCCGCGCCCTCACACGTACGCTCCCCCTAAAGCGCTGTCGTACCCTCACCTGGACCCTAAACCGTCCCCGTCCCCTAACCCTAACCCTAGCCCGAACACTAACCCTAACCCTTCCCCGAACCCTGACCCTCACCCGTCCCCTAATCATACACCGTACGCTGACACTCACCAGCGCCCTCACACGTACGCTCCCGCTAAAGCGTTGTCGTACCCTCACCTGGACCCTAAACCGTCCCCGTCCCCTAACCCTAACCCTAGCCCGAACCCTAACCCTAACCCTTCCCCGAAGCCTGACCCTCACCCGTCCCCTAATCCTAACCCGTACGCTGACACTCACCCGCGCCCTCACACGTATGCTCCACCTAAAGCGTTGTCGTACCCTCACCTGGACCCTAAACCGTCCCCGTCCCCTAACCCTAACCCTAGCCCGACCCCTAACCCTAACCCTTCCCCGAAGCCTGACCCTCACCCGTCCCCTAATCCTAACCCGTACGCTGACACTCACCCTCGCCCTCACACGTACGCTCCCCCTAAAGCGTTGTCGTACCCTCACCTGGACCCTAAACCGTCCCCATCCCCTAACCCTAACCCTAGCCCGAACCCTAACCCTAACCCTTCCCCGAAGACTGACCCTCACCCGTCCCCTAATCCTAACCCGTATGCTGACACTCACCCGCGCCCTCACACGTACGCTCCCCCTAAAGCGTTGTCGTACCCTCACCTGGACCCTAAACCGTCCCCGTCCCCTAACCCTAACCCTAGCCCGAACCCTAACCCTAACCCTTCCCCGAAGCCTGACCCTCACCCGTCCCCTAATCCTAACCCGTACGCTGACACTCACCCTCGCCCTCACACGTACGCTCCCCCTAAAGCGTTGTCGTACCCTCACCTGGACCCTAAACCTTCCCCGTCCCCTAACCCTAACCCTAGCCCGAACCCTAACCCTAACCCTTCCCCGAAGCCTGACCCTCACCCGTCCCCTAATCCTAACCCGTACGCTGACACTCACCCGCGCCCTCACACGTACGCTCCCCCTAAAGCGTTGTCGTACCCTCACCTGGACCCTAAACCGTCCCCGTCCCCTAACACTAACCCTAGCCCGAACCCTAGCCCTAACCCTTCCCCGAAGCCTGACCCTCACCCGTCCCCTAATCCTAACCCGTACCCTGACATTCACCCGCGCCCTCACACGTACGCTGCCCCTAAAGCGTTGTCGTACCCTCACCTGGACCCTAAACCGTCCCCGTCCCCTAACCCTAACCCTAGCCCGAACCCTAACCCTAACCCTTCCCCGAAGCCTGACACTCACCCGTCCCCTAATCCTAACCCGTACCCTGACACTCACCCGCGCCCTCACACGTACGCTCCCCCTAAAGCGTTGTCGTACCCTCACCTGGACCCTAAACCGTCCCCGTCCCCTAACCCTAACCCTAGCCCGAACCCTAACCCTAACCCTTCCCCGAAGCCTGACCTTCACCCGTCCCCTAATCCTAAACCGTACGCTGACACTCACCCGCCCCCTCACACGTACGCTCCCCCTAAAGCGTTGTCGTACCCTCACCTGGACCCTAAACCGTCCCCTTCCCCTAACCCTAACCCTAGCCCGAACCCTAACCCTAACCCTTCCCCGAAGCCTGACCCTCACCCGTCCCCTAATCCTAACCCGTACGCTGACACTCACCCGCGCCCTCACACGTACGCTCCCCACAAAGCGTTGTCGTACCCTCACCTGGACCCTAAACCGTCCCCGTCCCCTAACCCTAACCCTAGCCCGAACCCTAACCCTAACCCTTCCCCGAAGCCTGACCCTCACCCGTCCCGTAATCCTAACCCGTACCCTGACACTCACCCGCGCCCTCACACATACGCTCCACCTAAAGCGTTGTCATACCCTCACCTGGACCCTAAACCGTCCCCGTCCCCTAACCCTAACCCTAGCTCGAACCCTAAGCCTAACCCTTCCCCGAAGCCTGACCCTCACCCGTCCCCTAATCCTAACCCGTACGCTGACTTTCACCCGCGCCCTCACACGTACGCTCCCCCTAAAGCGTTGTCGTACCCTCACCTGGACCCTAAACCGTCCCCGTCCCCTAACCCTAACCCTAGCCCGAACCCTAACCCTAACCCTTCCCCGAAGCCTGACCCTCACCCGTCCCCTAATCCTAACCCGTACGCTGACACTCACCCGCGCCCTCACACGTACGCTCCCCCTAAAGCGTTGTCGTACCCTCACCTGGACCCTATACCGTCCCCGTCCCCTAACCCTAACCCTAGCCCGAACCCTAAACCTAACCCTAACCCTTCCCCGAAGCCTGACCCTCACCCGTCCCCTAATACTAACCCGTACGCTGACACTCACCCACGCCCTCACACGTACGCTCCCCCTAAAGCATTGTCGTACCCTCACCTGGACCCTAAACCGTCCCCGTCCCCTAACCCTAACCCTAGCCCGAACCCTAACCCTAACACTTCCCCGAAGCCTGACCCTCACCCGTCCCCTAATCCTAACCCGTACCCTGACACTCACCCGCGCCCTCACACGTACGCTCCCCCTAAAGCGTTGTCATACCCTCACCTGGACCCTAAACCGTCCCCGTCCCCTAACCCTAACCCTAGCTCGAACCCTAAGCCTAACCCTTCCCCGAAGCCTGACCCTCACCCGTCCCCTAATCCTAACCCGTACGCTGACTCTCACCCGCGCCCTCACACGTACGCTCCCCCTAAAGCGTTGTCGTACCCTCACCTGGACCCTAAACCGTCCCCGTCCCCTAACCCTAACCCTAGCCCGAACCCTAACCCTAACCCTTCCCCGAAGCCTGACCCTCACCCGTCCCCTAATCCTAACCTGTACGCTGACACTCACCCGCGCCCTCACACGTACGCTCCCCCTAAAGCGTTGTCGTACCCTCACCTGGACCCTAAACCGTCCCCGTCCCCTAACCCTAACCCTAGCCCGAACCCTAAACCTAACCCTAACCCTTTCCCGAAGCCTGACCCTCACCGGTCCCCTAATACTAACCCGTACGCTGACACTCACCCACGCCCTCACACGTACGCTCCCCCTAAAGCATTGTCGTACCCTCACCTGGACCCTAAACCGTCCCCGTCCCCTAACCCTAACCCTAGCCCGAACCCTAACCCTAACCCTTCCCCGAAGCCTGACCCTCACCCGTCCCCTAATCCTAACCCGTACGCTGACACTCACCCGCGCCCTCACACGTACGCTCCCCCTAAAGCATTGTCGTACCCTCACTTGGACCCTAAACCGTCCCCTAACCCTAACCCTAACCCTAGCCCGAACCCTAACCCTAACCCTTCCCCGAAGCCTGACCCTCACCCGTCCCCTAATCCTAACCCGTTCGCTGACACTCACCCGCGCCCTCACACGTACGCTCCCCCTAAAGCGTTGTCGTACCCTCACCTGGACCCTAAACCGTCCCCGTCCCCTAACCCTAACCCTAGCCCGAACCCTAACCCTAACCCTTCCCCGAAGCCTGACCCTCACCCGTCCCCTAATCCTAACCCGTACCCTGACACTCACCCGCGCCCTCACACGTACGCTCCCCCTAAAGCGTTGTCGTACCCTCACCTGGACCCTAAACCGTCCCCGTCCCCTAACCCTAACCCTAGCCCGAACCCTAACCCTAACCCTTCCCCGCAGCCTGACCCTCACCCGTCCCCTAATCCTAACCCGTACCCTGACACTCACCCGCGCCCTCACACGTACGCTCCCCCTAAAGCGTTGTCGTACCCTCACCTGGACCCTAAACCGTCCCCGTCCCCTAACCCTAACCCTAGCCCGAACCCTAACCCTAACCCTTCCCCGAAGCCTGACCCTCACACGTCCCCTAAACCTAACCCGTACGCTGACACCCGCGCCCTCACACGTACGCTCCCCCTAAAGCGTTGTCGTACCCTCACCTGGACCCTAAACCGTCCCCGTCCCCTAACCCTAACCCTAGCCCGAACACTAACCTTAACCCTTCCCCGAACCCTGACACTCACCCGTCCCCTAATCCTAACCCGAACGCTGACACTCACCCGCGCCCTCACACGTACGCTCCCCACAAAGCATTGTCGTACCCTCACCTGGACCCTAAACCGTCCCCGTCCCCTAACCCTAACCCTAGCCCGAACCCTAACCCTAACCCTTCCCCGAAGCCTGACCCTCACCTGTCCCCTAATCCTAACCCGTACGCTGACACTCACCCGCGCCCTCACACGTACGCTCCCCCTAAAGCGTTGTCGTACCCTCACCTGGACCCTAAACCGTCCCCTAACCCTAACCCTAACCCTAGCCCGAACCCTAACCCTAACCCTTCCCCGAAGCCTGACCCTCACCCGTCCCGTAATCCTAACCCGTACCCTGACACTCACCCGCGCCCTCACACGTACGCTCCCCCTAAAGCGTTGTCATACCCTCACCTGGACCCTAAACCGTCCCCGTCCCCTAACCCTAACCCTAGCTCGAACCCTAAGCCTAACCCTTCCCCGAAGCCTGACCCTCACCCGTCCCCTAATCCTAACCCGTACGCTGACTCTCACCCGCGCCCTCACACGTACGCTCCCCCTAAAGCGTTGTCGTACCCTCACCTGGACCCTAAACCGTCCCCGTCCCCTAACCCTAACCCTAGCCCGAACCCTAACCCTAACCCTTCCCCGAAGCCTGACCCTCACCCGTCCCCTAATCCTAACCCGTACGCTGACACTCACCCGCGCCCTCACACGTACGCTCCCCCTAAAGCGTTGTCGTACCCTCACCTGGACCCTATACCGTCCCCGTCCCCTAACCCTAACCCTAGCCCGAACCCTAAACCTAACCCTAACCCTTCCCCGAAGCCTGACCCTCACCCGTCCCCTAATACTAACCCGTACACTGACACTCACCCACGCCCTCACACGTACGCTCCCCCTAAAGCATTGTCGTACCCTCACCTGGACCCTAAACCGTCCCCGTCCCCTAACCCTAACCCTAGCCCGAACCCTAACCCTAACCCTTCCCCGAAGCCTGACCCTCACCCGTCCCCTAATCCTAACCCGTACCCTGACACTCACCCGCGCCTTCACACGTACGCTCCCCCTAAAGCGTTGTCGTACCCTCACCTGGACCCTAAACCGTCCCCGTCCCCTAACCCTAACCCTAGCCCGAACCCTAACCCTAACCCTTCCCCGAAGCCTGACCCTCACCCGTCCCCTAATCCTAACCCGTACGCTGACACTCACCCGCGCCCTCACACGTACGCTCCCCCTAAAGCGTTGTCGTACCCTCACCTGGACCCTAAACCGTCCCCGTCCCCTAACACTAACCCTAGCCCGAACCCTAGCCCTAACCCTTCCCCGAAGCCTGACCCTCACCCGTCCCCTAATCCTAACCCGTACCCTGACATTCACCCGCGCCCTCACACGTACGCTCCCCCTAAAGCGTTGTCGTACCCTCACCTGGACCCTAAACCGTCCCCGTCCCCTAACCCTAACCCTAGCCCGAACCCTAACCCTAACCCTTCCCCGAAGCCTGACCCTCACCCGTCCCCTAATCCTAACCCGTACCCTGACACTCACCCGCGCCCTCACACGTACGCTCCCCCTAAAGCGTTGTCGTACCCTCACCTGGACCCTAAACCGTCCCCGTCCCCTAACCCTAACCCTAGCCCGAACCCTAACCCTAACCCTTCCCCGAAGCCTGACCTTCACCCGTCCCCTAATCCTAAACCGTACGCTGACACTCACCCGCCCCCTCACACGTACGCTCCCCCTAAAGCGTTGTCGTACCCTCACCTGGACCCTAAACCGTCCCCGTCCCCTAACCCTAACCCTAGCCCGAACCCTAACCCTAACCCTTCCCCGAAGCCTGACCCTCACCCGTCCCCTAATCCTAACCCGTACGCTGACACTCACCCGCGCCCTCACACGTACGCTCCCCACAAAGCGTTGTCGTACCCTCACCTGGACCCTAAACCGTCCCCGTCCCCTAACCCTAACCCTAGCCCGAACCCTAACCCTAACCCTTCCCCGAAGCCTGACCCTCACCCGTCCCCTAATCCTAACCTGTACGCTGACACTCACCCGCGCCCTCACACGTACGCTCCCCCTAAAGCGTTGTCGTACCCTCACCTGGACCCTAAACCGTCCCCGTCCCCTAACCCTAACCCTAGCCCGAACACTAACCTTAACCCTTCCCCGAACCCTGACACTCACCCGTCCCCTAATCCTAACCCGTACGCTGACACTCACCCGCGCCCTCACACGTACGCTCCCCACAAAGCATTGTCGAACCCTCACCTGGACCCTAAACCGTCCCCGTCCCCTAACCCTAACCCTAGCCCGAACCCTAACCCTAACCCTTCCCCGAAGCCTGACCCTCACCTGTCCCCTAATCCTAACCCGTACGCTGACACTCACCCGCGCCCTCACACGTACGCTCCCCCTAAAGCGTTGTCGTACCCTCACCTGGACCCTAAACCGTCCCCTAACCCTAACCCTAACCCTAGCCCGAACCCTAACCCTAACCCTTCCCCGAAGCCTGACCCTCACCCGTCCCGTAATCCTAACCCGTACCCTGACACTCACCCGCGCCCTCACACGTACGCTCCCCCTAAAGCGTTGTCATACCCTCACCTGGACCCTAAACCTTCCCCGTCCCCTAACCCTAACCCTAGCTCGAACCCTAAGCCTAACCCTTCCCCGAAGCCTGACCCTCACCCGTCCCCTAATCCTAACCCGTACGCTGACTCTCACCCGCGCCCTCACACGTACGCTCCCCCTAAAGCGTTGTCGTACCCTCACCTGGACCCTAAACCGTCCCCGTCCCCTAACCCTAACCCTAGCCCGAACCCTAACCCTAACCCTTCCCCGAAGCCTGACCCTCACCCGTCCCCTAATCCTAACCCGTACGCTGACACTCACCCGCGCCCTCACACGTACGCTCCCCCTAAAGCGTTGTCGTACCCTCACCTGGACCCTATACCGTCCCCGTCCCCTAACCCTAACCCTAGCCCGAACCCTAAACCTAACCCTAACCCTTCCCCGAAGCCTGACCCTCACCCGTCCCCTAATACTAACCCGTACGCTGACACTCACCCACGCCCTCACACGTACGCTCCCCCTAAAGCATTGTCGTACCCTCACCTGGACCCTAAACCGTCCCCGTCCCCTAACCCTAACCCTAGCCCGAACCCTAACCCTAACCCTTCCCCGCAGCCTGACCCTCACCCGTCCCCTAATCCTAACCCGTACCCTGACACTCACCCGCGCCCTCACACGTACGCTCCCCCTAAAGCGTTGTCGTACCCTCACCTGGACCCTAAACCGTCCCCGTCCCCTAACCCTAACCCTAGCCCGAACCCTAACCCTAACCCTTCCCCGAAGCCTGACCCTCACACGTCCCCTAATCCTAACCCGTACGCTGACACCCGCGCCCTCACACGTACGCTCCCCCTAAAGCGTTGTCGTACCCTCACCTGGACCCTAAACCGTCCCCGTCCCCTAACCCTAACCCTAGCCCGAACACTAACCTTAACCCTTCCCCGAACCCTGACACTCACCCGTCCCCTAATCCTAACCCGAACGCTGACACTCACCCGCGCCCTCACACGTACGCTCCCCACAAAGCATTGTCGTACCCTCACCTGGACCCTAAACCGTCCCCGTCCCCTAACCCTAACCCTAGCCCGAACCCTAACCCTAACCCTTCCCCGAAGCCTGACCCTCACCTGTCCCCTAATCCTAACCCGTACGCTGACACTCACCCGCGCCCTCACACGTACGCTCCCCCTAAAGCGTTGTCGTACCCTCACCTGGACCCTAAACCGTCCCCTAACCCTAACCCTAACCCTAGCCCGAACCCTAACCCTAACCCTTCCCCGAAGCCTGACCCTCACCCGTCCCGTAATCCTAACCCGTACCCTGACACTCACCCGCGCCCTCACACGTACGCTCCCCCTAAAGCGTTGTCATACCCTCACCTGGACCCTAAACCGTCCCCGTCCCCTAACCCTAACCCTAGCTCGAACCCTAAGCCTAACCCTTCCCCGAAGCCTGACCCTCACCCGTCCCCTAATCCTAACCCGTACGCTGACTCTCACCCGCGCCCTCACACGTACGCTCCCCCTAAAGCGTTGTCGTACCCTCACCTGGACCCTAAACCGTCCCCGTCCCCTAACCCTAACCCTAGCCCGAACCCTAACCCTAACCCTTCCCCGAAGCCTGACCCTCACCCGTCCCCTAATCCTAACCCGTACGCTGACACTCACCCGCGCCCTCACACGTACGCTCCCCCTAAAGCGTTGTCGTACCCTCACCTGGACCCTATACCGTCCCCGTCCCCTAACCCTAACCCTAGCCCGAACCCTAAACCTAACCCTAACCCTTCCCCGAAGCCTGACCCTCACCCGTCCCCTAATACTAACCCGTACACTGACACTCACCCACGCCCTCACACGTACGCTCCCCCTAAAGCATTGTCGTACCCTCACCTGGACCCTAAACCGTCCCCGTCCCCTAACCCTAACCCTAGCCCGAACCCTAACCCTAACCCTTCCCCGAAGCCTGACCCTCACCCGTCCCCTAATCCTAACCCGTACCCTGACACTCACCCGCGCCTTCACACGTACGCTCCCCCTAAAGCGTTGTCGTACCCTCACCTGGACCCTAAACCGTCCCCGTCCCCTAACCCTAACCCTAGCCCGAACCCTAACCCTAACCCTTCCCCGAAGCCTGACCCTCACCCGTCCCCTAATCCTAACCCGTACGCTGACACTCACCCGCGCCCTCACACGTACGCTCCCCCTAAAGCGTTGTCGTACCCTCACCTGGACCCTAAACCGTCCCCGTCCCCTAACACTAACCCTAGCCCGAACCCTAGCCCTAACCCTTCCCCGAAGCCTGACCCTCACCCGTCCCCTAATCCTAACCCGTACCCTGACATTCACCCGCGCCCTCACACGTACGCTCCCCCTAAAGCGTTGTCGTACCCTCACCTGGACCCTAAACCGTCCCCGTCCCCTAACCCTAACCCTAGCCCGAACCCTAACCCTAACCCTTCCCCGAAGCCTGACCCTCACCCGTCCCCTAATCCTAACCCGTACCCTGACACTCACCCGCGCCCTCACACGTACGCTCCCCCTAAAGCGTTGTCGTACCCTCACCTGGACCCTAAACCGTCCCCGTCCCCTAACCCTAACCCTAGCCCGAACCCTAACCCTAACCCTTCCCCGAAGCCTGACCTTCACCCGTCCCCTAATCCTAAACCGTACGCTGACACTCACCCGCCCCCTCACACGTACGCTCCCCCTAAAGCGTTGTCGTACCCTCACCTGGACCCTAAACCGTCCCCGTCCCCTAACCCTAACCCTAGCCCGAACCCTAACCCTAACCCTTCCCCGAAGCCTGACCCTCACCCGTCCCCTAATCCTAACCCGTACGCTGACACTCACCCGCGCCCTCACACGTACGCTCCCCACAAAGCGTTGTCGTACCCTCACCTGGACCCTAAACCGTCCCCGTCCCCTAACCCTAACCCTAGCCCGAACCCTAACCCTAACCCTTCCCCGAAGCCTGACCCTCACCCGTCCCCTAATCCTAACCTGTACGCTGACACTCACCCGCGCCCTCACACGTACGCTCCCCCTAAAGCGTTGTCGTACCCTCACCTGGACCCTAAACCGTCCCCGTCCCCTAACCCTAACCCTAGCCCGAACACTAACCTTAACCCTTCCCCGAACCCTGACACTCACCCGTCCCCTAATCCTAACCCGTACGCTGACACTCACCCGCGCCCTCACACGTACGCTCCCCACAAAGCATTGTCGAACCCTCACCTGGACCCTAAACCGTCCCCGTCCCCTAACCCTAACCCTAGCCCGAACCCTAACCCTAACCCTTCCCCGAAGCCTGACCCTCACCTGTCCCCTAATCCTAACCCGTACGCTGACACTCACCCGCGCCCTCACACGTACGCTCCCCCTAAAGCGTTGTCGTACCCTCACCTGGACCCTAAACCGTCCCCTAACCCTAACCCTAACCCTAGCCCGAACCCTAACCCTAACCCTTCCCCGAAGCCTGACCCTCACCCGTCCCGTAATCCTAACCCGTACCCTGACACTCACCCGCGCCCTCACACGTACGCTCCCCCTAAAGCGTTGTCATACCCTCACCTGGACCCTAAACCTTCCCCGTCCCCTAACCCTAACCCTAGCTCGAACCCTAAGCCTAACCCTTCCCCGAAGCCTGACCCTCACCCGTCCCCTAATCCTAACCCGTACGCTGACTCTCACCCGCGCCCTCACACGTACGCTCCCCCTAAAGCGTTGTCGTACCCTCACCTGGACCCTAAACCGTCCCCGTCCCCTAACCCTAACCCTAGCCCGAACCCTAACCCTAACCCTTCCCCGAAGCCTGACCCTCACCCGTCCCCTAATCCTAACCCGTACGCTGACACTCACCCGCGCCCTCACACGTACGCTCCCCCTAAAGCGTTGTCGTACCCTCACCTGGACCCTATACCGTCCCCGTCCCCTAACCCTAACCCTAGCCCGAACCCTAAACCTAACCCTAACCCTTCCCCGAAGCCTGACCCTCACCCGTCCCCTAATCCTAAACCGTACGCTGACACTCACCCGCCCCCTCACACGTACGCTCCCCCTAAAGCGTTGTCGTACCCTCACCTGGACCCTAAACCGTCCCCGTCCCCTAACCCTAACCCTAGCCCGAACCCTAACCCTAACCCTTCCCCGAAGCCTGACCCTCACCCGTCCCCTAATCCTAACCCGTACGCTGACACTCACCCGCGCCCTCACACGTACGCTCCCCACAAAGCGTTGTCGTACCCTCACCTGGACCCTAAACCGTCCCCGTCCCCTAACCCTAACCCTAGCCCGAACCCTAACCCTAACCCTTCCCCGAAGCCTGACCCTCACCCGTCCCCTAATCCTAACCTGTACGCTGACACTCACCCGCGCCCTCACACGTACGCTCCCCCTAAAGCGTTGTCGTACCCTCACCTGGAACCTAAACCGTCCCCGTCCCCTAACCCTAACCCTAGCCCGAACACTAACCTTAACCCTTCCCCGAACCCTGACACTCACCCGTCCCCTAATCCTAACCCGTACGCTGACACTCACCCGCGCCCTCACACGTACGCTCCCCACAAAGCATTGTCGAACCCTCACCTGGACCCTAAACCGTCCCCGTCCCCTAACCCTAACCCTAGCCCGAACCCTAACCCTAACCCTTCCCCGAAGCCTGACCCTCACCTGTCCCCTAATCCTAACCCGTACGCTGACACTCACCCGCGCCCTCACACGTACGCTCCCCCTAAAGCGTTGTCGTACCCTCACCTGGACCCTAAACCGTCCCCTAACCCTAACCCTAACCCTAGCCCGAACCCTAACCCTAACCCTTCCCCGAAGCCTGACCCTCACCCGTCCCGTAATCCTAACCCGTACCCTGACACTCACCCGCGCCCTCACACGTACGCTCCCCCTAAAGCGTTGTCATACCCTCACCTGGACCCTAAACCTTCCCCGTCCCCTAACCCTAACCCTAGCTCGAACCCTAAGCCTAACCCTTCCCCGAAGCCTGACCCTCACCCGTCCCCTAATCCTAACCCGTACGCTGACTTTCACCCGCGCCCTCACACGTACGCTCCCCCTAAAGCGTTGTCGTACCCTCACCTGGACCCTAAACCGTCCCCGTCCCCTAACCCTAACCCTAGCCCGAACCCTAACCCTAACCCTTCCCCGAAGCCTGACCCTCACCCGTCCCCTAATCCTAACCCGTACGCTGACACTCACCCGCGCCCTCACACGTACGCTCCCCCTAAAGCGTTGTCGTACCCTCACCTGGACCCTATACCGTCCCCGTCCCCTAACCCTAACCCTAGCCCGAACCCTAAACCTAACCCTAACCCTTCCCCGAAGCCTGACCCTCACCCGTCCCCTAATACTAACCCGTACGCTGACACTCACCCACGCCCTCACACGTACGCTCCCCCTAAAGCATTGTCGTACCCTCACCTGGACCCTAAACCGTCCCCGTCCCCTAACCCTAACCCTAGCCCGAACCCTAACCCTAACCCTTCCCCGAAGCCTGACCCTCACCCGTCCCCTAATCCTAACCCGTACCCTGACACTCACCCGCGCCTTCACACGTACGCTCCCCCTAAAGCGTTGTCGTACCCTCACCTGGACCCTAAACCGTCCCCGTCCCCTAACCCTAACCCTAGCCCGAACCCTAACCCTAACCCTTCCCCGAAGCCTGACCCTCACCCGTCCCCTAATCCTAACCCGTACGCTGACACTCACCCGCGCCCTCACACGTACGCTCCCCCTAAAGCGTTGTCGTACCCTCACCTGGACCCTAAACCGTCCCCGTCCCCTAACCCTAACCCTAGCCCGAACCCTAACCCTAACCCTTCCCCGAAGCCTGACCCTCACCCGTCACCTAATCCTAACCCGTACCCTGACACTCACCCGCGCCCTCACACGTACGCTCCCCCTAAAGCGTTGTCGTACCCTCACCTGGACCCTAAACCGTCCCCGTCCCCTAACCCTAACCCTAGCCCGAACCCTAACCCTCACCCTTCCCCAAAGCCTGACCCTCAACCGTCCCCTAATCCTAACCCGTACGCTGACACTCACCCGCGCCCTCACACGTACGCTCCCCCTAAAGCGTTGTCGTACCCTCACCTGGACCCTAAACCGTCCCCGTCCCCTAACCCTAACCCTAGCCCGAACCCTAACCCTAACCCTTCCCCGAAGCCTGACCCTCACCCGTCCCCTAATCCTAACCCGTACGCTGACACTCACCCGCGCCCTCACACGTACGCTCCCCCTAAAGCGTTGTCGTTCCCTCACCTGGACCCTAAACCGTCCCCGTCCCCTAACCCTAACCCTAGCCCGAACACTAACCCTAACCCTTCCCCGAAGCCTGACCCTCACGCGTCCCCTAATCCTAACCCGTACGCTGACACTCACCCGCGCCCTCACACGTACGCTCCCCCTAAAGCGTTGTCGTACCCTCACCTGGACCCTAAACCGTCCCCGTCCCCTAACCCTAACCCTAGCCCGAACCCTAACCCTAACCCTTCCCCGAAGCCTGACCCTCACCCGTCCCCTAATCCTAACCCGTACGCTGACACTCACCCGCGCCCTCACACGTACGCTCCCCCTAAAGCGTTGTCGTACCCTCACCTGGACCCTAAACCGTCCCCGGCCCCTAACCCTAACCCTAGCCCGAACCCTAACCCTAACCCTTCCCCGAAGCCTGACCCTCACCCGTCCCCTAATCCTAACCCGTACGCTGACACTCACCCGCGCCCTCACACGTACGCTCCCCCTAAAGCGTTGTCGTACCCTCACCTGGACCCTAAACCGTCCCCGTCCCCTAACCCTAACCCTAGCCCGAACCCTAGCCCTAACCCTTCCCCGAAGCCTGACCCTCACCCGTCCCCTAATCCTAACCCGTACGCTGACACTCACCCGCGCCCTCACACGTACGCTCCCCCTAAAGCGTTGTCGTACCCTCACCTGGACCCTAAACCGTCCCCGTCCCCTAACCCTAACCCTAGCCCGAACCCTAACCCTAACCCTTCCCCGAAGCCTGACCCTCACCCGTCCCCTAATCCTAACCCGTACCCTGACACTCACCCGCGCCCTCACACGTACGCTCCCCCTAAAGCGTTGTCGTACCCTCACCTGGACCCTAAACCGTCCCCGTCCCCTAACCCTAACCCTAGCCCGAACCCTAACCCTAACCCTTCCCCGAAGCCTGACCTTCACCCGTCCCCTAATCCTAAACCGTACGCTGACACTCACCCGCCCCCTCACACGTACGCTCCCCCTAAAGCGTTGTCGTACCCTCACCTGGACCCTAAACCGTCCCCGTCCCCTAACCCTAACCCTAGCCCGAACCCTAACCCTAACCCTTCCCCGAAGCCTGACCCTCACCCGTCCCCTAATCCTAACCCGTACGCTGACACTCACCCGCGCCCTCACACGTACGCTCCCCACAAAGCGTTGTCGTACCCTCACCTGGACCCTAAACCGTCCCCGTCCCCTAACCCTAACCCTAGCCCGAACCCTAACCCTAACCCTTCCCCGAAGCCTGACCCTCACCCGTCCCCTAATCCTAACCTGTACGCTGACACTCACCCGCGCCCTCACACGTACGCTCCCCCTAAAGCGTTGTCGTACCCTCACCTGGACCCTAAACCGTCCCCGTCCCCTAACCCTAACCCTAGCCCGAACACTAACCTTAACCCTTCCCCGAACCCTGACACTCACCCGTCCCCTAATCCTAACCCGTACGCTGACACTCACCCGCGCCCTCACACGTACGCTCCCCACAAAGCATTGTCGAACCCTCACCTGGACCCTAAACCGTCCCCGTCCCCTAACCCTAACCCTAGCCCGAACCCTAACCCTAACCCTTCCCCGAAGCCTGACCCTCACCTGTCCCCTAATCCTAACCCGTACGCTGACACTCACCCGCGCCCTCACACGTACGCTCCCCCTAAAGCGTTGTCGTACCCTCACCTGGACCCTAAACCGTCCCCTAACCCTAACCCTAACCCTAGCCCGAACCCTAACCCTAACCCTTCCCCGAAGCCTGACCCTCACCCGTCCCGTAATCCTAACCCGTACCCTGACACTCACCCGCGCCCTCACACGTACGCTCCCCCTAAAGCGTTGTCATACCCTCACCTGGACCCTAAACCTTCCCCGTCCCCTAACCCTAACCCTAGCTCGAACCCTAAGCCTAACCCTTCCCCGAAGCCTGACCCTCACCCGTCCCCTAATCCTAACCCGTACGCTGACTCTCACCCGCGCCCTCACACGTACGCTCCCCCTAAAGCGTTGTCGTACCCTCACCTGGACCCTAAACCGTCCCCGTCCCCTAACCCTAACCCTAGCCCGAACCCTAACCCTAACCCTTCCCCGAAGCCTGACCCTCACCCGTCCCCTAATCCTAACCCGTACGCTGACACTCACCCGCGCCCTCACACGTACGCTCCCCCTAAAGCGTTGTCGTACCCTCACCTGGACCCTATACCGTCCCCGTCCCCTAACCCTAACCCTAGCCCGAACCCTAAACCTAACCCTAACCCTTCCCCGAAGCCTGACCCTCACCCGTCCCCTAATCCTAAACCGTACGCTGACACTCACCCGCCCCCTCACACGTACGCTCCCCCTAAAGCGTTGTCGTACCCTCACCTGGACCCTAAACCGTCCCCGTCCCCTAACCCTAACCCTAGCCCGAACCCTAACCCTAACCCTTCCCCGAAGCCTGACCCTCACCCGTCCCCTAATCCTAACCCGTACGCTGACACTCACCCGCGCCCTCACACGTACGCTCCCCACAAAGCGTTGTCGTACCCTCACCTGGACCCTAAACCGTCCCCGTCCCCTAACCCTAACCCTAGCCCGAACCCTAACCCTAACCCTTCCCCGAAGCCTGACCCTCACCCGTCCCCTAATCCTAACCTGTACGCTGACACTCACCCGCGCCCTCACACGTACGCTCCCCCTAAAGCGTTGTCGTACCCTCACCTGGAACCTAAACCGTCCCCGTCCCCTAACCCTAACCCTAGCCCGAACACTAACCTTAACCCTTCCCCGAACCCTGACACTCACCCGTCCCCTAATCCTAACCCGTACGCTGACACTCACCCGCGCCCTCACACGTACGCTCCCCACAAAGCATTGTCGAACCCTCACCTGGACCCTAAACCGTCCCCGTCCCCTAACCCTAACCCTAGCCCGAACCCTAACCCTAACCCTTCCCCGAAGCCTGACCCTCACCTGTCCCCTAATCCTAACCCGTACGCTGACACTCACCCGCGCCCTCACACGTACGCTCCCCCTAAAGCGTTGTCGTACCCTCACCTGGACCCTAAACCGTCCCCTAACCCTAACCCTAACCCTAGCCCGAACCCTAACCCTAACCCTTCCCCGAAGCCTGACCCTCACCCGTCCCGTAATCCTAACCCGTACCCTGACACTCACCCGCGCCCTCACACGTACGCTCCCCCTAAAGCGTTGTCATACCCTCACCTGGACCCTAAACCTTCCCCGTCCCCTAACCCTAACCCTAGCTCGAACCCTAAGCCTAACCCTTCCCCGAAGCCTGACCCTCACCCGTCCCCTAATCCTAACCCGTACGCTGACTTTCACCCGCGCCCTCACACGTACGCTCCCCCTAAAGCGTTGTCGTACCCTCACCTGGACCCTAAACCGTCCCCGTCCCCTAACCCTAACCCTAGCCCGAACCCTAACCCTAACCCTTCCCCGAAGCCTGACCCTCACCCGTCCCCTAATCCTAACCCGTACGCTGACACTCACCCGCGCCCTCACACGTACGCTCCCCCTAAAGCGTTGTCGTACCCTCACCTGGACCCTATACCGTCCCCGTCCCCTAACCCTAACCCTAGCCCGAACCCTAAACCTAACCCTAACCCTTCCCCGAAGCCTGACCCTCACCCGTCCCCTAATACTAACCCGTACGCTGACACTCACCCACGCCCTCACACGTACGCTCCCCCTAAAGCATTGTCGTACCCTCACCTGGACCCTAAACCGTCCCCGTCCCCTAACCCTAACCCTAGCCCGAACCCTAACCCTAACCCTTCCCCGAAGCCTGACCCTCACCCGTCCCCTAATCCTAACCCGTACCCTGACACTCACCCGCGCCTTCACACGTACGCTCCCCCTAAAGCGTTGTCGTACCCTCACCTGGACCCTAAACCGTCCCCGTCCCCTAACCCTAACCCTAGCCCGAACCCTAACCCTAACCCTTCCCCGAAGCCTGACCCTCACCCGTCCCCTAATCCTAACCCGTACGCTGACACTCACCCGCGCCCTCACACGTACGCTCCCCCTAAAGCGTTGTCGTACCCTCACCTGGACCCTAAACCGTCCCCGTCCCCTAACCCTAACCCTAGCCCGAACCCTAACCCTAACCCTTCCCCGAAGCCTGACCCTCACCCGTCACCTAATCCTAACCCGTACCCTGACACTCACCCGCGCCCTCACACGTACGCTCCCCCTAAAGCGTTGTCGTACCCTCACCTGGACCCTAAACCGTCCCCGTCCCCTAACCCTAACCCTAGCCCGAACCCTAACCCTCACCCTTCCCCAAAGCCTGACCCTCAACCGTCCCCTAATCCTAACCCGTACGCTGACACTCACCCGCGCCCTCACACGTACGCTCCCCCTAAAGCGTTGTCGTACCCTCACCTGGACCCTAAACCGTCCCCGTCCCCTAACCCTAACCCTAGCCCGAACCCTAACCCTAACCCTTCCCCGAAGCCTGACCCTCACCCGTCCCCTAATCCTAACCCGTACGCTGACACTCACCCGCGCCCTCACACGTACGCTCCCCCTAAAGCGTTGTCGTTCCCTCACCTGGACCCTAAACCGTCCCCGTCCCCTAACCCTAACCCTAGCCCGAACACTAACCCTAACCCTTCCCCGAAGCCTGACCCTCACGCGTCCCCTAATCCTAACCCGTACGCTGACACTCACCCGCGCCCTCACACGTACGCTCCCCCTAAAGCGTTGTCGTACCCTCACCTGGACCCTAAACCGTCCCCGTCCCCTAACCCTAACCCTAGCCCGAACCCTAACCCTAACCCTTCCCCGAAGCCTGACCCTCACCCGTCCCCTAATCCTAACCCGTACGCTGACACTCACCCGCGCCCTCACACGTACGCTCCCCCTAAAGCGTTGTCGTACCCTCACCTGGACCCTAAACCGTCCCCGGCCCCTAACCCTAACCCTAGCCCGAACCCTAACCCTAACCCTTCCCCGAAGCCTGACCCTCACCCGTCCCCTAATCCTAACCCGTACGCTGACACTCACCCGCGCCCTCACACGTACGCTCCCCCTAAAGCGTTGTCGTACCCTCACCTGGACCCTAAACCGTCCCCGTCCCCTAACCCTAACCTTAGCCCGAACCCTAACCCTAAACCTTCCCCGAAGCCTGACCCTCACCCGTCCCCTAATCCTAACCCGTACGCTGACACTCACCCGCGCCCTCACACGTACGCTCCCCCTAAAGCGTTGTCGTACCCTCACCTGGACCCTAAACCGTCCCCGTCCCCTAACCCTAACCCTAGCCCGAACCCTAACCCTAACCCTTCCCCGAAGCCTGACCCTCACCCGTCACTTAATCCTAACCCGTACCCTGACACTCACCCGCGCCCTCACACGTACGCTCCCCCTAAAGCGTTGTCGTACCCTCACCTGGACCCTAAACCGTCCCCGTCCCCTAACCCTAACCCTAGCCCGACCCCTAACCCTAACCCTTCCCCGAAGCCTGACCTTCACCCGTCCCCTAATCCTAACCCGTACGCTGACACTCACCCGCGCCCTCACACGTACGCTCCCCCTAAAGCGTTGTCGTACCCTCACCTGGACCCTAAACCGTCCCCGTCCCCTAACCCTAACCCTAGCCCGAACCCTAACCCTAACCCTTCCCCGAAGCCTGACCCTCACCCGTCCCCTAATCCTAACCCGTACGCTGACACTCACCCGTGCCCTCACACGTACGCTCCCCACAAAGCGTTGTCGTACCCTCACCTGGACCCTAAACCATCCCCGTCCCCTAACCCTAACCCTAGCCCGAACCCTAATCCTAAACCTTCCCCGAAGCCTGACCCTCACCCGTCCCCTAATCCTAACCCGTACCCTGACACTCACCCGCTCCCTCACACGTACGCTCCCCCTAAAGCGTTGTCGTACACTCACCTGGACCCTAAACCGTCCCTGTCCCCTAACCCTAACCCTAGCCCGAACCCAACCCTAACACTTCCCCGAAGCCTGACCCTCACCCGTCCCCTAATCCTAACCCGTACGCTGACACTCACCCGCGCCCTCACACGTACGCTCCCCCGAAAGCGTTGTCGTACCCTCACCTGGACCCTAAACCGTCCCCGTCCCCTAACCCTAACCCTAGCCCGAACCCTAACCCTAACCCTTCCCCGAAGCCTGACCCTCACCCGTCCCCTAATCCTAACCCGTACGCTGACACTCACCCGCGCCCTCACACGTACGCTCCCCCTAAAGCGCTGTCGTACCCTCACCTGGACCCTAAACCGTCCCCGTCCCCTAACCCTAACCCTAGCCCGAACACTAACCCTAACCCTTCCCCGAACCCTGACCCTCACCCGTCCCCTAATCATACACCGTACGCTGACACTCACCAGCGCCCTCACACGTACGCTCCCGCTAAAGCGTTGTCGTACCCTCACCTGGACCCTAAACCGTCCCCGTCCCCTAACCCTAACCCTAGCCCGAACCCTAACCCTAACCCTTCCCCGAAGCCTGACCCTCACCCGTCCCCTAATCCTAACCCGTACGCTGACACTCACCCGCGCCCTCACACGTATGCTCCACCTAAAGCGTTGTCGTACCCTCACCTGGACCCTAAACCGTCCCCGTCCCCTAACCTTAACCCTAGCCCGACCCCTAACCCTAACCCTTCCCCGAAGCCTGACCCTCACCCGTCCCCTAATCCTAACCCGTACGCTGACACTCACCCTCGCCCTCACACGTACGCTCCCCCTAAAGCGTTGTCGTACCCTCACCTGGACCCTAAACCGTCCCCATCCCCTAACCCTAACCCTAGCCCGAACCCTAACCCTAACCCTTCCCCGAAGACTGACCCTCACCCGTCCCCTAATCCTAACCCGTATGCTGACACTCACCCGCGCCCTCACACGTACGCTCCCCCTAAAGCGTTGTCGTACCCTCACCTGGACCCTAAACCGTCCCCGTCCCCTAACCCTAACCCTAGCCCGAACCCTAACCCTAACCCTTCCCCGAAGCCTGACCCTCACCCGTCCCCTAATCCTAACCCGTACGCTGACACTCACCCTCGCCCTCACACGTACGCTCCCCCTAAAGCGTTGTCGTACCCTCACCTGGACCCTAAACCTTCCCCGTCCCCTAACCCTAACCCTAGCCCGAACCCTAACCCTAACCCTTCCCCGAAGCCTGACCCTCACCCGTCCCCTAATCCTAACCCGTACGCTGACACTCACCCGCGCCCTCACACGTACGCTCCCCCTAAAGCGTTGTCGTACCCTCACCTGGACCCTAAACCGTCCCCGTCCCCTAACACTAACCCTAGCCCGAACCCTAGCCCTAACCCTTCCCCGAAGCCTGACCCTCACCCGTCCCCTAATCCTAACCCGTACCCTGACATTCACCCGCGCCCTCACACGTACGCTGCCCCTAAAGCGTTGTCGTACCCTCACCTGGACCCTAAACCGTCCCCGTCCCCTAACCCTAACCCTAGCCCGAACCCTAACCCTAACCCTTCCCCGAAGCCTGACCCTCACCCGTCCCCTAATCCTAACCCGTACCCTGACACTCACCCGCGCCCTCACACGTACGCTCCCCCTAAAGCGTTGTCGTACCCTCACCTGGACCCTAAACCGTCCCCGTCCCCTAACCCTAACCCTAGCCCGAACCCTAACCCTAACCCTTCCCCGAAGCCTGACCTTCACCCGTCCCCTAATCCTAAACCGTACGCTGACACTCACCCGCCCCCTCACACGTACGCTCCCCCTAAAGCGTTGTCGTACCCTCACCTGGACCCTAAACCGTCCCCGTCCCCTAACCCTAACCCTAGCCCGAACCCTAACCCTAACCCTTCCCCGAAGCCTGACCCTCACCCGTCCCCTAATCCTAACCCGTACGCTGACACTCACCCGCGCCCTCACACGTACGCTCCCCACAAAGCGTTGTCGTACCCTCACCTGGACCCTAAACCGTCCCCGTCCCCTAACCCTAACCCTAGCCCGAACCCTAACCCTAACCCTTCCCCGAAGCCTGACCCTCACCCGTCCCGTAATCCTAACCCGTACCCTGACACTCACCCGCGCCCTCACACATACGCTCCACCTAAAGCGTTGTCATACCCTCACCTGGACCCTAAACCGTCCCCGTCCCCTAACCCTAACCCTAGCTCGAACCCTAAGCCTAACCCTTCCCCGAAGCCTGACCCTCACCCGTCCCCTAATCCTAACCCGTACGCTGACTTTCACCCGCGCCCTCACACGTACGCTCCCCCTAAAGCGTTGTCGTACCCTCACCTGGACCCTAAACCGTCCCCGTCCCCTAACCCTAACCCTAGCCCGAACCCTAACCCTAACCCTTCCCCGAAGCCTGACCCTCACACGTCCCCTAATCCTAACCCGTACGCTGACACTCACCCGCGCCCTCACACGTACGCTCCCCCTAAAGCGTTGTCGTACCCTCACCTGGACCCTATACCGTCCCCGTCCCCTAACCCTAACCCTAGCCCGAACCCTAAACCTAACCCTAACCCTTCCCTGAAGCCTGACCCTCACCCGTCCCCTAATACTAACCCGTACGCTGACACTCACCCACGCCCTCACACGTACGCTCCCCCTAAAGCATTGTCGTACCCTCACCTGGACCCTAAACCGTCCCCGTCCCCTAACCCTAACCCTAGCCCGAACCCTAACCCTAATCCTTCCCCGAAGCCTGACCCTCACCCGTCCCCTAATCCTAACCCGTACCCTGACACTCACCCGCGCCCTCACACGTACGCTCCCCCTAAAGCGTTGTCGTACCCTCAGCTGGACCCTAAACCGTCCCCGTCCCCTAACCCTAACCCTAGCCCGAACCCTAACCCTAACCCTTGCCCGAAGCCTGACCCTCACCCGTCCCCTAATCCTAACCCGTACGCTGACACTCACCCGCGCCCTCACACGTACGCTCCCCCTAAAGCGTTGTCGTACCCTCAGCTGGACCCTAAACCGTCCCCGTCCCCTAACCCTAACCCTAGCCCGAACCCTAACCCTAACCCTTGCCCGAAGCCTGACCCTCACCCGTCCCCTAATCCTAACCCGTACGCTGACACTCACCCGCGCCCTCACACATACGCTCCCCACAAAGCGTTGTCGTACCCTCACCTGGACCCTAAACCGTCCCCGTCCCCTAACCCTAACCCTAGCCCGAACCCTAACCCTAACACTTCCCCGAAGCCTGACCCTCACCCGTCCCCTAATCCTAACCCGTACCCTGACACTCACCCGCGCCCTCACACGTACGCTCCCCCTAAAGCGTTGTCATACCCTCACCTGGACCCTAAACCGTCCCCGTCCCCTAACCCTAACCCTAGCTCGAACCCTAAGCCTAACCCTTCCCCGAAGCCTAACCCTCACCCGTCCCCTAATCCTAACCCGTACGCTGACTCTCACCCGCGCCCTCACACGTACGCTCCCCCTAAAGCGTTGTCGTACCCTCACCTGGACCCTAAACCGTCCCCGTCCCCTAACCCTAACCCTAGCCCGAACCCTAACCCTAACCCTTCCCCGAAGCCTGACCCTCACCCGTCCCCTAATCCTAACCTGTACGCTGACACTCACCCGCGCCCTCACACGTACGCTCCCCCTAAAGCGTTGTCGTACCCTCACCTGGACCCTAAACCGTCCCCGTCCCCTAACCCTAACCCTAGCCCGAACCCTAAACCTAACCCTAACCCTTTCCCGAAGCCTGACCCTCACCGGTCCCCTAATACTAACCCGTACGCTGACACTCACCCACGCCCTCACACGTACGCTCCCCCTAAAGCATTGTCGTACCCTCACCTGGACCCTAAACCGTCCCCGTCCCCTAACCCTAACCCTAGCCCGAACCCTAACCCTAACCCTTCCCCGAAGCCTGACCCTCACCCGTCCCCTAATCCTAACCCGTACGCTGACACTCACCCGCGCCCTCACACGTACGCTCCCCCTAAAGCATTGTCGTACCCTCACTTGGACCCTAAACCGTCCCCTAACCCTAACCCTAACCCTAGCCCGAACCCTAACCCTAACCCTTCCCCGAAGCCTGACCCTCACCCGTCCCCTAATCCTAACCCGTTCGCTGACACTCACCCGCGCCCTCACACGTACGCTCCCCCTAAAGCGTTGTCGTACCCTCACCTGGACCCTAAACCGTCCCCGTCCCCTAACCCTAACCCTAGCCCGAACCCTAACCCTAACCCTTCCCCGAAGCCTGACCCTCACCCGTCCCCTAATCCTAACCCGTACCCTGACACTCACCCGCGCCCTCACACGTACGCTCCCCCTAAAGCGTTGTCGTACCCTCACCTGGACCCTAAACCGTCCCCGTCCCCTAACCCTAACCCTAGCCCGAACCCTAACCCTAACCCTTCCCCGCAGCCTGACCCTCACCCGTCCCCTAATCCTAACCCGTACCCTGACACTCACCCGCGCCCTCACACGTACGCTCCCCCTAAAGCGTTGTCGTACCCTCACCTGGACCCTAAACCGTCCCCGTCCCCTAACCCTAACCCTAGCCCGAACCCTAACCCTAACCCTTCCCCGAAGCCTGACCCTCACACGTCCCCTAATCCTAACCCGTACGCTGACACCCGCGCCCTCACACGTACGCTCCCCCTAAAGCGTTGTCGTACCCTCACCTGGACCCTAAACCGTCCCCGTCCCCTAACCCTAACCCTAGCCCGAACACTAACCTTAACCCTTCCCCGAACCCTGACACTCACCCGTCCCCTAATCCTAACCCGAACGCTGACACTCACCCGCGCCCTCACACGTACGCTCCCCACAAAGCATTGTCGTACCCTCACCTGGACCCTAAACCGTCCCCGTCCCCTAACCCTAACCCTAGCCCGAACCCTAACCCTAACCCTTCCCCGAAGCCTGACCCTCACCTGTCCCCTAATCCTAACCCGTACGCTGACACTAACCCGCGCCCTCACACGTACGCTCCCCCTAAAGCGTTGTCGTACCCTCACCTGGACCCTAAACCGTCCCCTAACCCTAACCCTAACCCTAGCCCGAACCCTAACCCTAACCCTTCCCCGAAGCCTGACCCTCACCCGTCCCGTAATCCTAACCCGTACCCTGACACTCACCCGCGCCCTCACACGTACGCTCCCCCTAAAGCGTTGTCATACCCTCACCTGGACCCTAAACCGTCCCCGTCCCCTAACCCTAACCCTAGCTCGAACCCTAAGCCTAACCCTTCCCCGAAGCCTGACCCTCACCCGTCCCCTAATCCTAACCCGTACGCTGACTCTCACCCGCGCCCTCACACGTACGCTCCCCCTAAAGCGTTGTCGTACCCTCACCTGGACCCTAAACCGTCCCCGTCCCCTAACCCTAACCCTAGCCCGAACCCTAACCCTAACCCTTCCCCGAAGCCTGACCCTCACCCGTCCCCTAATCCTAACCCGTACGCTGACACTCACCCGCGCCCTCACACGTACGCTCCCCCTAAAGCGTTGTCGTACCCTCACCTGGACCCTATACCGTCCCCGTCCCCTAACCCTAACCCTAGCCCGAACCCTAAACCTAACCCTAACCCTTCCCCGAAGCCTGACCCTCACCCGTCCCCTAATACTAACCCGTACACTGACACTCACCCACGCCCTCACACGTACGCTCCCCCTAAAGCATTGTCGTACCCTCACCTGGACCCTAAACCGTCCCCGTCCCCTAACCCTAACCCTAGCCCGAACCCTAACCCTAACCCTTCCCCGAAGCCTGACCCTCACCCGTCCCCTAATCCTAACCCGTACCCTGACACTCACCCGCGCCTTCACACGTACGCTCCCCCTAAAGCGTTGTCGTACCCTCACCTGGACCCTAAACCGTCCCCGTCCCCTAACCCTAACCCTAGCCCGAACCCTAACCCTAACCCTTCCCCGAAGCCTGACCCTCACCCGTCCCCTAATCCTAACCCGTACGCTGACACTCACCCGCGCCCTCACACGAACGCTCCCCCTAAAGCGTTGTCGTACCCTCACCTGGACCCTAAACCGTCCCCGTCCCCTAACACTAACCCTAGCCCGAACCCTAGCCCTAACCCTTCCCCGAAGCCTGACCCTCACCCGTCCCCTAATCCTAACCCGTACCCTGACATTCACCCGCGCCCTCACACGTACGCTCCCCCTAAAGCGTTGTCGTACCCTCACCTGGACCCTAAACCGTCCCCGTCCCCTAACCCTAACCCTAGCCCGAACCCTAACCCTAACCCTTCCCCGAAGCCTGACCCTCACCCGTCCCCTAATCCTAACCCGTACCCTGACACTCACCCGCGCCCTCACACGTACGCTCCCCCTAAAGCGTTGTCGTACCCTCACCTGGACCCTAAACCGTCCCCGTCCCCTAACCCTAACCCTAGCCCGAACCCTAACCCTAACCCTTCCCCGAAGCCTGACCTTCACCCGTCCCCTAATCCTAAACCGTACGCTGACACTCACCCGCCCCCTCACACGTACGCTCCCCCTAAAGCGTTGTCGTACCCTCACCTGGACCCTAAACCGTCCCCGTCCCCTAACCCTAACCCTAGCCCGAACCCTAACCCTAACCCTTCCCCGAAGCCTGACCCTCACCCGTCCCCTAATCCTAACCCGTACGCTGACACTCACCCGCGCCCTCACACGTACGCTCCCCACAAAGCGTTGTCGTACCCTCACCTGGACCCTAAACCGTCCCCGTCCCCTAACCCTAACCCTAGCCCGAACCCTAACCCTAACCCTTCCCCGAAGCCTGACCCTCACCCGTCCCCTAATCCTAACCTGTACGCTGACACTCACCCGCGCCCTCACACGTACGCTCCCCCTAAAGCGTTGTCGTACCCTCACCTGGACCCTAAACCGTCCCCGTCCCCTAACCCTAACCCTAGCCCGAACACTAACCTTAACCCTTCCCCGAACCCTGACACTCACCCGTCCCCTAATCCTAACCCGTACGCTGACACTCACCCGCGCCCTCACACGTACGCTCCCCACAAAGCATTGTCGAACCCTCACCTGGACCCTAAACCGTCCCCGTCCCCTAACCCTAACCCTAGCCCGAACCCTAACCCTAACCCTTCCCCGAAGCCTGACCCTCACCTGTCCCCTAATCCTAACCCGTACGCTGACACTCACCCGCGCCCTCACACGTACGCTCCCCCTAAAGCGTTGTCGTACCCTCACCTGGACCCTAAACCGTCCCCTAACCCTAACCCTAACCCTAGCCCGAACCCTAACCCTAACCCTTCCCCGAAGCCTGACCCTCACCCGTCCCGTAATCCTAACCCGTACCCTGACACTCACCCGCGCCCTCACACGTACGCTCCCCCTAAAGCGTTGTCATACCCTCACCTGGACCCTAAACCTTCCCCGTCCCCTAACCCTAACCCTAGCTCGAACCCTAAGCCTAACCCTTCCCCGAAGCCTGACCCTCACCCGTCCCCTAATCCTAACCCGTACGCTGACTCTCACCCGCGCCCTCACACGTACGCTCCCCCTAAAGCGTTGTCGTACCCTCACCTGGACCCTAAACCGTCCCCGTCCCCTAACCCTAACCCTAGCCCGAACCCTAAACCTAACCCTAACCCTTCCCCGAAGCCTGACCCTCACCCGTCCCCTAATACTAACCCGTACGCTGACACTCACCCACGCCCTCACACGTACGCTCCCCCTAAAGCATTGTCGTACCCTCACCTGGACCCTAAACCGTCCCCGTCCCCTAACCCTAACCCTAGCCCGAACCCTAACCCTAACCCTTCCCCGAAGCCTGACCCTCACCCGTCCCCTAATCCTAACCCGTACCCTGACACTCACCCGCGCCTTCACACGTACGCTCCCCCTAAAGCGTTGTCGTACCCTCACCTGGACCCTAAACCGTCCCCGTCCCCTAACCCTAACCCTAGCCCGAACCCTAACCCTAACCCTTCCCCGAAGCCTGACCCTCACCCGTCCCCTAATCCTAACCCGTACGCTGACACTCACCCGCGCCCTCACACGTACGCTCCCCCTAAAGCGTTGTCGTACCCTCACCTGGACCCTAAACTGTCCCCGTCCCCTAACCCTAACCCTAGCCCGAACCCTAACGCTAACCCTTCCCCGAAGCCTGACCCTCACCCGTCACCTAATCCTAACCCGTACCCTGACACTCACCCGCGCCCTCACACGTACGCTCCCCCTAAAGCGTTGTCGTACCCTCACCTGGACCCTAAACCGTCCCCGTCCCCTAACCCTAACCCTAGCCCGAACCCTAACCCTAACCCTTCCCCGAAGCCTGACCTTCACCCGTCCCCTAATCCTAACCCGTACGCTGACACTCACCCGCGCCCTCACACGTACGCTCCCCCTAAAGCGTTGTCGTACCCTCACCTGGACCCTAAACCGTCCCCGTCCCCTAACCCTAACCCTAGCCCGAACCCTAACCCTAACACTTCCCCGAAGCCTGACCCTCACCCGTCCCCTAATCCTAACCCGTACGCTGACACTCACCCGCGCCCTCACACGTACG
The DNA here is from genome assembly GCF_937001465.1 of Orcinus orca. NCBI lineage: Eukaryota > Metazoa > Chordata > Mammalia > Artiodactyla > Delphinidae > Orcinus > Orcinus orca. The sequence continues at coordinate 21,177,415 of NC_064577.1, forward strand.
CTCCCCACAAAGCGTTGTCATACCCTCACCTGGACCCTAAACCATCCCCGTACCCTAACCCTAACCCTAGCCCGAACCCTAATCCTAACCCTTCCCCGAAGCCTGACCCTCACCCGTCCCCTAATCCTAACCCGTACCCTGACACTCACCCGCTCCCTCACACGTACGCTCCCCCTAAAGCGTTGTCGTACCCTCACCTGGACCCTAAACCGTCCCCTTCCCCTAACCCTAACCCTAGCCCGAACCCTAACCCTAACACTTCCCCGAAGCCTGACCCTCACCCGTCCCCTAATCCTAACCCGTACGCTGACACTCACCCGCGCCCTCACACGTACGCTCCCCCGAAAGCGTTGTCGTACCCTCACCTGGACCCTAAACCGTCCCCGTCCCCTAACCCTAACCCTAGCCCGAACCCTAACCCTAACCCTTCCCCGAAGCCTGACCCTCACCCGTCCCCTAATCCTAACCCGTACGCTGACACTCACCCGCGCCCTCACACGTACGCTCCCCCTAAAGCGCTGTCGTACCCTCACCTGGACCCTAAACCGTCCCCGTCCCCTAACCCTAACCCTAGCCCGAACACTAACCCTAACCCTTCCCCGAACCCTGACCCTCACCCGTCCCCTAATCATACACCGTATGCTGACACTCACCAGCGCCCTCACACGTACGCTCCCGCTAAAGCGTTGTCGTACCCTCACCTGGACCCTAAACCGTCCCCGTCCCCTAACCCTAACCCTAGCCCGAACCCTAACCCTAACCCTTCCCCGAAGCCTGACCCTCACCCGTCCCCTAATCCTAACCCGTACGCTGACACTCACCCGCGCCCTCACACGTATGCTCCCCCTAAAGCGTTGTCGTACCCTCACCTGGACCCTAAACCGTCCCCGTCCCCTAACCCTAACCCTAGCCCAAACCCTAACCCTAACCCTTCCCCGAAGCCTTACCCTCACCCGTCCCCTAATCCTAACCCGTACGCTGACACTCACCCGTGCCCTCACACGTACGCTCCCCCTAAAGCGTTGTCGTACCCTCACCTGGACCCTAAACCGTCCCCATCCCCTAACCCTAACCCTAGCCCGAACCCTAACCCTAACACTTCCCCGAAGCCTGACCCTCACCCGTCCCCTAATCCTAACCCGTATGCTGACACTCACCCGCGCCCTCACACGTACGCTCCCCCTAAAGCGTTGTCGTACCCTCACCTGGACCCTAAACCGTCCCCGTCCCCTAACCCTAACCCTAGCCCGAACCCTAACCCTAACCCTTCCCCGAAGCCTGACCCTCACCCGTCCCCTAATCCTAACCCGTACGCTGACACTCACCCGCGCCCTCACACGTACGCTCCCCCTAAAGCGTTGTCGTACCCTCACCTGGACCCTAAACCGTCCCCGTCCCCTAACACTAACCCTAGCCCGAACCCTAGCCCTAACCCTTCCCCGAAGCCTGACCCTCACCCGTCCCCTAATCCTAACCCGTACCCTGACATTCACCCGCGCCCTCACACGTACGCTCCCCCTAAAGCGTTGTCGTACCCTCACCTGGACCCTAAACCGTCCCCGTCCCCTAACCCTAACCCTAGCCCGAACCCTAACCCTAACCCTTCCCCGAAGCCTGACCCTCACCCGTCCCCTAATCCTAACCCGTACCCTGACACTCACCCGCGCCCTCACACGTACGCTCCCCCTAAAGCGTTGTCGTACCCTCACCTGGACCCTAAACCGTCCCCGTCCCCTAAACCTAACCCTAGCCCGAACCCTAACACTAACCCTTCCCCGAAGCCTGACCCTCACCCGTCCCCTAATCCTAAACCGTACGCTGACACTCACCCGCCCCCTCACACGTACGCTCCCCCTAAAGCGTTGTCGTACCCTCACCTGGACCCTAAACCGTCCCCGTCCCCTAACCCTAACCCTAGCCCGAACCCTAACCCTAACCCTTCCCCGAAGCCTGACCCTCACCCGTCCCCTAATCCTAACCCGTACGCTGACACTCACCCGCGCCCTCACACGTACGCTCCCCACAAAGCGTTGTCGTACCCTCACCTGGACCCTAAACCGTCCCCGTCCCCTAACCCTAAACCTAGCCCGAACCCTAACCCTAACCCTTCCCCGAAGCCTGACCCTCACCCGTCCCGTAATCCTAACCCGTACCCTGACACTCACCCGCGCCCTCACACATACGCTCCCCCTAAAGCGTTGTCATACCCTCACCTGGACCCTAAACCGTCCCCGTCCCCTAACCCTAACCCTAGCTCGAACCCTAAGCCTAACCCTTCCCCGAAGCCTGACCCTCACCCGTCCCCTAATCCTAACCCGTACGCTGACTTTCACCCGCGCCCTCACACGTACGCTCCCCCTAAAGCGTTGTCGTACCCTCACCTGGACCCTAAACCGTCCCCGTCCCCTAACCCTAACCCTAGCCCGAACCCTAACCCTAACCCTTCCCCGAAGCCTGACCCTCACCCGTCCCCTAATCCTAACCCGTACGCTGACACTCACCCGCGCCCTCACACGTACGCTCCCCCTAAAGCGTTGTCGTACCCTCACCTGGACCCTATACCGTCCCCGTCCCCTAACCCTAACCCTAGCCCGAACCCTAAACCTAACCCTAACCCTTCCCCGAAGCCTGACCCTCACCCGTCCCCTAATACTAACCCGTACGCTGACACTCACCCACGCCCTCACACGTACGCTCCCCCTAAAGCATTGTCGTACCCTCACCTGGACCCTAAACCGTCCCCGTCCCCTAACCCTAACCCTAGCCCGAACCCTAACCCTAATCCTTCCCCGAAGCCTGACCCTCACCCGTCCCCTAATCCTAACCCGTACCCTGACACTCACCTGCGCCCTCACACGTACGCTCCCCCTAAAGCGTTGTCGTACCCTCAGCTGGACCCTAAACCGTCCCCGTCCCCTAACCCTAACCCTAGCCCGAACCCTAACCCTAACCCTTCCCCGAAGCCTGACCCTCACCCGTCCCCTAATCCTAACCCGTACGCTGACACTCACCCGCGCCCTCACACGTACGCTCCCCCTAAAGCGTTGTCGTACCCTCACCTGGACCCTAAACCGTCCCCGTCCCCTAACCCTAACCCTAGCCCGAACCCTAACCCTAACCCTTCCCCGAAGCCTGACCCTCACCCGTCCCCTAATCCTAACCCGTACGCTGACACTCACCCGCGCCCTCACACATACGCTCCCCACAAAGCGTTGTCGTACCCTCACCTGGACCCTAAACCGTCCCCGTCCCCTAACCCTAACCCTAGCCCGAACCCTAACCCTAACACTTCCCCGAAGCCTGACCCTCACCCGTCCCCTAATCCTAACCCGTACCCTGACACTCACCCGCGCCCTCACACGTACGCTCCCCCTAAAGCGTTGTCATACCCTCACCTGGACCCTAAACCGTCCCCGTCCCCTAACCCTAACCCTAGCTCGAACCCTAAGCCTAACCCTTCCCCGAAGCCTGACCCTCACCCGTCCCCTAATCCTAACCCGTACGCTGACTCTCACCCGCGCCCTCACACGTACGCTCCCCCTAAAGCGTTGTCGTACCCTCACCTGGACCCTAAACCGTCCCCGTCCCCTAACCCTAACCCTAGCCCGAACCCTAACCCTAACCCTTCCCCGAAGCCTGACCCTCACCCGTCCCCTAATCCTAACCTGTACGCTGACACTCCCCCGCGCCCTCACACGTACGCTCCCCCTAAAGCGTTGTCGTACCCTCACCTGGACCCTAAACCGTCCCCGTCCCCTAACCCTAACCCTAGCCCGAACCCTAAACCTAACCCTAACCCTTCCCCGAAGCCTGACCCTCACCGGTCCCCTAATACTAACCCGTACGCTGACACTCACCCACGCCCTCACACGTACGCTCCCCCTAAAGCATTGTCGTACCCTCACCTGGACCCTAAACCGTCCCCGTCCCCTAACCCTAACCCTAGCCCGAACCCTAACCCTAACCCTTCCCCGAAGCCTGACCCTCACCCGTCCCCTAATCCTAACCCGTACGCTGACACTCACCCGCGCCCTCACACGTACGCTCCCCCTAAAGCATTGTCGTACCCTCACTTGGACCCTAAACCGTCCCCTAACCCTAACCCTAACCCTAGCCCGAACCCTAACCCTAACCCTTCCCCGAAGCCTGACCCTCACCCGTCCCCTAATCCTAACCCGTACGCTGACACTCACCCGCGCCCTCACACGTACGCTCCCCCTAAAGCGTTGTCGTACCCTCACCTGGACCCTAAACCGTCCCCGTCCCCTAACCCTAACCCTAGCCCGAACCCTAACCCTAACCCTTCCCCGAAGCCTGACCCTCACCCGTCCCCTAATCCTAACCCGTACGCTGACACTCACCCGCGCCCTCACACGTACGCTCCCCCTAAAGCGTTGTCGTACCCTCACCTGGACCCTAAACCGTCCCCGTCCCCTAACCCTAACCCTAGCCCGAACCCTAACCCTAACCCTTCCCCGAAGCCTGACCCTCACCCGTCCCCTAATCCTAACCCGTACCCTGACACTCACCCGCGCCCTCACACGTACGCTCCCCCTAAAGCGTTGTCGTACCCTCACCTGGACCCTAAACCGTCCCCTAACCCTAACCCTAACCCTAGCCCGAACCCTAACCCTAACCCTTCCCCGAAGCCTGACCCTCACCCGTCCCGTAATCCTAACCCGTACCCTGACACTCACCCGCGCCCTCACACGTACGCTCCCCCTAAAGCGTTGTCATACCCTCACCTGGACCCTAAACCGTCCCCGTCCCCTAAACCTAACCCTAGCTCGAACCCTAAGCCTAACCCTTCCCCGAAGCCTGACCCTCACCCGTCCCCTAATCCTAACCCGTACGCTGACGCTCACCCGCGCCCTCACACGTACGCTCCCCCTAAAGCGTTGTCGTACCCTCACCTGGACCCTAAACCGTCCCCGTCCCCTAACCCTAACCCTAGCCCGAACCCTAACCCTAACCCTTCCCCGAAGCCTGACCCTCACCCGTCCCCTAATCCTAACCCGTACGCTGACACTCACCCGCGCCCTCACACGTACGCTCCCCCTAAAGCGTTGTCGTACCCTCACCTGGACCCTATACCGTCCCTGTCCCCTAACCCTAACCCTAGCCCGAACCCTAAACCTAACCCTAACCCTTCCCCGAAGCCTGACCCTCACCCGTCCCCTAATACTAACCCGTACGCTGACACTCACCCACGCCCTCACACGTACGCTCCCCCTAAAGCATTGTCGTACCCTCACCTGGACCCTAAACCGTCCCCGTCCCCTAACCCTAACCCTAGCCCGAACCCTAACCCTAACCCTTCCCCGAAGCCTGACCCTCACCCGTCCCCTAATCCTAACCCGTACCCTGACACTCACCCGCGCCTTCACACGTACGCTCCCCCTAAAGCGTTGTCGTACCCTCACCTGGACCCTAAACCGTCCCCGTCCCCTAACCCTAACCCTAGCCCGAACCCTAACCCTAACCCTTCCCCGAAGCCTGACCCTCACCCGTCCCCTAATCCTAACCCGTACGCAGACACTCACCCGCGCCCTCACACATATGCTCCCCACAAAGCGTTGTCGTACCCTCACCTGGACCCTAAACCGTCCCCGTCCCCTAACCCTAACCCTAGCCCGAACCCTAACCCTAACACTTCCCCGAAGCCTGACCCTCACCCGTCCCCTAATCCTAACCCGTACCCTGACACTCACCAGCGCCCTCACACGTACGCTCCCCCTAAAGCGTTGTCATACCCTCACCTGGACCCTAAACCGTCCCCGTCCCCTAACCCTAACCCTAGCTCGAACCCTAAGCCTAACCCTTCCCCGAAGCCTGACCCTCACCCGTCCCCTAATCCTAACCCGTACGCTGACTCTCACCCGCGCCCTCACATGTACGCTCCCCCTAAAGCGTTGTCGTACCCTCACCTGGACCCTAAACCGTCCCCATCCCCTAACCCTAACCCTAGCCCGAACCCTAACCCTAACCCTTCCCCGAAGCCTGACCCTCACCCGTCCCCTAATCCTAACCCGTACGCTGACACTCACCCGCGCCCTCACACGTACGCTCCCCCTAAAGCGTTGTCGTACCCTCACCTGGACCCTATACCGTCCCCGTCCCCTAACCCTAACCCTAGCCCGAACCCTAAACCTAACCCTAACCCTTCCCCGAAGCCTGACCCTCACCCGTCCCCTAATACTAACCCGTACGCTGACACTCACCCACGCCCTCACACGTACGCTCCCCCTAAAGCGTTGTCATACCCTCACCTGGACCCTAAACCGTCCCCGTCCCCTAACCCTAACCCTAGCCCGAACCCTAACCCTAACCCTTCCCCGAAGCCTGACCCTCACCCGTCCCATAATCCTAACCCGTACCCTGACACTCATCCGCGCCCTCACACGTACGCTCCCCCTAAAGCGTTGTCGTACCCTCACCTGGACCCTAAACCGTCCCCGTCCCCTAACCCTAACCCTAGCCCGAACCCTAACCCTAACCCTTCCCCGAAGCCTGACCCTCACCCGTCCCCTAATCCTAACCCGTACGCTGACACTCACCCGCGCCCTCACACATATGCTCCCCACAAAGCGTTGTCGTACACTCACCTGGACCCTAAACCGTCCCCGTCCCCTAACCCTAACCCTAGCCCGAACCCTAACCCTAACACTTCCCCGAAGCCTGACCCTCACCCGTCCCCTAATCCTAACCCGTACCCTGACACTCACCCGCGCCCTCACACGTACGCTCCCCCTAAAGCGTTGTCATACCCTCACCTGGACCCTAAACCGTCCCCGTCCCCTAACCCTAACCCTAGCTCGAACCCTAAGCCTAACCCTTCCCCGTAGCCTGACCCTCACCCGTCCCCTAATCCTAACCCGTACGCTGACTCTCACCCGCGCCCTCACACGTACGCTCCCCCTAAAGCGTTGTCGTACCCTCACCTGGACCCTAAACCGTCCCCGTCCCCTAACCCTAACCCTAGCCCGAACCCTAAGCCTAACCCTTCCCCGAAGCCTGACCCTCACCCGTCCCCTAATCCTAACCCGTACGCTGACACTCACCCGCGCCCTCACACGTACGCTCCCCCTAAAGCATTGTCGTACCCTCACTTGGACCCTAAACCGTCCCCTAACCCTAACCCTAACCCTAGCCCGAACCCTAACCCTAACCCTTCCCCGAAGCCTGACCCTCACCCGTCCCCTAATCCTAACCCGTACGCTGACACTCACCCGCGCCCTCACACGTACGCTCCCCCTAAAGCGTTGTCGTACCCTCACCTGGACCCTAAACCGTCCCCGTCCCCTAACCCTAACCCTAGCCCGAACACTAACCCTAACCCTTCCCCGAACCCTGACACTCACCCGTCCCCTAATCCTAACCCGTACGCTGACACTCACCCGCGCCCTCACACGTACGCTCCCCACAAAGCATTGTCGTACCCTCACCTGGACCCTAAACCGTCCCCGTCCCCTAACCCTAACCCTAGCCCGAACCCTAACCCTAACCCTTCCCCGAAGCCTGACCCTCACCTGTCCCCTAATCCTAACCCGTACGCTGACACTCACCCGCGCCCTCACACATACGCTCCCCCTAAAGCGTTGTCGTACCCTCACCTGGACCCTAAACCGTCCCCGTCCCCTAACCCTAACCCTAGCCCGAACCCTAACCCTAACCCTTCCCCGAAGCCTGACCCTCACCCTTCCCCTAATCCTAACCCGTACGCTGACACTCACCCGTGCCCTCACACGTACACTCCCCCTAAAGCGTTGTCGTACCCTCACCTGGACCCTAAACCGTCCCCGTCCCCTAACCCTAACCCTAGCCCGAACCCTAACCCTAACCCTTCCCCGAAGCCTGACCCTCACCCGTCCCCTAATCCTAACCCGTACGCTGACACTCACCCGCGCCCTCACACGTACGCTCCCCCTAAAGCGTTGTCGTACCCTCACCTGGACCCTGAACCGTCCCCGTCCCCTAACCCTAACCCTAGCCCGAACCCTAAACCTAACCCTTCCCCGAAGCCTGACCCTCACCCGTCCCCTAATCCTAACCCGTACGCTGACACTCACCCGCGCCCTCACACGTACGCTCCCCCTAAAGCGTTGTCGTACCCTCACCTGGACCCTAAACCGTCCCCGTCCCCTAACCCTAACCCTAGCCCGAACACTAACCCTAACCCTTCCCCGAACCCTGACCCTCACCCGTCCCCTAATCCTAACCCGTACGCTGACACTCACCCGCACCCTCACACGTACGCTCCCGCTAAAGCGTTGTCGTACCCTCACCTGGACCCTAAACCGTCCCCGTCCCCTAACCCTAACCCTACCCCGAACCCTAACCCTAACCCTTCCCCGAAGCCTGACCCTCACCCGTCCCCTAATCCTAACCCGTACACTGACACTCACCCGCGCCCTCACACGTATGCTCCCCCTAAAGCGTTGTCGTACCCTCACCTGGACCCTAAACCGTACCCGTCCCCTAACCCTAACCCTAGCCCGAAACCTAACCCTAACCCTAACCCTTCCCCGAAGCCTGACCCTCACCCGTCCCCTAATCCTAACCCGTACGCTGACACTCAACCGTGCCCTCACACGTACGCTCCCCCTAAAGCGTTGTCGTACCCTCACCTGGACCCTAAACCGTCCCCATCCCGTAACCCTAACCCTAGCCCGAACCCTAACCCTAACCCTTCCCCGAAGCCTGACCCTCACCCATCCCCTAATCCTAACCCGTATGCTGACACTCACCCGCGCCCTCACACGTACGCTCCCCCTAAAGCGTTGTCGTACCCTCACCTGGACCCTAAACCGTCCCCGTTCCATAACCCTAACCCTAGCCCGAACCCTAACCCTAACCCTTCCCCGAAGCCTGACCCTCACCCGTCCCCTAATCCTAACCCGTACGCTGACACTCACCCGCGCCCTCACACGTACGCTCCCCCTAAAGCGTTGTCGTACCCTCACCTGGACCCTAAACCGTCCCCGTCCCCTAACCCTAACCCTAGACCGAACCCTAACCCTAACCCGAACCCTAACCCTAACCCTTCCCCGAAGCCTGACCCTCACCCGTCCCCTAATCCTAACCCGTACGCTGACACTCACCCGCGCCCTCACACGTTCGCTCCCCCTAAAGCGTTGTCGTACCCTCACCTGGACCCTAAACCGTCCTCATCCCCTAACCCTAACCCTAGCCCGAACCCTAACCCTAACCCTTCCCCGAAGCCTGACCCTCACCCGTCCCCTAATCCTAACCCGTACGCTGACACTCACCCTCGCCCTCACACGTACGCTCCCCCTAAAGCGTTTTCGTACCCTCACCTGGACCCTAAACCGTCCCCGTCCCCTAACCCTAACCCTAGCCCGAACCCTAACCCTAACCCTTCCCCGAAGCCTGACCCTCACCCGTCCCCTAATCCTAACCCGTACGATGACACTCACCCGCGCCCTCACACGTACGATCCCACTAAAGCGTTTTCGTACCCTCACCTGGACCCTAAACCGTCCCCGTCCCCTAACCCTAACCCTAGCCCGAACCCTAACCCTAACCCTTCCCCGAAGCCTGACCCTCACCCGTCCCCTAATCCTAACCCGTACGCTGACACTCACCCGCGCCCTCACACGTACACTTCCCCTAAAGCGTTGTCGTACCCTCACCTGGACCCTAAACCGTCCCCGTCCCCTAACCCTAACCCTAACTCGAACCCTAACCCTAACCCTTCCCCGAAGCCTGACCCTTACCCATCCCCTAATCCTAACCCGTACGCTGACTCTCACCCGCGCCCTCACACGTACGCTCCCCCTAAAGCGTTGTCGTACCCTCACCTGGACCCTAAACCGTCCCCTAACCCTAACCCTAACCCTAGCCCGAACCCTAACCCTAACCCTTCCCCGAAGCCTGACCCTCACCCGTCCCCTAATCCTAACCCGTACGCTGACACTCACCCACGCCCTCACACGTACGCTCCCCCTAAAGCGTTGTCGTACCCTCACCTGGACCCTATACCGTCCCCGTCCCCTAACCCTAACCCTAGCCCGAACCCTAACCCTAACCCTTCCCCGAAGCCTGACCCTCACCCGTCCCCTAATCCTAACCCGTACGCTGACACTCACCCGCGCCCTCACACGTACGCTCCCCCTAAAGCGTTGTCGTACCCTCACCTGGACCCTAAACCGTCCCCGTCCCCTAACCCTAACCCTAGCCCGAACCCTAACCCTAACCCTTCCCCGAAGCCTGACCCTCACCCGTCCCCTAATCCTAGCCCGTACGCTGACACTCACCCGCGCCCTCACACGTACGCTCCCCCTAAAGCGTTGTCGTACCCTCACCTGGACCCTAAACCGTCCCCGTCCCCTAACCCTAACCCTAGCCCGAACCCTAACCCTAACCCTTCCCCGAAGCCTGACCCTCACCCGTCCCCTAATCCTAGCCCGTAAGCTGACACTCACCCGCGCCCTCACACGTACGCTCCCCCTAAAGCGTTGTCGTACCCTCACCTGGACCCTATACCGTCCCCGTCCCCTAACCCTAACCCTAGCCCGAACCCTAATCCTAACCCTAACCCTTCCCCGAAGCCTGACCCTCACCCGTCCCCTAATACTAACCCGTACGCTGACACTCACCCACGCCCTCACACGTACGCTCCCCCTAAAGCATTGTTGTACCCTCACCTGGACCCTAAACCGTCCCCGTCCCCTAACCCTAACCCTAGCCCGAACCCTAACCCTAACCCTTCCCCGAAGCCTGACCCTCACCCGTCCCCTAATACTAACCCGTACGCTGACACTCACCCACGCCCTCACACGTACGCTCCCCCTAAAGCATTGTTGTACCCTCACCTGGACCCTAAACCGTCCCCGTCCCCTAACCCTAACCCTAGCCCGAACCCTAACCCTAACCCTTCCCCGAAGCCTGACCCTCACCCGTCCCCTAATCCTAACCCGTACGCTGACACTCACCCGCGCCCTCACACGTACGCTCCCCCTAAAGCATTGTCGTACCCTCACTTGGACCCTAAACCGTCCCCTAACCCTAACCCTAACCCTAGCCCGAACCCTAACCCTAACCCTTCCCCGAAGCCTGACCCTCACCCGTCCCCTAATCCTAACCCGTACGCTGACACTCACCCGCGCCCTCACACGTACGCTCCCCCTAAAGCGTTGTCGTACCCTCACCTGGACCCTAAACCGTCCCCGTCCCCTAACCCTAACCCTAGCCCGAACACTAACCCTAACCCTTCCCCGAAGCCTGACCCTCACCCGTCCCCTAATCCTAACCCGTACCCTGACACTCACCCGCGCCCTCACACGTACGCTCCCCCTAAAGCGTTGTCGTACCCTCACCTGGACCCTAAACCGTCCCCGTCCCCTAACCCTAACCCTAGCCCGAACCCTAACCCTAACCCTTCCCCGAAGCCTGACCCTCACCCGTCCCCTAATCCTAACCCGTACGCTGACACTCACCCGCGCCCTCACACGTACGCTCCCCCTAAAGCGTTGTCGTACCCTCACCTGGACCCTAAACCGTCCCCGTCCCCTAACCCTAACCCTAGCCCGAACCCTAACCCTAACCCTTCCCCGAAGCCTGACCCTCACCCGTCCCCTAATCCTAACCCGTACGCTGACACCCGCGCCCTCACACGTACGCTCCCCACAAAGCATTGTCGTACCCTCACCTGGACCCTAAACCGTCCCCGTCCCCTAACCCTAACCCTAGCCCGAACCCTAACCCTAACCCTTCCCCGAAGCCTGACCCTCACCTGTCCCCTAATCCTAACCCGTACGCTGACACTCACCCGCGCCCTCACACGTACGCTCCCCCTAAAGCGTTGTCGTACCCTCACCTGGACCCTAAACCGTCCCCTAACCCTAACCCTAACCCTAGCCCGAACCCTAACCCTAACCCTTCCCCGAAGCCTGACCCTCACCCGTCCCGTAATCCTAACCCGTACCCTGACACTCACCCGCGCCCTCACACGTACGCTCCCCCTAAAGCGTTGTCATACCCTCACCTGGACCCTAAACCGTCCCCGTCCCCTAACCCTAACCCTAGCTCGAACCCTAAGCCTAACCCTTCCCCGAAGCCTGACCCTCACCCGTCCCCTAATCCTAACCCGTACGCTGACTCTCACCCGCGCCCTCACACGTACGCTCCCCCTAAAGCGTTGTCGTACCCTCACCTGGACCCTAAACCGTCCCCGTCCCCTAACCCTAACCCTAGCCCGAACCCTAACCCTAACCCTTCCCCGAAGCCTGACCCTCACCCGTCCCCTAATCCTAACCCGTACGCTGACACTCACCCGCGCCCTCACACGTACGCTCCCCCTAAAGCGTTGTCGTACCCTCACCTGAACCCTATACCGTCCCCGTCCCCTAACCCTAACCCTAGCCCGAACCCTAAACCTAACCCTAACCCTTCCCCGAAGCCTGACCCTCACCCGTCCCCTAATACTAACCCGTACGCTGACACTCACCCACGCCCTCACACGTACGCTCCCCCTAAAGCGTTGTCGTACCCTCACCTGGACCCTAAACCGTCCCCGTCCCCTAACCCTAACCCTAGCCCTAACCCTAACCCTAACCCTTCCCCGAAGCCTGACCCTCACCCGTCCCCTAATCCTAACCCGTACCCTGACACTCACCCGCGCCCTCACACGTACGCTCCCCCTAAATCGTTGTCGTACCCTCACCTGGACCCTAAACCGTCCCCGTCCCCTAACCCTAACCCTAGCCCGAACCCTAACCCTAACCCTTCCCCGAAACCTGACCTTCACCCGTCCCCTAATCCTAACCCGTACGCTGACACTCACCCGCGCCCTCACACGTACGCTCCCCCTAAAGCGTTCTCGTACCCTCACCTGGACCCTAAACCGTCCCCGTCCCCTAACCCTAACCCTAGCCCGAACACTAACCCTAACCCTTCCCCGAAGCCTAACCCTCACCCGTCCCCTAATCCTAACCCGTACGCGGACACTCACCCGCGCCCTCACACATACGCTCCCCACAAAGCGTTGTCGTACCCTCACCTGGACCCTAAACCGTCCCCGTCCCCTAACCCTAACCCTAGCCCGAACCCTAACCCTAACCCTTCCCCGAAGCCTGACCCTCACCCGTCCCCTAATCCTAACCCGTACCCTGACACTCACCCGCGCCCTCACACGTACGCTCCCCCTAAAGCGTTGTCATACCCTCACCTGGACCCTAAACCGTCCCCGTCCCCTAACCCTAACCCTAGCTCGAACCCTAAGCCTAACCCTTCCCCGAAGCCTGACCCTCACCCGCACCCTAATCCTAACCCGTACGCTGACACTCACCCGCGCCCTCACACGTACGCTCCCCCTAAAGCGTTGTCGTACCCTCACCTGGACCCTATACCGTCCCCGTCCCCTAACCCTAACCCTAGCCCGAACCCTAAACCTAACCCTAACCCTTCCCCGAAGCCTGACCCTCACCCGTCCCCTAATACTAACCCGTACGCTGACACTCACCCACGCCCTCACACGTACGCTCCCCCTAAAGCATTGTCGTACCCTCACCTGGACCCTAAACCGTCCCCATCCCCTAAGCCTAACCCTAGCCCGAACCCTAACCCTAACCCTTCCCCGAAGCCTGACCCTCACCCGTCCCCTAATCCTAACCCGTACGCTGACACTCACCCGCGCCCTCACACGTACGCTCCCCCTAAAGCGTTGTCGTACCCTCACCTGGACCCTAAACCGTCCCCGTCCCCTAACCCTAACCCTAGCCCGAACCCTAACCCTAACCCTTCCCCTTCCCCGAAGCCTGACCCTCACTCGTCCCCTAATCCTAACCCGTACCCTGACACTCACCCGCGCCCTCACAGGTACGCCCCCCCTAAAGCGTTGTCGTACCCTCACCTGGACCCTAAACCGTCCCCGTCCCCTAACCCTAACCCTAGCCCGAACCCTAACCCTAACCCTTCCCCGAAGCCTGACCCTCACCCGTCCCCTAATCCTAACCCGTACGCTGACACTCACCTGCGCCCTCACACGTACGCTCCCCCTAAAGCATTGTCGTACCCTCACCTGGACCCTAAACCGTCCCCGTCCCCTAACCCTAACCCTAGCCCGAACCCTAACCCTAACCCTTCCCCGAAGCCTGACCCTCACCCGTCCCCTAATCCTAACCCGTACAATGACACTCACCCGCGCCCTCACACGTACGCTCCCCCTAAAGCGTTGTCGTACCCTCACCTGGACCCTAAACCGTCCCCGTCCCCTAACCCTAACCCTAGCCCGAACCCTAACCCTAACCCTTCCCCGAAGCCTGACCCTCACCCGTCCCCTAATCCTAACCCGTACGCTGACACTCACCCGCGCCCTCACACGTACGCACCCCCTAAAGCGTTGTCGTACCCTCACCTGGACCCTAAACCGTCCCCGTCCCCTAACCCTAACCCTAGCTGGAACCCTAACCCTAACCCTTCCCCGAAGCCTGACCCTCACCCGTCCCATAATCCTAACCCGTACGCTGACACTCACCCGCGCCCTCACACGTACGCCCCCCCGAAAGCGTTGTCGTACCCTCACCTGGACCCTAAACCGTCCCCGTCCCCTAACCCTAACCCTAGCCCGAACCCTAACCCTAACCCTTCCCCGAAGCCTGACCCTCACCCGTCCCCTAATCCTAACCCGTACGCTGACACTCACCCGCGCCCTCACACGTACGCTCCCCCTAAAGCGTTGTCGTACCCTCACCTGGACCCTAAACCGTCCCCGTCCCCTAACCCTAACCCTAGCCCGAACCCTAACCCTAACCCTTCCCCGAAGCCTGACCCTCACCCGTCCCCTAATCCTAACCCGTACGCTGACACTCACCCGCGCCCTCACACGTACGCCCCCCCTAAAGCGTTGTCGTACCCTCACCTGGACCCTAAACCGTCCCCGTCCCCTAACCCTAACCCTAGTCCGAACCCTAAACCTAACCCTTCCCCGAAGCCTGACCCTCACCCGTCCCCTAATCCTAACCCGTACGCTGACACTCACCTGCGCCCTCACACGTACGCTCCCCCTAAAGCGTTGTCGTACCCTCACCTGGACCCTAAACCGTCCCCGTCCCCTAAGCCTAACCCTAGCCCGAACCTAACCCTAACCCTTCCCCGAAGCCTGACCCTCACCCGTCCCCTAATCCTAACCCGTACGCTGACACTCACCCGTGCCGTCACACGTACGCTCCCCCTAAAGCATTGTCGTACCCTCACCTGGACCCTAAACCGTCCCCGTCCCCTAACCCTAACCCTAGCCCGAACACTAACCCTAACACTTCCCCGAACCCTGACACTCACCCATCCCCTAATCCTAACCCGTACGCTGACACTCACCCGCGCCCTCACACGTGCGCTCTCCACAAAGCATTGTCGTACCCTCACCTGGACCCTAAACCGTCCCCGTCCCCTAAACCTAACCCTAGCCCGAACCCTAACCCTAACCCTTCCCCGAAGCCTGACCCTCACCCGTCCCCTAATCCTAACCCGTACGCTGACACTCACCCGCGCCCTCACACGTACGCCCCCCCGAAAGCGTTGTCGTACCCTCACCTGGACCCTAAACCGTCCCCGTCCCCTAACCCTAACCCTAGCCCGAACCCTAACCCTAACCCTTCCCCTTCCCCGAAGCCTGACCCTCACTCGTCCCCTAATCCTAACCCGTACCCTGACACTCACCCGCGCCCTCACACGTACGCCCCCCCTAAAGCGTTGTCGTACCCTCACCTGGACCCTAAACCGTCCCCGTCCCCTAACCCTAACCCTAGCCCGAACCCTAACCCTAACCCTTCCCCGAAGCCTGACCCTCACCCGTCCCCTAATCCTAACCCGTACAATGACACTCACCCGCGCCCTCACACGTACGCTCCCCCTAAAGCATTGTCGTACCCTCACCTGGACCCTAAACCGTCCCCGTCCCCTAAGCCTAACCCTAGCCCGAACCCTAACCCTAACCCTTCCCCGAAGCCTGACCCTCACCCGTCCCCTAATCCTAACCCGTACGCTGACACTCACCCGCGCCCTCACACGTACGCTCCCCCTAAAGCGTTGTCGTACCCTCACCTGGACCCTAAACCGTCCCCGTCCCCTAACCCTAACCCTAGCCCGAACCCTAACCCTAACCCTTCCCCGAAGCCTGACCCTCACCCGTCCCCTAATCCTAACCCGTACCCTGACACTCACCCGCGCCCTCACACGTACGCTCCCCCTAAAGCGTAGTCGTACCCTCACCTGGACCCTAAACCGTCCCCGTCCCCTAACCCTAACCCTAGCCCGAACCCTAACCCTAACCCTTCCCCGAAGCCTGACCCTCACCCGTCCCCTAATCCTAACCCGTACCCTGACACTCACCCGCGCCCTCACACGTACACTCCCCCTAAAGCGTTGTCGTACCCTCACCTGGACCCTAAACTGTCCCCGTCCCCTAACCCTAACCCTAGCCCGAACCCTAACCCTAACCCTTCCCCGAAGCCTGACCCTCACCCGTCCCCTAATCCTAACCCGTACGCTGACACCCGCGCCCTCACACGTACGCTCCCCCTAAAGCGTTGTCGTACCCTCACCTGGACCCTAAACCGTCCCCGTCCCCTAACCCTAACCCTAGCCCGAACACTAACCCTAACCCTTCCCCGAACCCTGACACTCACCCGTCCCCTAATCCTAACCCGTACGCTGACACTCACCCGTGCCGTCACACGTACGCTCCCCACAAAGCATTGTCGTACCCTCACCTGGACCCTAAACCGTCCCCGTCCCCTAACCCTAACCCTAGCCCGAACCCTAACCCTAACCCTTCCCCGAAGCCTGACCCTCACCTGTCCCCTAATCCTAACCCGTTCGCTGACACTCACCCGCGCCCTCACACGTACGCTCCCCCTAAAGCGTTGTCGTACCCTCACCTGGACCCTAAACCGTCCCCGTCCCCTAACCCTAAACCTAGCCCGAACACTAACCCTAACACTTCCCCGAACCCTGACACTCACCCATCCCCTAATCCTAACCCGTACGCTGACACTCACCCGCGCCCTCACACGTGCGCTCTCCACAAAGCATTGTCGTACCCTCACCTGGACCCTAAACCGTCCCCGTCCCCTAAACCTAACCCTAGCCCGAACCCTAACCCTAACCCTTCCCCGAAGCCTGACCCTCACCCGTCCCCTAATCCTAACCCGTACGCTGACACTCACCCGCGCCCTCACACGTACGCCCCCCCGAAAGCGTTGTCGTACCCTCACCTGGACCCTAAACCGTCCCCGTCCCCTAACCCTAACCCTAGCCCGAACCCTAACCCTAACCCTTCCCCTTCCCCGAAGCCTGACCCTCACTCGTCCCCTAATCCTAACCCGTACCCTGACACTCACCCGCGCCCTCACACGTACGCCCCCCCTAAAGCGTTGTCGTACCCTCACCTGGACCCTAAACCGTCCCCGTCCCCTAACCCTAACCCTAGCCCGAACCCTAACCCTAACCCTTCCCCGAAGCCTGACCCTCACCCGTCCCCTAATCCTAACCCGTACGCTGACACTCACCTGCGCCCTCACACGTACGCTCCCCCTAAAGCATTGTCGTACCCTCACCTGGACCCTAAACCGTCCCCGTCCCCTAACCCTAACCCTAGCCCGAACCCTAACCCTAACCCTTCCCCGAAGCCTGACCCTCACCCGTCCCCTAATCCTAACCCGTACAATGACACTCACCCGCGCCCTCACACGTACGCTCCCCCTAAAGCGTTGTCGTACCCTCACCTGGACCCTAAACCGTCCCCGTCCCCTAAGCCTAACCCTAGCCCGAACCCTAACCCTAACCCTTCCCCGAAGCCTGACCCTCACCCGTCCCCTAATCCTAACCCGTACGCTGACACTCACCCGCGCCCTCACACGTACGCTCCCCCTAAAGCGTTGTCGTACCCTCACCTGGACCCTAAACCGTCCCCGTCCCCTAACCCTAACCCTAGCTGGAACCCTAACCCTAACCCTTCCCCGAAGCCTGACCCTCACCCGTCCCATAATCCTAACCCGTACGCTGACACTCACCCGCGCCCTCACACGTACGCCCCCCCGAAAGCGTTGTCGTACCCTCACCTGGACCCTAAACCGTCCCCGTCCCCTAACCCTAACCCTAGCCCGAACCCTAACCCTAACCCTTCCCCGAAGCCTGACCCTCACCCGTCCCCTAATCCTAACCCGTACGCTGACACTCACCCGCGCCCTCACACGTACGCCCCCCCTAAAGCGTTGTCGTACCCTCACCTGGACCCTAAACCGTCCCCGTCCCCTAACCCTAACCCTAGTCCGAACCCTAAACCTAACCCTTCCCCGAAGCCTGACCCTCACCCGTCCCCTAATCCTAACCCGTACGCTGACACTCACCCGCGCCCTCACACGTACGCTCCCCCTAAAGCGTTGTCGTACCCTCACCTGGACCCTAAACCGTCCCCGTCCCCTAAGCCTAACCCTAGCCCGAACCTAACCCTAACCCTTCCCCGAAGCCTGACCCTCACCCGTCCCCTTATCCTAACCCGTACGCTGACACTCACCCGTGCCGTCACACGTACGCTCCCCACAAAGCATTGTCGTACCCTCACCTGGACCCTAAACCGTCCCCGTCCCCTAACCCTAACCCTAGCCCGAACCCTAACCCTAACCCTTCCCCGAAGCCTGACCCTCACCTGTCCCCTAATCCTAACCCGTTCGCTGACACTCACCCGCGCCCTCACACGTACGCTCCCCCTAAAGCGTTGTCGTACCCTCACCTGGACCCTAAACCGTCCCCGTCCCCTAACCCTAAACCTAGCCCGAACACTAACCCTAACACTTCCCCGAACCCTGACACTCACCCATCCCCTAATCCTAACCCGTACGCTGACACTCACCCGCGCCCTCACACGTGCGCTCTCCACAAAGCATTGTCGTACCCTCACCTGGACCCTAAACCGTCCCCGTCCCCTAAACCTAACCCTAGCCCGAACCCTAACCCTAACCCTTCCCCGAAGCCTGACCCTCACCCGTCCCCTAATCCTAACCCGTACGCTGACACTCACCCGCACCCTCACACATACGCCCCCCCGAAAGCGTTGTCGTACCCTCACCTGGACCCTAAACCGTCCCCGTCCCCTAACCCTAACCCTAGCCCGAACCCTAACCCTAACCCTTCCCCTTCCCCGAAGCCTGACCCTCACTCGTCCCCTAATCCTAACCCGTACCCTGACACTCACCCGCGCCCTCACACGTACGCCCCCCCTAAAGCGTTGTCGTACCCTCACCTGGACCCTAAACCGTCCCCGTCCCCTAACCCTAACCCTAGCCCGAACCCTAACCCTAACCCTTCCCCGAAGCCTGACCCTCACCCGTCCCCTAATCCTAACCCGTACGCTGACACTCACCTGCGCCCTCACACGTACGCTCCCCCTAAAGCATTGTCGTACCCTCACCTGGACCCTAAACCGTCCCCGTCCCCTAACCCTAACCCTAGCCCGAACCCTAACCCTAACCCTTCCCCGAAGCCTGACCCTCACCCGTCCCCTAATCCTAACCCGTACAATGACACTCACCCGCGCCCTCACACGTACGCTCCCCCTAAAGCGTTGTCGTACCCTCACCTGGACCCTAAACCGTCCCCGTCCCCTAAGCCTAACCCTAGCCCGAACCCTAACCCTAACCCTTCCCCGAAGCCTGACCCTCACCCGTCCCCTAATCCTAACCCGTACGCTGACACTCACCCGCGCCCTCACACGTACGCTCCCCCTAAAGCGTTGTCGTACCCTCACCTGGACCCTAAACCGTCCCCGTCCCCTAACCCTAACCCTAGCTGGAACCCTAACCCTAACCCTTCCCCGAAGCCTGACCCTCACCCGTCCCATAATCCTAACCCGTACGCTGACACTCACCCGCGCCCTCACACGTACGCCCCCCCGAAAGCGTTGTCGTACCCTCTCCTGGACCCTAAACCGTCCCCGTCCCCTAACCCTAACCCTAGCCCGAACCCTAACCCTAACCCTTCCCCGAAGCCTGACCCTCACCCGTCCCCTAATCCTAACCCGTACGCTGACACTCACCCGCGCCCTCACACGTACCCTCCCCCTAAAGCGTTGTCGTACCCTCACCTGGACCCTAAACCGTCCCCGTCCCCTAAGCCTAACCCTAGCCCCAACCTAACCCTAACCCTTCCCCGAAGCCTGACCCTCACCCGTCCCCTAATCCTAACCCGTACGCTGACACTCACCCGCGCCCTCACACGTACGCTCCCCCTAAAGCGTTGTCGTACCCTCACCTGGACCCTAAACCGTCCCCGTCCCCTAACCCTAACCCTAGCCCAAACCCTAAACCTAACCCATCCCCGAAGCCTGACCCTCACCCGTCTCGTAATCCTAACCCGTACGCTGACACTCACCCGGGCCCTCACACGTACGCTCCCCCTAAAGCGTTGTCGTACCCTCACCTGGACCCTAAACCGTCCCCGTCCCCTAAGCCTAACCCTAGCCCGAACCCTAACCCTAACCCTTCCCCGAAGCCTGACCCTCACCCGTCCCCTAATCCTAACCCGTACGCTGACACTCACCCGCGCCCTCACACGTACGCTCCCCCTAAAGCGTTGTCGTACCCTCACCTGGACCCTAAACCGTCCCCGTCCCCTAACCCTAACCCTAGCTGGAACCCTAACCCTAACCCTTCCCCGAAGCCTGACCCTCACCCGTCCCATAATCCTAACCCGTACGCTGACACTCACCCGCGCCCTCACACGTACGCCCCCCCGAAAGCGTTGTCGTACCCTCACCTGGACCCTAAACCGTCCCCGTCCCCTAACCCTAACCCTAGCCCGAACCCTAACCCTAACCCTTCCCCGAAGCCTGACCCTCACCCGTCCCCTAATCCTAACCCGTACGCTGACACTCACCCGCGCCCTCACACGTACGCTCCCCCTAAAGCGTTGTCGTACCCTCACCTGGACCCTAAACCGTCCCCGTCCCCTAAGCCTAACCCTAGCCCGAACCTAACCCTAACCCTTCCCCGAAGCCTGACCCTCACCCGTCCCCTAATCCTAACCCGTACGCTGACACTCACCCGCGCCCTCACACGTACGCTCCCCCTAAAGCGTTGTCGTACCCTCACCTGGACCCTAAACCGTCCCCGTCCCCTAACCCTAACCCTAGCCCGAACCCTAAACCTAACCCATCCCCGAAGCCTGACCCTCACCCGTCCCGTAATCCTAACCCGTACGCTGACACTCACCCGGGCCCTCACACGTACGCTCCCCCTAAAGCGTTGTCGTACCCTCACCTGGACCCTAAACCGTCCCCGTCCCCTAAGCCTAACCCTAGCCCGAACCCTAACCCTAACCCTTCCCCGAAGCCTGATCCTCACCCGTCCCCTAATCCTAACCCGTACGCTGACACTCACCCGCGCCCTCACACGTACGCTCCCCCTAAAGCGTTGTCGTACCCTCACCTGGACCCTAAACCGTCCCCGTCCCCTAAGCCTAACCCTAGCCCGAACCTAACCCTAACCCTTCCCCGAAGCCTGACCCTCACCCGTCCCCTAATCCTAACCCGTACGCTGACACTCACCCGCGCCCTCACACGTACGCTCCCCCTAAAGCGTTGTCGTACCCTCACCTGGACCCTAAACCGTCCCCGTCCCCTAACCCTAACCCTAGCCCGAACCCTAAACCTAACCCATCCCCGAAGCCTGACCCTCACCCGTCCCGTAATCCTAACCCGTACGCTGACACTCACCCGGGCCCTCACACGTACGCTCCCCCTAAAGCGTTGTCGTACCCTCACCTGGACCCTAAACCGTCCCCGTCCCCTAAGCCTAACCCTAGCCCGAACCCTAACCCTAACCCTTCCCCGAAGCCTGACCCTCACCCGTCCCCTAATCCTAACCCGTACGCTGACACTCACCCGCGCCCTCACACGTACGCTCCCCCTAAAGCGTTGTCGTACCCTCACCTGGACCCTAAACCGTCCCCGTCCCCTAACCCTAACCCTAGCCCGAACCCTAACCCTAACCCTTCCCCGAAGCCTAACACTCACCCGTCCCCTAATCCTAACCCGTACGCTGACACTCACCCGCGCCCTCACACGTACGCTCCCCCTAAAGCGTTGTCGTACCCTCACCTGGACCCTAAACCGTCCCCGTCCCCTAAACCTAACCCTAGCCAGAACCCTAACCCTAACCCTTCCCCGAAGCCTGACCCTCACCCGTCCCCTAATCCTAACCCGTACGCTGACACTCACCCGCGCCCTCACACGTACGCCCCCCCGAAAGCGTTGTCATACCCTCACCTGGACCCTAAACCGTCCCCGTCCCCTAACCCTAACCCTAGCCCGAACCCTAACCCTAACCCTTCCCCGAAGCCTGACCCTCACCCGTCCCCTAATCCTAACCCGTACGCTGACACTCACCCGCGCCCTCACACGTACGCTACCCCAAAAGCGTTGTCGTACCCTCACCTGGACCCTAAACCGTCCCCGTCCCCTAACCCTAACCATAGCCCGAACCCTAACCCTAACCCTTCCCCGAAGCCTGACCCTCACCCGTCCCCTAATCCTAACCCGTACGCTGACACTCACCCGCGCCCTCACACGTACGCCCCCCCTAAAGCGTTGTCGTACCCTCACCTGGACCCTAAACCGTCCCCGTCCCCTAACCCTAACCCTAGCCCGAACCCTAACCCTAACCCTTCCCCGAAGCCTGACCCTCACCCGTCCCCTAATCCTAACCCGTACCCTGACACTCACCCGCGCCCTCACACGTACGCCCCCCCTAAAGCGTTGTCGTACCCTCACCTGGACCCTAAACCGTCCCCGTCCCCTAACCCTAACCCTAGCCCGAACCGTAACCCTAACACTTCCCCGAAGCCTGACCCTCACCCGTCCCCTAATCCTAACCCGTACGCTGACACTCACCTGCGCCCTCACACGTACGCTCCCCCTAAAGCGTTGTCGTACCCTCACCTGAACCCTAAACCGTCCCCGTCCCCTAACCCTAACCCTAGCCCGAACCCTAACCGTAACCCTTCCCCGAAGCCTGACCCTCACCCGTCCCCTAATCCTAACCCGTACGCTGACACTCACCCGCGCCCTCACACGTTCGCTCCCCCTAAAGCATTGTCATACCCTCACCTGGACCCTAAACCGTCCCCGTCCCCTAAGCCTAACCCTAGCCCGAACCCTAACCCTAACCCTTCCCCGAAGCCTGACCCTCACCCGTCCCCTAATCCTAACCCGTACGCTGACACTCACCCGCGCCCTCACACGTACGCTCCCCCTAAAGCGTTGTCGTACCCTCACCTGGACCCTAAACCGTCCCCGTCCCCTAACCCTAACCCTAGCCCGAACCCTAACCCTAACCCTTCCCCGAAGCCTGACCCTCACCCGTCCCCTAATCCTAACCCGTACGCTGACACTCACCCGCGCCCTCACACGTACGCTCCCCCTAAAGCGTTGTCGTACCCTCACCTGGACCCTAAACCGTCCCAGTCCCCTAACCCTAACCCTAGCCCGAACCCTAACCCTAACCCTTCCCCGAAGCCTGACCCTCACCCGTCCCCTAATCCTAACCCGTACGCTGACACTCACCCACGCCCTCACACGTACGCTCCCCCTAAAGCGTTGTCGTACCCTCACCTGGACCCTAAACCATCCCCGTCCCCTAACCCTAACCCTAGCCCGAACCCTAACCCTAACCCTTCCCCGAAGCCTGACCCTCACCCGTCCCCTAATCCTAACCCGTACGCTGACACTCACCCGCGCCCTCACACGTACGCTCCCCCTAAAGCGTTGTCGTACCCTCACCTGGACCCTAAACCGCCCCCGTCCCCTAACCCTAACCCTAGCCCGAACCCTAACCCTAACCCTTCCCCGAAGCCTGACCCTCACACGTCCCCTAATCCTAACCCGTACGCTGACTCTCACCCGCGCCCTCACACGTACGCTCCCCATAAAGCGTTGTCGTACCCTCACCTGGACCCTAAACCGTCCCCGTCCCCTAAGCCTAACCCTAGCCCCAACCCTAACCCTAACCCTTCCCCGAAGCCTGACCCTCACCCGTCCCCTAATCCTAACCCGTAGGCTGACACTCACCCGCGCCCTCACACGTACGCTCCCCCTATAGCGTTGTCGTACCCTTACCTGGACCCTAAACCGTCCCCGTCCCCTAACCCTAACCCTAGCCCGAACCCTAACCCTAACCCTTCCCCGAAGCCTGACCTTCACCCGTCCCCTAATCCTAACCCGTACGCTGACACTCACCCGCGCCCTCACACGTACGCTCCCTCTAAAGCGTTGTCGTACCCTCACCTGGAACCTAAACCGTCCCCGTCCCCTAACCCTAACCCTAGCCCGAACCCTAACCCTAACCCTTCCCCGAAGCCTGACCCTCACCCGTCCCCTAATCCTAACCCGTATGCTGACACTCACCCGCGCCCTCACACGTACGCTCCCCCTAAAGCGTTGTCGTACCCTCACCTGGACCCTAAACCGTCCCCGTCCCCTAACCCTAACCCTAGCCCGAACCCTAACCCTAACCCTTCCCCGAAGCCTGACCCTCACCCGTCCCCTAATCCTAACCCGTACGCTGACTCTCACCCGCGCCCTCACACGTACGCTCCCCCTAAAGCGTTGTCGTACCCTCACCTGGACTCTAAACCGTCCCCGTCCCCTAAGCCTAACCCTAGCCCGAACCCTAACCCTAACCCTTCCCCGAAGCCTGACCCTCACCCGTCCCCTAATCCTAACCCGTACGCTGACACTCACCCGCGCCCTCACACGTACGCTCCCCCTAAAGCGTTGTCGTACCCTCACCTGGACCCTAAACCGTCCCCGTCCCCTAACCCTAACCCTAGCCCGAACCCTAAACCTAACCCATCCCCGAAGCCTGACCCTCACCCGTCCCGTAATCCTAACCCGTACGCTGACACTCACCCGGGCCCTCACACGTACGCTCCCCCTAAAGCGTTGTCGTACCCTCACCTGGACCCTAAACCGTCCCCGTCCCCTAAGCCTAACCCTAGCCCGAACCCTAACCCTAACCCTTCCCCGAAGCCTGATCCTCACCCGTCCCCTAATCCTAACCCGTACGCTGACACTCACCCGCGCCCTCACACGTACGCTCCCCCTAAAGCGTTGTCGTACCCTCACCTGGACCCTAAACCGTCCCCGTCCCCTAAGCATAACCCTAGCCCGAACCTAACCCTAACCCTTCCCCGAAGCCTGACCCTCACCCGTCCCCTAATCCTAACCCGTACGCTGACACTCACCCGCGCCCTCACACGTACGCTCCCCCTAAAGCGTTGTCGTACCCTCACCTGGACCCTAAACCGTCCCCGTCCCCTAACCCTAACCCTAGCCCGAACCCTAAACCTAACCCATCCCCGAAGCCTGACCCTCACCCGTCCCGTAATCCTAACCCGTACGCTGACACTCACCCGGGCCCTCACACGTACGCTCCCCCTAAAGCGTTGTCGTACCCTCACCTGGACCCTAAACCGTCCCCGTCCCCTAAGCCTAACCCTAGCCCGAACCCTAACCCTAACACTTCCCCGAAGCCTGACCCTCACCCGTCCCCTAATCCTAACCCGTACGCTGACACTCACCCACGCCCTCACACGTACGCTCCCCCTAAAGCGTTGTCGTACCCTCACCTGGACCCTAAACCGTCCCCGTCCCCTAACCCTAACCCTAGCCCGAACCCTAACCCTAACCCTTCCCCGAAGCCTAACACTCACCCGTCCCCTAATCCTAACCCGTACGCTGACACTCACCCGCGCCCTCACACGTACGCTCCCCCTAAAGCGTTGTCGTACCCTCACCTGGACCCTAAACCGTCCCCGTCCCCTAAACCTAACCCTAGCCAGAACCCTAACCCTAACCCTTCCCCGAAGCCTGACCCTCACCCGTCCCCTAATCCTAACCCGTACGCTGACACTCACCCGCGCCCTCACACGTACGCCCCCCCGAAAGCGTTGTCATACCCTCACCTGGACCCTAAACCGTCCCCGTCCCC
The DNA here is from genome assembly GCF_937001465.1 of Orcinus orca. Classification (NCBI taxonomy): domain Eukaryota; kingdom Metazoa; phylum Chordata; class Mammalia; order Artiodactyla; family Delphinidae; genus Orcinus; species Orcinus orca. The sequence continues at coordinate 21,203,418 of NC_064577.1, forward strand.
TAACCCTAACCCTAGCCCGAACCCTAACCCTAACCCTTCCCCGAAGCCTGACCCTCACCCGTCCCCTAATCCTAACCCGTACGCTGACACTCACCCGCGCCCTCACACGTACGCCCCCCCGAAAGCGTTGTCATACCCTCACCTGGACCCTAAACCGTCCCCGTCCCCTAACCCTAACCCTAGCCCGAACCCTAACCCTAACCCTTCCCCGAAGCCTGACCCTCACCCGTCCCCTAATCCTAACCCGTACCCTGACACTCACCCGCGCCCTCACACGTACGCCCCCCCTAAAGCGTTGTCGTACCCTCACCTGGACCCTAAACCGTCCCCGTCCCCTAACCCTAACCCTAGCCCGAACCGTAACCCTAACACTTCCCCGAAGCCTGACCCTCACCCGTCCCCTAATCCTAACCCGTACGCTGACACTCACCTGCGCCCTCACACGTACGCTCCCCCTAAAGCGTTGTCGTACCCTCACCTGAACCGTAAACCGTCCCCGTCCCCTAACCCTAACCCTAGCCCGAACCCTAACCGTAACCCTTCCCCGAAGCCTGACCCTCACCCGTCCCCTAATCCTAACCCGTACGCTGACACTCACCCGCGCCCTCACACGTTCGCTCCCCCTAAAGCATTGTCATACCCTCACCTGGACCCTAAACCGTCCCCGTCCCCTAAGCCTAACCCTAGCCCGAACCCTAACCCTAACCCTTCCCCGAAGCCTGACCCTCACCCGTCCCCTAATCCTAACCCGTACGCTGACACTCACCCGCGCCCTCACACGTACGCTCCCCCTAAAGCGTTGTCGTACCCTCACCTGGACCCTAAACTGTCCCCGTCCCCTAACCCTAACCCTAGCCCGAACCCTAACCCTAACCCTTCCCCGAAGCCTGACCCTCACCCGTCCCCTAATCCTAACCCGTACGCTGACACTCACCCGCGCCCTCACACGTACGCTCCCCCTAAAGCGTTGTCGTACCCTCACCTGGACCCTAAACCGTCCCAGTCCCCTAACCCTAACCCTAGCCCGAACCCTAACCCTAACCCTTCCCCGAAGCCTGACCCTCACCCGTCCCCTAATCCTAACCCGTACGCTGACACTCACCCACGCCCTCACACGTACGCTCCCCCTAAAGCGTTGTCGTACCCTCACCTGGACCCTAAACCGTCCCCGTCCCCTAACCCTAACCCTAGCCCGAACCCTAACCCTAACCCTTCCCCGAAGCCTGACCCTCACCCGTCCCCTAATCCTAACCCGTACGCTGACACTCACCCGCGCCCTCACACGTACGCTCCCCCTAAAGCGTTGTCGTACCCTCACCTGGACCCTAAACCGCCCCCGTCCCCTAACCCTAACCCTAGCCCGAACCCTAACCCTAACCCTTCCCCGAAGCCTGACCCTCACCCGTCCCCTAATCCTAACCCGTACGCTGACTCTCACCCGCGCCCTCACACGTACGCTCCCCATAAAGCGTTGTCGTACCCTCACCTGGACCCTAAACCGTCCCCGTCCCCTAAGCCTAACCCTAGCCCCAACCCTAACCCTAACCCTTCCCCGAAGCCTGACCCTCACCCGTCCCCTAATCCTAACCCGTACGCTGACACTCACCCGCGCCCTCACACGTACGCTCCCCCTAAAGCGTTGTCGTACCCTTACCTGGACCCTAAACCGTCCCCGTCCCCTAACCCTAACCCTAGCCCGAACCCTAACCCTAACCCTTCCCCGAAGCCTGACCTTCACCCGTCCCCTAATCCTAACCCGTACGCTGACACTCACCCGCGCCCTCACACGTACGCTCCCTCTAAAGCGTTGTCGTACCCTCACCTGGACCCTAAACCGTCCCCGTCCCCTAACCCTAACCCTAGCCCGAACCCTAACCCTAAACCTTCCCCGAAGCCTGACCCTCACCCGTCCCCTAATCCTAACCCGTATGCTGACACTCACCCGCGCCCTCACACGTACGCTCCCCCTAAAGCGTTGTCGTACCCTCACCTGGACCCTAAACCGTCCCCGTCCCCTAACCCTAACCCTAGCCCGAACCCTAACCCTAACCCTTCCCCGAAGCCTGACCCTCACCCGTCCCCTAATCCTAACCCGTACGCTGACTCTCACCCGCGCCCTCACACGTACGCTCCCCCTAAAGCGTTGTCGTACCCTCACCTGGACTCTAAACCGTCCCCGTCCCCTAAGCCTAACCCTAGCCCGAACCCTAACCCTAACCCTTCCCCGAAGCCTGACCCTCACCCGTCCCCTAATGCTAACCCGTACGCTGACTCTCACCCGCGCCCTCACACGTACGCTCCCCCTAAAGCGTTGTCGTACCCTCACCTGGACCCTAAACCGTCCCCGTCCCCTAACCCTAACCCTAGCCCGAACCCTAACCCTAACCCTTCCCCGAAGCCTGACCCTCACCCGTCCCCTAATCCTAACCCGTACGCTGACACTCACCCGCGCCCTCACACGTACGCTCCCCGTAAAGCGTTGTCGTACCCTCACCTGGACCCTAATCGGTCCCCGTCCCCTAACCCTAACCCTAGCCCGAACCCTAACCCTAACCCTTCCCCGAAGCCTGACCCTCACCCGTCCCCTAATCCTAACCCGTAAGCTGACACTCACCCGCGCCCTCACACGTACGCTCCCCCTAAAGCGTTGTCGTACCCTCACCTGGACCCTAAACCGTCCCCGTCCCCTAACCCTAACCCTAGCCCGAACCCTAACCCTAACCCTTCCCCGAAGCCTGTCCCTCACCCGTCCCCTAATCCTAACCCGTACGCTGACACTCACCCGAGCCCTCACACGTACGCTACCCCTAAAGCGTTGTCGTACCCTCACCTGGACCCTAAACCGTCCCCGTCCCCTAACACTAACCCTAGCCCGAACCCTAACCCTAACCCTTCCCCGAAGCCTGACCCTCACCCGTCCCCTAATCCTAACCCGTACGCTGACACTCACCCGCGCCCTCACACGTACGCTCCCCCTAAAGCGTTGTCGTACCCTCACCTGGACCCTAAACCGTCCCTCTCCCCTAACCCTAACCCTAGCCCGAACCCTAACCCTAACACTTCCCCGAAGCCTGACCCTCACCCGTCCCCTAATCCTAACCCGTACGCTGACACTCACCCGCGCCCTCACACGTACGCTCCCCCTAAAGCGTTGTCGTACCCTCACCTGGACCCTAAACCGTCCCCGTCCCCTAACCCTAACCCTAGCCCGAACCCTAACCCTAACCCTTCCCCGAAGCCTGACCCTCACCCGTCCCCTAATCCTAACCCGTACGCTGACACTCACCCGCGCCCTCACACGTACGCTCCCCCTAAAGCGTTGTCGTACCCTCACCTGGACCCTAAACCGTCCCCGTCCCCTAACCCTAACCCTAGCACGAACCCTTACCCTAACCCTTCCCCGAAGCCTGACACTCACCCGTCCCCTAATCCTAACCCGTACGCTGACACTCACCCGCGCCCTCACACGTACGCTCCCCCTAAAGCGTTGTCGTACCCTCACCTGGACCCTAAACCGTCCCCGTCCCCTAACCCTAACCCTAGCCCGAACCCTAACCCTAACCCTTCCCCGAAGCCTGACACTCACCCGTCCCCTAATCCTAACCCGTACGCTGACACTCACCCGCGCCCTCACACGTACGCTCCCCCTAAAGCGTTGTCGTACCCTCACCTGGACCCTAAACCGTCCCCGTCCCCTAACCCTAACCCTAGCCCGAACCCTAACCCTAACCCTTCCCCGAAGCCTGACCCTCACCCGTCCCCTAATCCTAACCCGTACGCTGACACTCACCCGCGCCCTCACACGTACGCTCCCCCTAAAGCGTTGTCGTACCCTCACCTGGACCCTAAACCGTCCCCGTCCCCTAACCCTAACCCTAGCCCGAACCCTAACCCTAACCCTTGCCCGAAGCCTGACCCTCACCCGTCCCCTAATCCTAACCCGTACGCTGACACTCACCCGCGCCCTCACACGTACGCTCCCCCTAAAGCGTTGTCGTACCCTCACCTGGACCCTAAACCGTCCCCGTCCCCTAACCCTAACCCTAGCCCGAACCCTAACCCTAACCCTTCCCCGAAGCCTGACCCTCACCCGTCCCCTAATCCTAACCCGTACGCTGACACTCACCCGCGCCCTCACACGTACGCTCCCCCTAAAGCGTTGTCGTACCCTCACCTGGACCCTAAACCGTCCCCGTCCCCTAACCCTAACCCTAGCCCGAACCCTAACCCTAACCCTTCCCCGAACCCTGACCCTCACCCGTCCCCTAATCCTAACCCGTACCCTGACACTCACCCGCGCCCTCACACGTACGCTCCCCCTAAAGCGTTGTCGTACCCTCACCTGGACCCTAAACCGTCCCCGTCCCCTAAGCCTAACCCTAGCCCGAACCCTAACCCTAACCCTTCCCCGAAGCCTGACCCTCACCCGTCCCCTAATCCTAACCCGTACGCTGACACTCAACCGCGCCCTCACACGTACGCTCCCCCTAAAGCGTTGTCGTACCCTCACCTGGACCCTAAACCGTCCCCGTCCCCTAACCCTAACCCTAGCCCGAACCCTAACCCTAACCCTTCCCCGAAGCCTGACCCTCACCCGTCCCCTAATCCTAACCCGTACGCTGACACTCACCCGCGCCCTCACACGTACGCTTCCCGTAAAGCGTTGTCGTACTCTCACCTGGACCCTAATCGGTCCCCGTCCCCTAACCCTAACCCTAGCCCGAACCCTAACCCTAACCCTTCCCCGAAGCCTGACCCTCACCCGTCCCCTAATCCTAACCCGTAAGCTGACACTCACCCGCGCCCTCACACGTACGCTCCCCCTAAAGCGTTGTCGTACCCTCACCTGGACCCTAAACCGTCCCCGTCCCCTAACCCTAACCCTAGCCCGAACCCTAACCCTAACCCTTCCCCGAAGCCTGACACTCACCCGTCCCCTAATCCTAACCCGTACGCTGACACTCACCCGAGCCCTCACACGTACGCTCCCCCTAAAGCGTTGTCGTACCCTCACCTGGACCCTAAACCGTCCCCGTCCCCTAACACTAACCCTAGCCCGAACCCTATCCCTAACCCTTCCCCGAAGCCTGACCCTCACCCGTCCCCTAATCCTAACCCGTACGCTGACACTCACCCGCGCCCTCACACGTACGCTCCCCCTAAAGCGTTGTCGTACCCTCACCTGGACCCTAAACCGTCCCCGTCCCCTAACCCTAACCCTAGCCCGAACCCTAACCCTAACCCTTCCCCGAAGCCTGACCCTCACCCGTCCCCTAATCCTAACCCGTACGCTGACACTCACCCGCGCCCTCACACGTACGCTCCCCCTAAAGCGTTGTCGTACCCTCACCTGGACCCTAAACCGTCCCCGTCCCCTAACCCTAACCCTAGCCCGAACCCTAACCCTAACCCTTCCCCGAAGCCTGACCCTCACCCGTCCCCTAATCCTAACCCGTACGCTGACACTCACCCGCGCCCTCACACGTACGCTCCCCCTAAAGCGTTGTCATACCCTCACCTGGACCCTAAACCGTCCCCGTCCCCTAACCCTAACCCTAGCCCGAACCCTAACCCTAACCCTTCCCCGAAGCCTGACCCTCACCCGTCCCCTAATCCTAACCCGTACGCTGACACTCACCCGCGCCCTCACACGTACGCTCCCCCTAAAGCGTTGTCGTACCCTCACCTGGACCCTAAACCGTCCCCGTCCCCTAACCCTAACCCTAGCCCGAAACCTAACCCTAACCCTTCCCCGAAGCCTGACCCTCACCCGTCCCCTAATCCTAACCCGTACGCTGACACTCACCCACGCCCTCACATGTACGCTCCCCCTAAAGCGTTGTCGTACCCTCACCTGGACCCTAAACCGTCCCCGTCCCCTAACCCTAACCCTAGCCCGAACCCTAACCCTAACCCTTCCCCGAAGCCTGACACTCACCCGTCCCCTAATCCTAACCCGTACGCTGACACTCACCCGCGCCCTCACACGTACGCTCCCCCTAAAGCCTTGTCGTACCCTCACCTGGACCCTAAACCGTCCCCGTCCCCTAACCCTAACCCTAGCCCGAAGCCTAACCCTAACCCTTCCCCGAAGCCTGACCCTCACCCGTCCCCTAATCCTAACTCGTACGCTGACACTCACCCTCGCCCTCACACGTACGCTCCCCCTAAAGCGTTGTCGTACCCTCACCTGGACCCTAAACCGTCCCCGTCCCCTAACCCTAACCCTAGCCCGAACCCTAACCCTAACCCTTCCCCGAAGCCTGACCCTCACCCGTCCCCTAATCCTAACCCGTACGCTGACACTCACCCGCGCCCTCACACATACGCTCCCCCTAAAGCGTTGTCGTACCCTCACCTGGACCCTAAACCGTCCCCGTCCCCTAACCCTAACCCTAGCCCGAACCCTAACCCTAACCCTTCCCCGAAGCCTGACCCTCACCCGTCCCCTAATCCTAACCCGTACGCTGACACTCACCCGCGCCCTCACACGTACGCTCCCCCTAAAGCGTTGTCGTACCCTCACCTGGACCCTAAACCGTCCCCGTCCCCTAACCCTAACCCTAGCCCGAACCCTAACCCTAACCCTTCCCCGAAGCCTGACCCTCACCCGTCCCCTAATCCTAACCCGTACGCTGACACTCACCCGCGCCCTCACACGTACGCTCCCCCTAAAGCGTTGTCGTACCCTCACCTGGACCCTAAACCGTCCCCGTCCCCTAACCCTAACCCTAGCCCGAACCCTAACCCTAACCCTTCCCCGAAGCCTGACCCTCACCCGTCCCCTAATCCTAACCCGTACGCTGACACTCACCCGCGCCCTCACACGTACGCTCCCCCTAAAGCGTTGTCGTACCCTCACCTGGACCCTAAACCGTCCCCGGCCCCTAACCCTAACCCTAGCCCGAACCCTAACCCTAACCCTTCCCCGAAGCCTGACCCTCACCCGTCCCCTAATCCTAACCCGTACGCTGACACTCACCCGCGCCCTCACACGTACGCGCCCCCTAAAGCGTTGTCGTACCCTCACCTGGACCCTAAACCGTCCCCGTCCCCTAACCCTAACCCTAGCCCGAACCCTAACCCTAACCCTTCCCCGAAGCCTGACCCTCACCGGTCCCCTAATCCTAACCCGTACGCTGACACTCACCCACGCCATCACACGTACGCTCCCCCTAAAGCGTTGTCGTACCCTCACCTGGACCCTAAACCGTCCCCGTCCCCTAACCCTAACCCTAGCCCGAACCCTAACACTAACCCTTCCCCGAAGCCTGACCCTCACCCGTCCCCTAATCCTAACCCGTACGCTGACACTCACCCGCGCCCTCAAACGTACGCTCCCCCTAAAGCGTTGTCGTACCCTCACCTGGACCCTAAACCGTCCCCGTCCCCGTCCCCTAACCCTAGCCCGAACCCTAACCCTAACCCTTCCCCGAAGCCTGACCCTCACCCGTCCCCTAATCCTAACCCGTACGCTGACACTCACCCGCGCCCTCACACGTACGCTCCCCGTAAAGCGTTGTCGTACCCTCACCTGGACCCTAAACCGTCCCCGTCCCCTAACCCTAACCCTAGCCCGAACCCTAACCCTCACCCTTCCCCAAAGCCTGACCCTCAACCGTCCCCTAATCCTAACCCGTACGCTGACACTCACCCGCGCCCTCACACGTACGCTCCCCCTAAAGCGTTGTCGTACCCTCACCTGGACCCTAAACCGTCCCCGTCCCCTAACCCTAACCCTAGCCCGAACCCTAACCCTAACCCTTCCCCGAAGCCTGACCCTCACCCGTCCCCTAATCCTAACCCGTACGCTGACACTCACCCGCGCCCTCACACGTACGCTCCCCCTAAAGCGTTGTCGTACCCTCACCTGGACCCTAAACCGTCCCCGGCCCCTAACCCTAACCCTAGCCCGAACCCTAACCCTAAACCTTCCCCGAAGCCTGACCCTCACCCGTCCCCTAATCCTAACCCGTACGCTGACACTCACCCGCGCCCTCACACGTACGCTCCCCCTAAAGCGTTGTCGTACCCTCACCTGGACCCTATACCGTCCCCGTCCCCTAACCCTAACCCTAGCCCGAACCCTAACCCTAACCCTTCCCCGAAGCCTGACCCTCACCCGTCCCCTAATCCTAACCCGTACGCTGACACTCACCCGCGCCCTCACACGTACGCTCCCCCTAAAGCGTTGTCGTACCCTCACCTGGACCCTAAACCGTCCCCGGCCCCTAACCCTAACCCTAGCCCGAACCCTAACCCTAACCCTTCCCCGAAGCCTGACCCTCACCCGTCCCCTAATCCTAACCCGTACGCTGACACTCACCCGCGCCCTCACACGTACGCTCCCCCTAAAGCGTTGTCGTACCCTCACCTGGACCCTAAACCGTCCCCGTCCCCTAACCCTAACCCTAGCCCGAACCCTAACCCTAACCCTTCCCCGAAGCCTGACCCTCACCCGTCCCCTAATCCTAACCCGTACGCTGACACTCACCCGCGCCCTCACACGTACGCTCCCCCTAAAGCGTTGTCGTACACTCACCTGGACCCTAAACCGTCCCCGTCCCCTAACCCTAACCCTAGCCCGAACCCTAACCCTAACCCTTCCCCGAAGCCTAACACTCACCCGTCCCCTAATCCTAACCCGTACGCTGACACTCACCCGCGCCCTCACACGTACGCTCCCCCTAAAGCGTTGTCGTACCCTCACCTGGACCCTAAACCGTCCCCGTCCCCTAACCCTAACCCTAGCCTGAACCCTAACCCTAACCCTTCCCCGAAGCCTGACCCTCACCCGTCCCCTAATCCTAACCCGTATGCTGACTCTCACCCGCGACCTCACACGTACGCTCCCCACAAAGCGTTGTCGTACCCTCACCTGGACCCTAAACCATCCCCGTCCCCTAACCCTAAACCTAGCCCGAACCCTAACCCTAACCCTTCCCCGAAGCCTGACCCTCACCCGTCCCCTAATCCTAACCCGTACGCTGACACTCACCCGCGCCCTCAAACGTACGCTCCCCCTAAAGCGTTGTCGTACCCTCACCTGGACCCTAAACCGTCCCCGTCCCCGTCCCCTAACCCTAGCCCGAACCCTAACCCTAACCCTTCCCCGAAGCCTGACCCTCACCCGTCCCCTAATCCTAACCCGTACGCTGACACTCACCCGCGCCCTCACACGTACGCTCCCCGTAAAGCGTTGTCGTACCCTCACCTGGACCCTAAACCGTCCCCGTCCCCTAACCCTAACCCTAGCCCGAACCCTAACACTCACCCTTCCCCAAAGCCTGACCCTCAACCGTCCCCTAATCCTAACCCGTACGCTGACACTCACCCGCGCCCTCACACGTACGCTCCCCCTAAAGCGTTGTCGTACCCTCACCTGGACCCTAAACCGTCCCCGTCCCCTAACCCTAACCCTAGCCCGAACCCTAACCCTAACCCTTCCCCGAAGCCTGACCCTCACCCGTCCCCTAATCCTAACCCGTACGCTGACACTCACCCGCGCCCTCACACGTACGCTCCCCCTAAAGCGTTGTCGTACCCTCACCTGGACCCTAAACCGTCCCCGGCCCCTAACCCTAACCCTAGCCCGAACCCTAACCCTAACCCTTCCCCGAAGCCTGACCCTCACCCGTCCCCTAATCCTAACCCGTACGCTGACACTCACCCGCGCCCTCACACGTACGCTCCCCCTAAAGCGTTGTCGTACCCTCACCTGGACCCTATACCGTCCCCGTCCCCTAACCCTAACCCTAGCCCGAACCCTAACCCTAACCCTTCCCCGAAGCCTGACCCTCACCCGTCCCCTAATCCTAACCCGTACGCTGACACTCACCCGCGCCCTCACACGTACGCTCCCCCTAAAGCGTTGTCGTACCCTCACCTGGACCCTAAACCGTCCCCGGCCCCTAACCCTAACCCTAGCCCGAACCCTAACCCTAACCCTTCCCCGAAGCCTGACCCTCACCCGTCCCCTAATCCTAACCCGTACGCTGACACTCACCCGCGCCCTCACACGTACGCTCCCCCTAAAGCGTTGTCGTACCCTCACCTGGACCCTAAACCGTCCCCGTCCCCTAACCCTAACCCTAGCCCGAACCCTAACCCTAACCCTTCCCCGAAGCCTGACCCTCACCCGTCCCCTAATCCTAACCCGTACGCTGACACTCACCCGCGCCCTCACACGTACGCTCCCCCTAAAGCGTTGTCGTACACTCACCTGGACCCTAAACCGTCCCCGTCCCCTAACCCTAACCCTAGCCCGAACCCTAACCCTAACCCTTCCCCGAAGCCTAACACTCACCCGTCCCCTAATCCTAACCCGTACGCTGACACTCACCCGCGCCCTCACACGTACGCTCCCCCTAAAGCGTTGTCGTACCCTCACCTGGACCCTAAACCGTCCCCGTCCCCTAACCCTAACCCTAGCCTGAACCCTAACCCTAACCCTTCCCCGAAGCCTAACACTCACCCGTCCCCTAATCCTAACCCGTACGCTGACACTCACCCGCGCCCTCACACGTACGCTCCCCCTAAAGCGTTGTCGTACCCTCACCTGGACCCTAAACCGTCCCCGTCCCCTAACCCTAACCCTAGCCTGAACCCTAACCCTAACCCTTCCCCGAAGCCTGACCCTCACCCGTCCCCTAATCCTAACCCGTATGCTGACTCTCACCCGCGACCTCACACGTACGCTCCCCCTAAAGCGTTGTCGTACCCTCACCTGGACCCTAAACCATCCCCGTCCCCTAACCCTAAACCTAGCCCGAACCCTAACCCTAACCCTTCCCCGAAGCCTGACCCTCACCCGTCCCCTAATCCTAACCCGTACGCTGACACTCACCCGCGCCCTCACACGTTCGCTCCCCCAAAGCGTTGTCGTACCCTCACCTGGACCCTAAACCGTCCCCGTCCCCTAACCCTAACCCTTGCCCGAACCCTAACCCTAACCCTTCCCCGAAGCCTGACCCTCACCCGTCCCCTAATCCTAACCCGTACGCTGACACTCACCCGCGCCCTCACACGTACGCTCCCCCTAAAGCGTTGTCATACCCTCACCTGAACCCTAAACCGTCCCCGTCCCCTAACCCTAACCCTAGCCCGAACCCTAACCCTAACCCTTCCCCGAAGCCTGACCCTCACCCGTCCCCTAATCCTAACCCGTACCCTGACACTCACCCGCGCCCTCACACGTACGCTCCCCCTAAAGCGTTGTCGTACCCTCACCTGGACCCTAAACCGTCCCCGTCCCCTAACCCTAACCCTAGCCCAAACCCTAACCCTAACCCTTCCCCGAAGCCTGACCCTCACCCGTCCCCTAATCCTAACCCGTACGCTGACACTCACCCGCGCCCTCACACGTACGCTCCCCCTAAAGCGTTGTCGTACCCTCACCTGGACCCTAAACCGTCCCCGTCCCCGTCCCCTAACCCTAGCCCGAACCCTAACCCTAACCCTTCCCCGAAGCCTGACCCTCACCAGTCCCCTAATCCTAACCCGTACGCTGACACTCACCCGCGCCCTCACACGTACGCTCCCCCTAAAGCGTTGTCGTACCCTCACCTGGACCCTAAACCGTCCCCCTCCCCTAACCCTAACCCTAGCCCGAACCCTAACCCTAACCCTTCCCCGAAGCCTGACCCTCACCCGTCCCCTAATCCTAACCCGTACGCTGACACTCACCCGCGCCCTCACACGTACGCTCCCCCTAAAGCGTTGTCGTACCCTCACCTGGACCCTAAACCGTCCCCGTCCCCTAACCCTAACCCTAGCCCGAACCCTAACCCTAACCCTTCCCCGAAGCCTGACCCTCACCCGTCCCCTAATCCTAACCCGTACGCTGACACTCACCCGCGCCCTCACACGTACGCTCCCCCTAAAGCGTTGTCGTACCCTCACCTGGACCCTAAACCGTCCCCGTCCCCTAACCCTAACCCTAGCCCGAACCCTAACCCTAACCCTTCCCCGAAGCCTGACCCTCACCCGTCCCCTAATCCTAACCCGTACGCTGACACTCACCCGCGCCCTCACACGTACGCTCCCCCTAAAGCGTTGTCGTACCCTCACCTGGACCCTAAACCGTCCCCGGCCCCTAACCCTAACCCTAGCCCGAACCCTAACCCTAACCCTTCCCCGAAGCCTGACCCTCACCCGTCCCCTAATCCTAACCCGTACGCTGACACTCACCCGCGCCCTCACACGTACGCTCCCCCTAAAGCGTTGTCGTACCCTCACCTGGACCCTAAACCGTCCCCGTCCCCTAACCCTAACCCTAGCCCGAACCCTAACCCTAACCCTTCCCCGAAGCCTGACCCTCACCCGTCCCCTAATCCTAACCCGTACGCTGACACTCACCCGCGCCCTCACACGTACGCTCCCCCTAAAGCGTTGTCGTACCCTCACCTGGACCCTAAACCGTCCCCGGCCCCTAACCCTAACCCTAGCCCGAACCCTAACCCTAACCCTTCCCCGAAGCCTGACCCTCACCCGTCCCCTAATCCTAACCCGTACGCTGACACTCACCCGCGCCCTCACACGTACGCTCCCCCTAAAGCGTTGTCGTACCCTCACCTGGACCCTAAACCGTCCCCGTCCCCTAACCCTAACCCTAGCCCGAACCCTAACCCTAACCCTTCCCCGAAGCCTGACCCTCACCCGTCCCCTAATCCTAACCCGTACGCTGACACTCACCCGCGCCCTCACACGTACGCTCCCCCTAAAGCGTTGTCGTACACTCACCTGGACCCTAAACCGTCCCCGTCCCCTAACCCTAACCCTAGCCCGAACCCTAACCCTAACCCTTCCCCGAAGCCTAACACTCACCCGTCCCCTAATCCTAACCCGTACGCTGACACTCACCCGCGCCCTCACACGTACGCTCCCCCTAAAGCGTTGTCGTACCCTCACCTGGACCCTAAACCGTCCCCGTCCCCTAACCCTAACCCTAGCCTGAACCCTAACCCTAACCCTTCCCCGAAGCCTGACCCTCACCCGTCCCCTAATCCTAACCCGTATGCTGACTCTCACCCGCGACCTCACACGTACGCTCCCCACAAAGCGTTGTCGTACCCTCACCTGGACCCTAAACCATCCCCGTCCCCTAACCCTAAACCTAGCCCGAACCCTAACCCTAACCCTTCCCCGAAGCCTGACCCTCACCCGTCCCCTAATCCTAACCCGTACGCTGACACTCACCCGCGCCCTCAAACGTACGCTCCCCCTAAAGCGTTGTCGTACCCTCACCTGGACCCTAAACCGTCCCCGTCCCCGTCCCCTAACCCTAGCCCGAACCCTAACCCTAACCCTTCCCCGAAGCCTGACCCTCACCCGTCCCCTAATCCTAACCCGTACGCTGACACTCACCCGCGCCCTCACACGTACGCTCCCCGTAAAGCGTTGTCGTACCCTCACCTGGACCCTAAACCGTCCCCGTCCCCTAACCCTAACCCTAGCCCGAACCCTAACCCTCACCCTTCCCCAAAGCCTGACCCTCAACCGTCCCCTAATCCTAACCCGTACGCTGACACTCACCCGCGCCCTCACACGTACGCTCCCCCTAAAGCGTTGTCGTACCCTCACCTGGACCCTAAACCGTCCCCGTCCCCTAACCCTAACCCTAGCCCGAACCCTAACCCTAACCCTTCCCCGAAGCCTGACCCTCACCCGTCCCCTAATCCTAACCCGTACGCTGACACTCACCCGCGCCCTCACACGTACGCTCCCCCTAAAGCGTTGTCGTACCCTCACCTGGACCCTAAACCGTCCCCGGCCCCTAACCCTAACCCTAGCCCGAACCCTAACCCTAACCCTTCCCCGAAGCCTGACCCTCACCCGTCCCCTAATCCTAACCCGTACGCTGACACTCACCCGCGCCCTCACACGTACGCTCCCCCTAAAGCGTTGTCGTACCCTCACCTGGACCCTATACCGTCCCCGTCCCCTAACCCTAACCCTAGCCCGAACCCTAACCCTAACCCTTCCCCGAAGCCTGACCCTCACCCGTCCCCTAATCCTAACCCGTACGCTGACACTCACCCGCGCCCTCACACGTACGCTCCCCCTAAAGCGTTGTCGTACCCTCACCTGGACCCTAAACCGTCCCCGTCCCCTAACCCTAACCCTTGCCCGAACCCTAACCCTAACCCTTCCCCGAAGCCTGACCCTCACCCGTCCCCTAATCCTAACCCGTACGCTGACACTCACCCGCGCCCTCACACGTACGCTCCCCCTAAAGCGTTGTCATACCCTCACCTGAACCCTAAACCGTCCCCGTCCCCTAACCCTAACCCTAGCCCGAACCCTAACCCTAACCCTTCCCCGAAGCCTGACCCTCACCCGTCCCCTAATCCTAACCCGTACCCTGACACTCACCCGCGCCCTCACACGTACGCTCCCCCTAAAGCGTTGTCGTACCCTCACCTGGACCCTAAACCGTCCCCGTCCCCTAACCCTAACCCTAGCCCAAACCCTAACCCTAACCCTTCCCCGAAGCCTGACCCTCACCCGTCCCCTAATCCTAACCCGTACGCTGACACTCACCCGCGCCCTCACACGTACGCTCCCCCTAAAGCGTTGTCGTACCCTCACCTGGACCCTAAACCGTCCCCGTCCCCGTCCCCTAACCCTAGCCCGAACCCTAACCCTAACCCTTCCCCGAAGCCTGACCCTCACCAGTCCCCTAATCCTAACCCGTACGCTGACACTCACCCGCGCCCTCACACGTACGCTCCCCCTAAAGCGTTGTCGTACCCTCACCTGGACCCTAAACCGTCCCCCTCCCCTAACCCTAACCCTAGCCCGAACCCTAACCCTAACCCTTCCCCGAAGCCTGATCCTCACCCGTCCCCTAATCCTAACCCGTACGCTGACACTCACCCGCGCCCTCACACGTACGCTCCCCCTAAAGCGTTGTCGTACCCTCACCTGGACCCTAAACCGTCCCCGTCCCCTAACCCTAACCCTAGCCCGAACCCTAACCCTAACCCTTCCCCGAAGCCTGACCCTCACCCGTCCCCTAATCCTAACCCGTACGCTGACACTCACCCGCGCCCTCACACGTACGCTCCCCCTAAAGCGTTGTCGTACCCTCACCTGGACCCTAAACCGTCCCCGTCCCCTAACCCTAACCCTAGCCCGAACCCTAACCCTAACCCTTCCCGAAGCCTGACCCTCACCCGTCCCCTAATCCTAACCCGTACGCTGACACTCACCCGCGCCCTCACACGTACGCTCCCCATAAAGCGTTGTCGTACCCTCACCTGGACCCTAAACCGTCCCCGTCCCCTAACCCTAACCCTAGCCCGAACCCTAACCCTCACCCTTCCCCGAAGCCTGACCCTCACCCGTCCCCTAATCCTAACCCGTACGCTGACTCTCACCCGCGCCCTCACACGTACGCTCCCCCTAAAGCGTTGTCGTACCCTCACCTGGACCCTAAACCGTCCCCGTCCCCTAACCCGAAACCTAGCCCGAACCCTAACCCTAACCCTTCCCCGAAGCCTGACCCTCACCCGTCCCCTAATCCTAACCCGTACGCTGACACTCACCCGCGCCCTCACACGTACGCTCCCCCTAAAGCGTTGTCGTACCCTCACCTGGACCCTAAACCGTCCCCGTCCCCTAACCCTAACCCTTGCCCGAACCCTAACCCTAACCCTTCCCCAAGCCTGACACTCACCCGTCCCCTAATCCTAACCCGTACGCTGACACTCACCCGCGCCCTCACACGTACGCTCCCCCTAAAGCGTTGTCGTACCCTCACCTGGACCCTAAACCGTCCCCGTCCCCTAACCCTAACCCTAGCCCGAACCCTAACCCTAACCCTTCCCCGAAGCCTGACCCTCACCCGTCCCCTAATCCTAACCCGTACCCTGACACTCACCCGCGCCCTCACACGTACGCTCCCCCTAAAGCGTTGTCGTACCCTCACCTGGACCCTAAACCGTCCCCGTCCCCTAACCCTAACCCTAGCCTGAACCCTAACCCTAACCCTTCCCCGAAGCCTGACCCTGACCCGTCCCCTAATCCTAACCCGTACGCTGACACTCACCAGCGCCCTCACACGTACGCTCCCCCTAAAGCGTTGTCGTACCCTCACCTGGACCCTAAACCGTCCCCGTCCCCTAACCCTAACCCTAGCCCGAACCCTAACCCTAGCCCTTCCCCGAAGCCTGACCCTCACCCGTCCCCTAATCCTAACCCGTACGCTGACACTCACCCGCGCCCTCACACGTACGCTCCCCCTAATGCGTTGACGTACCCTCACCTGGACCCTAAACCGTCCCTGTCCCATAACCCTAACCCTAGCCCGAACCCTAACCCTAACCCTTCCCCGAAGCCTGACCCTCACCCGTCCCCTAATCCTAACCCGTACGCTGACACTCACCCGCGCCCTCACACGTACGCTCCCCCTAAAGCGTTGTCGTACCCTCACCTGGACCCTAAACCGTCCCCGTCCCCTAACCCTAACCCTAGCCCGAACCCTAACCCTAACCCTAACCCTTCCCCGAAGCCTGACCCTCACCCGTCCCCTAATCCTAACCCGTACGCTGACACTCACCCGCGCCCTCACACGTACGCTCCCCCTAAAGCGTTGTCGTACCCTCACCTGGACCCTAAACCGTCCCCCTCCCCTAACCCTAACCCTAGCCCGAACCCTAACCCTAACCCTTCCCCGAAGCCTGACCCTCACCCGTCCCCTAATCCTAACCCGTACCCTGACACTCACCCGCGCCCTCACACGTACGCTCCCCCTAAAGCGTTGTCATACCCTCACCTGGACCCTAAACCGTCCCCGTCCCCTAACCCTAACCCTAGCCCGAACCCTAACCCTAACCCTTCCCCGAAGCCTGACCCTCACCCGTCCCCTAATCCTAACCCGTACGCTGACACTCACCCGCGCCCTCACACGTACGCTCCCCCTAAAGCGTTGTCGTACCCTCACCTGGACCCTAAACCGTCCCCGTCCCCTAACCCTAACCCTAGCCCGAACCCTAACCCTAACCCTTCCCCGAAGCCTGACACTCACCCGTCCCCTAATCCTAACCCGTACGCTGACACTCACCCGCGCCCTCACACGTACGCTCCCCGTAAAGCGTTGTCGTACCCTCACCTGGACCCTAAACCGTCCCCGTCCCCTAACCCTAACCCTAGCCCGAACCCTCACCCTCACCCTTCCCCAAAGCCTGACCCTCAACCGTCCCCTAATCCTAACCCTTACGCTGACACTCACCCGCGCCCTCACACGTACGCTCCCCCTAAAGCGTTGTCGTACCCTCACCTGGACCCTAAACCGTCCCCGTCCCCTAACCCTAACCCTAGCCCGAACCCTAACCCTAACCCTTCCCCGAAGCCTGACCCTCACCCGTCCCCTAATCCTAACCCGTACGCTGACACTCACCCGCGCCCTCACACGTACGCTCCCCATAAAGCGTTGACGTACCCTCACCTGGACCCTAAACCGTCCCCGTCCCCTAACCCTAACCCTAGCCCGAACCCTAACCCTAACCCTTCCCCGAAGCCTGACCCTCACCCGTTCCCTAATCCTAACCCGTACCCTGACACTCACCCGCGCCCTCACACGTACGCTCCCCCTAAAGCGTTGTCGTACCCTCACCTGGACCCTAAACCGTCCCCGTCCCCTAACCCTAACCCTAGCCCGAACCCTAACCCTAACCCTTCCCCGAAGCCTGACCCTCACCCGTCCCCTAATCCTAACCCGTACGCTGACACTCACCCGCGCCCTCACACGTACGCTCCCCCTAAAGCGTTGTCGTACCCTCACCTGGACCCTAAACCGTCCCCGTCCCCTAACCCTAACCCTAGCCCGAACCCTAACCCTCACCCTTCCCCGAAGCCTGACCCTCACCCGTCCCCTAATCCTAACCCGTACGCTGACTCTCACCCGCGCCCTCACACGTACGCTCCCCCTAAAGCGTTGTCGTACCCTCACCTGGACCCTAAACCGTCCCCGTCCCCTAACCCGAAACCTAGCCCGAACCCTAACCCTAACCCTTCCCCGAAGCCTGACCCTCACCCGTGCCCTAATCCTAACCCGTACGCTGACACTCACCCGCGCCCTCACACGTACGCTCCCCCTAAAGCGTTGTCGTACCCTCACCTGGACCCTAAACTGTCCCCGTCCCCTAACCCTAACCCTTGCCCGAACCCTAACCCTAACCCTTCCCCGAAGCCTGACCCTCACCCGTCCCCTAATCCTAACCCGTACGCTGACACTCACCCGCGCCCTCACACGTACGCTCCCCCTAAAGCGTTGTCGTACCCTCACCTGGACCCTAAACCGTCCCCGTCCCCTAACCCTAACCCTAGCCCGAACCCTAACCCTAACCCTTCCCCGAAGCCTGACCCTCACCCGTCCCCTAATCCTAACCCGTACGCTGACACTCACCCGCGCCCTCACACGTACGCTCCCCATAAAGCGTTGACGTACCCTCACCTGGACCCTAAACCGTCCCCGTCCCCTAACCCTAACCCTAGCCCGAACCCTAACCCTAACCCTTCCCCGAAGCCTGACCCTCACCCGTTCCCTAATCCTAACCCGTACCCTGACACTCACCCGCGCCCTCACACGTACGCTCCCCCTAAAGCGTTGTCGTACCCTCACCTGGACCATAAACCGTCCCCGTCCCCGTCCCCTAACCCTAACCCTAGCCCGAACCCTAACCCTAACCCTTCCCCGAAGCCTGACCCTCACCCGTCCCCTAATCCTAACCCGTACGCTGACACTCACCCGCGCCCTCACACGTACGCTCCCCCTAAAGCGTTGTCGTACCCTCACCTGGACCCTAAACCGTCCCCATCCCCTAACCCTAACCCTAGCCCGAACCCTAGCCCTAACCCTTCCCCGAAGCCTGACCCTCACCCGTCCCCTAATCCTAACCCGTACGCTGACACTCACCCGCGCTCTCACACGTACGCGCCCCCTAAAGCGTTGTCGTACCCTCACCTGGACCCTAAACCGTCCCCGTCCCCTAACCCTAACCCTAGCCCGAACACTAAACCTAACCCTTCCCCGAAGCCTGACCCTCACCGGTCCCCTAATCCTAACCCGTACGCTGACACTCACCCACGCCATCACACGTACGCTCCCCCTAAAGCGTTGTCGTACCCTCACCTGGACCCTAAACCGTCCCCGTCCCCTAACCCTAACCCTAGCCCGAACCCTAACCCTAACCCTTCCCCGAAGCCTGACCCTCACCCGTCCCCTAATCCTAACCCGTACGCTGACACTCACCCGCGCCCTCACACGTATGCTCCCCCTAAAGCGTTGTCGTACCCTCACCTGGACCCTAAACCGTCCCCGTCCCCGTCCCCTAACCCTAGCCCGAACCCTAACCCTAACCCTTCCCCGAAGCCTGACCCTCACCCGTCCCCTAATCCTAACCCGTACGCTGACACTCACCCGCGCCCTCACACGTACGCTCCCCCTAAAGCGTTGTCGTACCCTCACCTGGACCCTAAACCGTCCCCCTCCCCTAACCCTAACCCTAGCCCGAACCCTAACCCTAACCCTTCCCCGAAGCCTGACCCTCACCCGTCCCCTAATCCTAACCCGTACCCTGACACTCACCCGTGCCCTCACACGTACGCTCCCCCTAAAGCGTTGTCGTACCCTCACCTGGACCCTAAACCGTCCCCGTCCTCTAACCCTAACCCTAGCCCGAACCCTAACCCTAACCCTGCCCAGAAGCCTGACCCTCACCCGTCCCCTAATCCTAACCCGTACGCTGACACTCACCCGCGCCCTCACACGTACGCTCCCCACAAAGCGTTGTCGTACCCTCACCTGGACCCTAAACCGTCCCCGTCCCCTAACCCTAACCCTAGCCCGAACCCTAACCCTAACCCTTCCCCGAAGCCTGACCCTCACCCGTCCCCTAATCCTAACCCGTACGCTGACACTCACCCGCGCCCTCACACGTACGCTCCCCCTAAAGCGTTGTCGTACCCTCACCTGGACCCTAAACCGTCCCCGTCCCCTAACCCTAACCCTAGCCCGAACCCTAACCCTCACCCTTCCCCGAAGCCTGACCCTCAACCGTCCCCTAATCCTAACCCGTACGCTGACACTCACCCGCGCCCTCACACGTACGCTCCCCCTAAAGCGTTGTCGTACCCTCACCTGGACCCTAAACCGTCCCCGTCCCCTAACCCTAACCCTAGCCCGAACCCTAACCCTAAACCTTCCCCGAAGCCTGACCCTCACCCGTCCCCTAATCCTAACCCGTACGCTGACACTCACCCGCGCCCTCACACGTACGCTCCCCCTAAAGCGTTGTCGTACCCTCACCTGGACCCTAAACCGTCCCCGTCCCCTAACCCTAACCCTAGCCCGAACACTAACACTAACCCTTCCCCGAAACCTGACCCTCATGCGTCCCCTAATCCTAACCCGTACGCTGACACTCACCCGCGCCCTCACACGTACGCTCCCCCTAAAGCGTTGTCGTACCCTCACCTGGACCCTAAACCGTCCCCGTCCCCTAACCCTAACCCTAGCCCGAACCCTAACCCTAACCCTTCCCCGAAGCCTGACCCTCACCCGTCCCCTAATCCTAACCCGTACGCTGACACTCGCCCGCGCCCTCACACGTACGCTCCCCCTAAAGCGTTGTCGTACCGTCACCTGGACCCTAAACCGTCCCCGTCCCCTAACCCTAACCCTAGCCCGAACCCTAACCCTAACCCTTCCCCGAAGCCTGACCCTCACCCGTCCCCTAATCCTAACCCGTACGCTGACACTCACCCGCGCCCTCACACGTACGCTCCCCCTAAAGCGTTGTCGTACCCTCACCTGGACCCTAAACCGTCCCCGTCCCCTAACCCTAACCCTAGCCCGAACCCTAACCCTAACCCTTCCCCGAAGCCTGACCCTCACCCGTCCCCTAATCCTAACCCGTACGCTGACACTCACCCACGCCCTCACACGTACGCTGCCCCTAAAGCGTTGTCGTACCCTCACCTGGACCCTAAACCGTCCCCGGCCCCTAACCCTAACCCTAGCCCGAACCCTAACCCTAACCCTTCCCCGAAGCCTGACCCTCACCCGTCCCCTAATCCTAACCCGTACGCTGACACTCACCCGCGCCCTCACACGTACGCTCCCCCTAAAGCGTTGTCGTACCCTCACCTGGACCCTAAACCGTCCCCGTCCCCGTCCCCTAACCCTAGCCCGAACCCTAACCCTAACCCTTCCCCGAAGCCTGACCCTCACCCGTCCCCTAATCCTAACCCGTACGCTGACACTCACCCGCGCCCTCACACGTACGCTCCCCGTAAAGCGTTGTCGTACCCTCACCTGGACCCTAAACCGTCCCCGTCCCCTAACCCTAACCCTAGCCCAAACCCTAACCCTAACCCTTTCCCGAAGCCTGACCCTCACCCGTCCCCTAATCCTAACCCGTACGCTGACACTCACCCGCGCCCTCACACGTACGCTCCCCCTAAAGCGTTGTCGTACCCTCACCTGGTCCCTAAACCGTCCCCGTCCCCGTCCCCTAACCCTAGCCCGAACCCTAACCCTAACCCTTCCCCGAAGCCTGACCCTCACCCGTCCCCTAATCCTAACCCGTACGCTGACACTCACCCGCGCCCTCACACGTACGCTCCCCCTAAAGCGTTGTCGTACCCTCACCTGGACCCTAAACCGTCCCCCTCCCCTAACCCTAACCCTAGCCCGAACCCTAACCCTAACCCTTCCCCGAAGCCTGACCCTCACCCGTCCCCTAATCCTAACCCGTACCCTGACACTCACCCGCGCCCTCACACGTACGCTCCCCCTAAAGCGTTGTCATACCCTCACCTGGACCCTAAACCGTCCCCGTCCTCTAACCCTAACCCTAGCCCGAACCCTAACCCTAACCCTTCCCCGAAGCCTGACCCTCACCCGTCCCCTAATCCTAACCCGTACGCTGACACTCACCTGCGCCCTCACACGTACGCTCCCCCTAAAGCGTTGTCGTACCCTCACCTGGACCCTAAACCGTCCCCGTCCCCTAACCCTAACCCTAGCCCGAACCCTAACCCTAACCCTTCCCCGAAGCCTGACCCTCACCCGTCCCCTAATCCTAACCCGTACGCTGACACTCACCCGCGCCCTCACACGTACGCTCCCCCTAAAGCGTTGTCGTACCCTCACCTGGACCCTAAACCGTCCCCATCCCCTAACCCTAACCCTAGCCCGAACCCTAACCCTCACCCTTCCCCAAAGCCTAACACTCACCCGTCCCCTAATCCTAACCCGTACGCTGACACTCACCCGCGCCTTCACACGTACGCTCCCCCTAAAGCGTTGTCGTACCCTCACCTGGACCCTAAACCGTCCCCGTCCCCTAACCCTAACCCTAGCCAGAACCCTAACCCTAACCCTTCCCCGAAGCCTGACCCTCACCCGTCCCCTAATCCTAACCCGTATGCTGACTCTCACCCGCGCCCTCACACGTACGCTCCCCCTAAAGCGTTGTCGTACCCTCACCTGGACCCTAAACCATCCCCGTCCCCTAACCCTAAACCTAGACCGAACCCTAACCCTCACCCTTCCCCGAAGCCTGACCCTCACCCGTCCCCTAATCCTAACCCGTACGCTGACACTCACCCGCGCCCTCACACGTACGCTCCCCCTAAAGCGTTGTCGTACCTTCACCTGGACCCTAAACCTTCCCCGTCCCCTAACCCTAACCCTTGCCCGAACCCTAACCCTAACCCTTCCCCGAAGCCTGACCCTCACCCGTCCCCTAATCCTAACCCGTATGCTGACACTCACCCGCGCCCTCACACGTACGCTCCCCCTAAAGCGTTGTCATACCCTCACCTGGACCCTAAACCGTCCCCGTCCCCTAACCCTAACCCTAGCCCGAACCCTAACCCTAACCCTTCCCCGAAGCCTGACCCTCACCCGTCCCCTAATCCTAACCCGTACGCTGACACTCACCCGCGCCCTCACACGTACGCTCCCCCTAAAGCGTTGTCGTACCCTCACCTGGACCCTAAACCGTCCCCGTCCCCTAACCATAACCCTAGCCCAAACCCTAACCCTAACCCTTCCCCGAAGCCTGACCCTCACCCGTCCCCTAATCCTAACCCGTACGCTGACACTCACCCGCGCCCTCACACGTACGCTCCCCCTAAAGCGTTGTCGTACCCTCACCTGGACCCTAAACCGTCCCCGTCCCCGTCCCCTAACCCTAGCCCGAACCCTAACCCTAACCCTTCCCCGAAGCCTGACCCTCACCCGTCCCCTAATCCTAACCCGTACGCTGACACTCACCCGCGCCCTCACACGTACGCTCCCCCTAAAGCGTTGTCGTACCCTCACCTGGACCCTAAACCGTCCCCCTCCCCTAACCCTAACCCTAGCCCGAACCCTAACCCTAACCCTTCCCCGAAGCCTGACCCTCACCCGTCCCCTAATCCTAACCTGTACCCTGACACTCACCCGCGCCCTCACACGTACGCTCCCCCTAAAGCGTTGTCATACCCTCACCTGGACCCTAAGCCGTCCCCGTCCTCTAACCCTAACCCTAGCCCGAACCCTAACCCTAACCCTTCCCCGAAGACTGACCCTCACCCGTCCCCTAATCCTAACCCGTACGCTGACACTCACCCGCGCCCTCACACGTACGCTCCCACTAAAGCGTTGTCGTACCCTCACCTGGACCCTAAACCGTCCCCGTCCCCTAACCCTAACCCTAGCCCGAACCCTAACCCTAACCCTTCCCCGAAGCCTGACCCTCACCCGTCCCCTAATCCTAACCCGTACGCTGACACTCGCCCGCGCCCTCACACGTACGCTCCCCCTAAAGCGTTGTCGTACCCTCACCTGGACCCTAAACCGTCCCCGTCCCCTAACCCTAACCCTAGCCCGAACCCTAACCCTAACCCTTCCCCGAAGCCTGACCCTCACCCGTCCCCTAATCCTAACCCGTACGCTGACACTCGCCCGCGCCCTCACACGTACGCTCCCCCTAAAGCGTTGTCGTACCGTCACCTGGACCCTAAACCGTCCCCGGCCCCTAACCCTAACCCTAGCCCGAACCCTAACCCTAACCCTTCCCCGAAGCCTGACCCTCACCCGTCCCCTAATCCTAACCCGTACGCTGACACTCACCCGCGCCCTCACACGTACGCTCCCCCTAAAGCGTTGTCGTACCCTCACCTGGACCCTAAACCGTCCCCGTCCCCGTCCCCTAACCCTAGCCCGAACCCTAACCCTAACCCTTCCCCGAAGCCTGACCCTCACCCGTCCCCTAATCCTAACCCGTACGCTGACACTCACCCGCGCCCTCACACGTACGCTCCCCCTAAAGCGTTGTCGTACCCTCACCTGGACCCTAACCCGTCCCCCTCCCCTAACCCTAACCATAGCCCGAACCCTAACCCTAACCCTTCCCCGAAGCCTGACCCTCACCCGTCCCCTAATCCTAACCTGTACCCTGACACTCACCCGCGCCCTCACACGTACGCTCCCCCTAAAGCGTTGACGTAACCTCACCTGGACCCTAAACCGTCCCCGTCCCCTAACCCTAACCCTAGCTCGAACCCTAACCCTAACCCTTCCCCGAAGCCTGACCCTCACCCGTCCCCTAATCCTAACCCTTATGCTGACTCTCACCCGCGACCTCACACGTAC
The DNA here is from genome assembly GCF_937001465.1 of Orcinus orca. NCBI lineage: Eukaryota > Metazoa > Chordata > Mammalia > Artiodactyla > Delphinidae > Orcinus > Orcinus orca. The sequence goes on from NC_064577.1 coordinate 21,228,067, forward strand.
GCTCCCCCTAAAGCGTTGTCGTACCCTCACCTGGACCCTAAACCGTCCCCGGCCCCTAACCCTAAACCTAGCCCGAACCCTAACACTAACCCTTCCCCGAAGCCTGACCCTCACCCGTCCCCTAATCCTAACCCGTACGCTGACACTCACCCGCGCCCTCACACGTACGCTCCCACTAAAGCGTTGTCGTACCCTCACCTGGACCCTAAACCGTCCCCATCCCCTAACCCTAACCCTAGCCCGAACCCTAACCCTAACCCTTCCCCGAAGCATGACCCTCACCCGTCCCCTAATCCTAACCCGTATGCTGACACTCACCCGCGCCCTCACACGTACGCGCCCCCTAAAGCGTTGTCGTACCCTCACCTGGACCCTAAACCGTCCCCGTCCCCTAACCCTAACCCTAGCCCGAACCCTAACCCTAACCCTTCCCCGAAGCCTGACCCTCACCGGTCCCCTAATCCTAACCCGTACGCTGACACTCACCCACGCCATCACACGTACGCTCCCCCTAAAGCGTTGTCGTACCCTCACCTGGACCCTAAACCGTCCCCGTCCCCTAACCCTAACCCTAGCCCGAACCCTAACACTAACCCTTCCCCGAAGCCTGACCCTCACCCGTCCCCTAATCCTAACCCGTACGCTGACACTCACCCGCGCCCTCACACGTACGCTCCCCCTAAAGCGTTGTCGTACCCTCACCTGGACCCTAAACCGTCCCCCTCCCCTAACCCTAACCCTAGCCCGAACCCTAACCCTAACCCTTCCCCGAAGCCTGACCCTCACCCGTCCCCTAATCCTAACCTGTACCCTGACACTCACCCGCGCCCTCACACGTACGCTCCCCCTAAAGCGTTGTCATACACTCACCTGGACCCTAAACCGTCCCCGTCCTCTAACCCTAACCCTAGCCCGAACCCTAACCCTAACCCTTCCCCGAAGCCTGACCCTCACCCGTCCCCTAATCCTAACCCGTACGCTGACACTCACCCGCGCCCTCACACGTACGCTCCCACTAAAGCGTTGTCGTACCCTCACCTGGACCCTAAACCGTCCCCGTCCCCTAACCCTAACCCTAGCCCGAACCCTAACCCTAACCCTTCCCCGAAGCCTGACCCTCACCCGTCCCCTAATCCTAACCCGTACGCTGACACTCACCCGCGCCCTCACACGTACGCTCCCCCTAAAGCGTTGTCGTACCCTCACCTGGACCCTAAACCGTCCCCGTTCCCGTCCCCTAACCCTAGCCCGAACCCTAACCCTAACCATTCCCCGAAGCCTGACCCTCACCCGTCCCCTAATCCTAAGCCGTACGCTGACACTCACCCGCGCCCTCACACGTACGCTCCCCCTAAAGCGTTGTCGTACCCTCACCTGGACCCTAAACCGTCCCCCTCCCCTAACCCTAACCCTAGCCCGAACCCTAACCCTAACCCTTCCCCGAAGCCTGACCCTCACCCGTCCCCTAATCCTAACCTGTACCCTGACACTCACCCGCGCCCTCACACGTACGCTCCCCCTAAAGCGTTGTCATACCCTCACCTGGACCCTAAACCGTCCCCGTCCCTTAACCCTAACCCTAGCCCGAACCCTAACCCTAACCCTTCCCCGAAGCCTAACACTCACCCGTCCCCTAATCCTAACCCGTACGCTGACACTCACCCGCGCCCTCACACGTACGCTCCCCCTAAAGCGTTGTCATACCCTCACCTGGACCCTAAACCGTCCCTGTCCCCTAACCCTAACCCTAGCCCGAACCCTAACCCTAACCCTTCCCCGAAGCCTGACCCTCACCCGTCCCTAATCCTAACCCGTATGCTGACTCTCACCCGCGCCCTCACACGTACGCTCCCCCTAAAGCGTTGGCGTACCCTCACCTGGACCCTAAACCATCCCCGTCCCCTAACCCTAAACCTAGCCCGAACCCTAACCCTAACCCTTCCCCGAAGCCTGACCCTCACCCGTCCCCTAATCCTAACCCGTACGCTGACACTCACACGCGCCCTTACACGTACGCTCCCCCTAAAGCGTTGTCGTACCCTCACCTGGACCCTAAACCGTCCCCGTCCCTTAACCCTAACCCTAGCCCGAACCCTAACCCTAACCCTTCCCCGAAGCCTAACACTCACCCGTCCCCTAATCCTAACCCGTACGCTGACACTCACCCGCGCCCTCACACGTACGCTCCCCCTAAAGCGTTGTCATACCCTCACCTGGACCCTAAACCGTCCCTGTCCCCTAACCCTAACCCTAGCCCAAACCCTAACCCTACCCCTTCCCCGAAGCCTGACCCTCACCCGTCCCTAATCCTAACCCGTATGCTGACTCTCACCCGCGCCCTCACACATACGCTCCCCCTAAAGCGTTGTCGTACCCTCACCTGGACCCTAAACCATCCCCGTCCCCTAACCCTAAACCTAGCCCGAACCCTAACCCTAACCCTTCCCCGAAGCCTGACCCTCACCCGTCCCCTAATCCTAACCCGTACGCTGACACTCACCCACGCCCTCACACGTACGCTCCCCCTGAAGCGTTGTCGTACCCTCACCTGGACCCTAAACCGTCCCCGTCCCCTAACCCTAACCCTAGCCCGAACCCTAACCCTAACCCTTCCCCGAAGCCTGACCCTCACCCGTCCCCTAATCCTAACCCGTACGCTGACACTCACCCGCGCCCTCACACGTACGCTCCCCCTGAAGCGTTGTCGTACCCTCACCTGGACCCTAAACCGTCCCCGTCCCCTAACCCTAACCCTAGCCCGAACCCTAACCCTAACCCTTCCCCGAAGCCTGACCCTCACCCGTCCCCTAATCCTAACCCGTACCCTGACACTCACCCGCGCCCTCAAACGTACGCTCCCCCTAAAGCGTTGTCGTACCCTCACCTGGACCCTAAACCGTCCCCGTCCCCTAACCCTAACCCTAGCCCGAACCCTAACCCTAACCCTTCCCCGAAGCCTGACCCTCACCTGTCCCCTAATCCTAACCCGTACGCTGACACTCACCCGCGCCCTCACACGTACGCTCCCCCTAAAGCGTTGTCGTACCCTCACCTGGACCCTAAACCGTCCCCGTCCCCTAACCCTAACCCTAGCCCGAACCCTAACCCTAACCCTTCCCCGAAGCCTGACCCTCACCCGTCCTCTAATCCTAACCCGTACGCTGACACTCACCCACGCCCTCACACGTACGCTCCCCCTGAAGCGTTGTCGTACCCTCACCTGGACCCTAAACCGTCCCCGTCCCCTAACCCTAACCCTAGCCCGAACCCTAACCCTAACACTTCCCCGAAGCCTGACCCTCACCCGTCCCCTAATCCTAACCCGTACGCTGACACTCACCCGCGCCCTCACACGTACGCTCCCCCTGAAGCGTTGTCGTACCCTCACCTGGACCCTAAACCGTCCCGGTCCCCTAACCCTAACCCTAGCCCGAACCCTAACCCTAACCCTTCCCCGAAGCCTGACCCTCACCCGTCCCCTAATCCTCACCCGTACCCTGACACTCACCCGCGCCCTCACACGTACGCTCCCCCTAAAGCGTTGTCGTACCCTCACCTGGACCCTAAACCGTCCCCGTCCCCTAACCCTAACCCTAGCCCGAACCCTAACCCTAACCCTTCCCCGAAGCCTGACCCTCACCCGTCCCCTAATCCTAACCCGTACGCTGACACTCACCCGTGCCCTCACACGTACGCTCCCCCTAAAGCGTTGTCGTACCCTCACCTGGACCCTAAACCGTCCCCGTCCCCTAACCCTAACCCTAGCCCGAACCCTAACCCTAACCCTTCCCCGAAGCCTGACCCTCACCCGTCCCCTAATCCTAACCCGTACGCTGACACTCACCCGCGCCCAAACACGTACGCTCCCCCGAAAGCGTTGTCGTACCCTCACCTGGACCCTAAACCGTCCCCGTCCCCTAACCCTAACCCTAGCCCGAACCCTAACCCTAACCCTTCCCCGACGCCTGACCCTCACCCGTCCCCTAATCCTAACCCGTACGCTGACACTCACCCGCGCCCTCACACGTACGCTCCCCCTAAAGCGTTGTCGTACCCTCACCTGGACCATAAACCGTCCCCGTCCCCTAACCCTAACCCTAGCCCGAACCCTAACCCTAACCCTTCCCCGAAGCCTGACCCTCACCCGTCCCCTAATCCTAACCTGTACGCTGACACTCACCCGCGCCCTCACACGTACGCTCCCCCTAAAGCGTTGTTGTACCCTCACCTGGACCCTAAACCGTCCCCGTCCCCTAACCCTAACCCTAGCCCGAACCCTAACCCTAACCCTTCCCCGAAGCCTGACCCTCACCCGTCCCCTAATCCTAACCCGTACGCTGACACTCACCCGCGCCCTCACACGTACGCTCCCCGTAAAGCGTTGTCGTACCCTCACCTGGACCCTAAACCGTCCCCGTCCCCTAACCCTAACCCTAGCCCGAACCCTAACCCTAACCCTTCCCCGAAGCCTGACCCTCACCTGTCCCCTAATCCTAACCCGTACGCTGACACTCACCCGCGCCCTCACATGTACGCTCCCCCTAAAGCGTTGTCGTACCCTCACCTGGACCCTAAACCGTCCCCGTCCCCTAACCCTAACCCTAGCCCGAACACTAACCCTAACCCTTCCCCGAACCCTGACCCTCACGCGTCCCCTAATCCTAACCCGTACGCTGACACTCACCCGCGCCCTCACACGTACACTCCCCCTAAAGCGTTGTCGTACCCTCACCTGGACCCTAAACCGTCCCCGTCCCCTAACCCTAACCCTAGCCCGAACCCTATCCCTAACCCTTCCCCGAAGCCTGACCCTCACCCATCCCCTAATCCTAACCCGTACGCTGACACTCACCCGCGCCCTCACACGTACGCTCCCCCTAAAGCGTTGTCGTACCCTCACCTGGACCCTAAACCGTCCCCGTCCCCTAACCCTAACCCTAGCCCGAACCCTAACCCTAACCCTTCTCCGAAGCCTGACCCTCACCCGTCCTCTAATCCTAACCCGTACGCTGACACTCACCCACGCCCTCACACGTACGCTCCCCCTGAAGCGTTGTCGTACCCTCACCTGGACCCTAAACCGTCCCCGTCCCCTAACCCTAACCCTAGCCCGAACCCTAACCCTAACCCTTCCCCGAAGCCTGACCCTCACCCGTCCCCTAATCCTAACCCGTACGCTGACACTCACCCGCGCCCTCACACGTACGCTCCCCCTGAAGCGTTGTCGTACCCTCACCTGGACCCTAAACCGTCCCGGTCCCCTAACCCTAACCCTAGCCCGAACCCTAACCCTAACCCTTCCCCGAAGCCTGACCCTCACCCGTCCCCTAATCCTCACCCGTACCCTGACACTCACCCACGCCCTCACACGTACGCTCCCCCTAAAGCGTTGTCGTACCCTCACCTGGACCCTAAACCGTCCCCGTCCCCTAACCCTAACCCTAGCCCGAACCCTAACCCTAACCCTTCCCCGAAGCCTGACCCTCACCCGTCCCCTAATCCTAACCCGTACGCTGACACTCACCCGTGCCCTCACACGTACGCTCCCCCTAAAGCGTTGTCGTACCCTCACCTGGACCCTAAACCGTCCCCGTCCCCTAACCCTAACCCTAGCCCGAACCCTAACCCTAACCCTTCCCCGAAGCCTGACCCTCACCCGTCCCCTAATCCTAACCCGTACGCTGACACTCACCCGCGCCCAAACACGTACGCTCCCCCTAAAGCGTTGTCGTACCCTCACCTGGACCCTAAACCGTCCCCGTCCCCTAACCCTAACCCTAGCCCGAACCCTAACCTTAACCCTTCCCCGAAGCCTGACCCTCACCCGTCCCCTAATCCTAACCCGTACGCTGACACTCACCCGCGCCCTCACACGTACGCTCCCCCTAAAGCGTTGTCGTACCCTCACCTGGACCCTAAACCGTCCCCGTCCCCTAACCCTAACCCTAGCCCGAACCCTAACCCTAACCCTTCCCCGAAGCCTGACCCTCACCCGTCCCCTAATCCTAACCTGTACGCTGACACTCACCCGCGCCCTCACACGTACGCTCCCCCTAAAGCGTTGTCGTACCCTCACCTGGACCCTAAACCGTCCCCGTCCCCTAACCCTAACCCTAGCCCGAACCCTAACCCTAACCCTTCCCCGAAGCCTGACCCTCACCCGTCCCCTAATCCTAACCCGTACGCTGACACTCACCCGCGCCCTCACACGTACGCTCCCCGTAAAGCGTTGTCGTACCCTCACCTGGACCCTAAACCGTCCCCGTCCCCTAACCCTAACCCTGGCCCGAACCCTAACCCTAACCCTTCCCCGAAGCCTGACCCTCACCCGTCCCCTAATCCTAACCCGTACGCTGACACTCACCCGCGCCCTCACACGTACGCTCCCCCTAAAGCGTTGTCGTACCCTCACCTGGACCCTAAACCGTCCCCGTCCCCTAACCCTAACCCTAGCCCGAACCCTAACCCTAACCCTTCCCCGAAGCCTGACCCTCACCCGTCCCCTAATCCTAACCCGTACGCTGACACTCACCCGCGCCCTCACACGTACGCTCTCCCTAAAGCGTTGTCGTACCCTCACCTGGACCCTAAACCGTCCCCGTCCCCTAACCCTAACCCTAGCCCGAACCCTAACCCTAACCCTTCCCCGAAGCCTGACCCTCACCCGTCCCCTAATCCTAACCCGTACGCTGACACTCACCCACGCCCTCACACGTACGCTCCCCCTGAAGCGTTGTCGTACCCTCACCTGAACCCTAAACCGTCCCCGTCCCCTAACCCTAACCCTAGCCCGAACCCTAACCCTAACCCTTCCCCGAAGCCTGACCCTCACCCGTCCCCTAATCCTAACCTGTACGCTGACACTCATCCGCGCCCTCACACGTACGCTCCCCCTGAAGCGTTGTCGTACCCTCACCTGGACCCTAAACCGTCCCCGTCCCCTAACCCTAACCCTAGCCCGAACCCTAACCCTAACCCTTCCCCGAAGCCTGACCCTCACCCGTCCCCTAATCCTAACCCGTACCCTGACACTCACCCGCGCCCTCACACGTACACTCCCCCTAAAGCGTTGTCGTACCCTCACCTGGACCCTAAACCGTCCCCGTCCCCTAACCCTAACCCTAGCCCGAACCCTAACCCTAACCCTTCCCCGAAGCCTGACCCTCACCTGTCCCCTAATCCTAACCCGTACGCTGACACTCACCCGTGCCCTCACACGTACGCTCCCCCTAAAGCATTGTCGTACCCTCACCTGGACCCTAAACCGTCCCCGTCCCCTAACCCTAACCCTAGCCCGAACCCTAACCCTAACCCTTCCCCGAAGCCTGACCCTCACCCGTCCCCTAATCCTAACCCGTACGCTGACACTCACCCGTGCCCTCCCACGTACGCTCCCCCTAAAGCGTTGTCGTACCCTCACCTGGACCCTAAACCGTCCCCGTCCCCTAACCCTAACCCTAGCCCGAACCCTAACCCTAACCCTTCCCCGACGCCTGACCCTCACCCGTCCCCTAATCCTAACCCGTACGCTGACACTCACCCGCGCCCAAACACGTACGCTCCCCCTAAAGCGTTGTCGTACCCTCACCTGGACCCTAAACCGTCCCCGTCCCCTAACCCTAACCCTAGCCCGAACCCTAACCCTAACCCTTCCCCGACGCCTGACCCTCACCCGTCCCCTAATCCTAACCCGTACGCTGACACTCACCCGCGCCCTCACACGTACGCTCCCCCTAAAGCGTTGTCGTACCCTCACCTGGACCCTAAACCGTCCCCGTCCCCTAACCCTAACCCTAGCCCGAACCCTAACCCTAACCCTTCCCCGAAGCCTGACCCTCACCCGTCCCCTAATCCTAACCTGTACGCTGACACTCACCCGCGCCCTCACACGTACGCTCCCCCTAAAGCGTTGTCATACCCTCACCTGGACCCTAAACCGTCCCCGTCCCCTAAGCCTAACCGTAGCCCGAACCCTAACCCTAACCCTTCCCCGAAGCCTGACCCTCACCCGTCCCCTAATCCTAACCCGTACGCTGACACTCACCCACGCCCTCACACGTACGCTCCCCCTAAAGCGTTGTCCTACCCTCACCTGGACCCTAAACCGTCCCCGTCCCCTAACCCTAACCCTAGCCCGAACCCTAACCCTAACCCTTCCCCGAAGCCTAACACTCACCCGTCCCCTAATCCTAACCCGTACGCTGACACTCACCCGCGCCCTCACACGTACGCTCCCCCTAAAGCGTTGTCGTACCCTCACCTGGACCCTAAACCGTCCCCGTCCCCTAACCCTAACCCTAGCCCGAATCCTAACCCTAACCCTTCCCCGAAGCCTGACCCTCACCCGTCCCCTAATCCTAACCCGTACGCTGACACTCACCCGCGCCCTCACACGTACGCTCCCCCTAAAGCGTTGTCGTACCCTCACCTGGACCCTAAACCGTCCCCGTCCCCTAACCCTAACCCTAGCCCGAACCCTAACCCTAACCCTTCCCTGAAGCCTGACCCTCACCCGTCCCCTAATCCTAACCCGTACGCTGACACTCACCCGCGCCCTCACACGTACTCTCCCCCTAAAGCGTTGTCGTACCCTCACCTGGACCCTAAACCGTCCCCGTCCCCTAACCCTAACCCTAGCCCGAACCCTAACCCTAACCCTTCCCCGAAGCCTGACCCTCACCCGTCCCCTAATCCTAACCCGTACGCTGACACTCACCCGCGCCCTCACACGTACGCTCCCCCTAAAGCGTTGTCGTACCCTCACCTGGACCCTAAACCGTCCCCGTCCCCTAACCCTAACCCTAGCCCGAACCCTATCCCTAACCCTTCCCCGAAGCCTGACCCTCACCCGTCCCCTAATCCTAACCTGTACGCTGACACTCACCCGCGCCCTCACACGTACGCTCCCCCTAAAGCGTTGTCATACCCTCACCTGGACCCTAAACCGTCCCCGTCCCCTAAGCCTAACCGTAGCCCGCACCCTAACCCTAACCCTTCCCCGAAGCCTGACCCTCACCCGTCCCCTAATCCTAACCCGTACGCTGACACTCACCCGCGCCCTCACACGTACGCTCCCCCTAAAGCGTTGTCCTACCCTCACCTGGACCCTAAACCGTCCCCGTCCCCTAACCCTAACCCTATCCCGAACCCTAACCCTAACCCTTCCCCGAAGCCTAACACTCACCCGTCCCCTAATCCTAACCCGTACGCTGACACTCACCCGCGCCCTCACACGTACGCTCCCCCTAAAGCTTTGTCGTACCCTCACCTGGACCCTAAACCGTCCCCGTCCCCTAACCCTAACCCTAGCCCGAACCCTAACCCTAACCCTTCCCCGAAGCCTGACCCTCACCCGTCCCCTAATCCTAACCCGTACGCTGACACTCACCCGCGCCCTCACACGTACGCTCCCCCTAAAGCGTTGTCGTACCCTCACCTAGACCCTAAACCGTCCCCGTCCCCTAACCCTAACCCTAGCCCGAACCCTAACCCTAACCCTTCCCCGAAGCCTAACCCTCACCCGTCCCCTAATCCTAACCCGTATGCTGACACTCACCCGCGCCCTCACACGTACGCCCCCCCTAAAGAGTTGTCGTACCCTCACCTGGACCGTAAACCGTCCCCGTCCCCTAACCCTAACCCTAGCCCGAACCCTAACCCTAAACCTTCCCCGAAGCCTGACCCTCACCCGTCCCCTAATCCTAACCCGTACGCTGACACTCACCCGCGCCCTCACACGTACGCTCCCCCTAAAGCGTTGTCGTACCCTCACCTGGACCCTAAACCGTCCCCGTCCCCTAACCCTAACCCTAGCCCGAACCCTAACCCTAACCCTTCCCCGAAGCCTAACCCTCACCCGTCCCCTAATCCTAACCCGTACGCTGACACTCACCCACGCCCTCACACGTACGCTCCCCCTAAAGCGTTGTCGTACCCTCACCTGGACCCTAAACCGTCCCCGTCCCCTAACCCTAACCCTAGCCCGAACCCTAACCCTAACCCTTCCCCGAACCCTGACCCTCACCCGTCCCCTAATCCTAACCCGTACGCTGACACTCACCCGCGCCCTCACACGTACGCCCCCCCGAAAGCGTTGTCGTACCCTCACCTGGACCCTAAACCGTCCCCGTCCCCTAACCCTAACCCTAGCCCGAACCCTAACCCTAACCCTTCCCCGAAGCCTGACCCTCACCCGTCCCCTAATCCTAACCCGTACGCTGACACTCACCCGCTCCCTCACACGTACGCTCCCCCTAAAGCGTTGTCGTACCCTCACCTGGACCCTAAACCGTCCCCGTCCCCTAACCCTAACCCTAGCCCGAACCCTAACCCTAACCCTTCCCCGAAGCCTGACCCTCACCCGTCCCCTAATCCTAACCCGTACGCTGACACTCAACCGCGCCCTCACACGTACGCTCCCCCTAAAGCGTTGTCGTACCCTCACCTGGACCCTAAACCGTCCCCGTCCCCTAACCCTAACCCTAGCCCGAACCCTAACCCTAACCCTTCCCCGAAGCCTGACCCTCACCCGTCCCCTAATCCTAACCCGTACCCTGACACTCAGCCGTGCCCTCACACGTACGCCCCCCCTAAAGCGTTGTCGTACCCTCACCTGGACCCTAAACCGTCCCCGTCCCCTAACCCTAACCCTAGCCCGAACCCTAACCCTCACCCTTCCCCAAAGCCTGACCCTCACCCGTCCCCTAATCCTAACCCGTACGCTGACACTCACAGGCGCCCTCACACGTACGCTCCCCCTAAAGCGTTGTCGTACCCTCACCTGGACCCTAAACCGTCCCCGTCCCCTAACCCTAACCCTAGCCCGAACCCTAACCCTAACCCTTCCCCGAAGCCTGACCCTCACCCGTCCCCTAATCCTAACCCGTACGCTGACACTCACCCGCGCCCTCACACGTACGCTCCCCCTAAAGCGTTGTCGTACCCTCACCTGGACCCTAAACCGTCCCCGTCCCCTAACCCTAACCCTAGCCCGAACCCTAACCCTAACCCTTCCCCGAAGCCTGACCCTCACCCGTCCCCTAATCCTAACCCGTACGCTGACACTCACCCGCGCCCTCACACGTACGCTCCCCGTAAAGCGTTGTCGTACCCTCACCTGGACCCTAAACCGTCCCCGGCCCCTAACCCTAACCCTAGCCCGAACCCTAACCCTCACCCTTCCCCAAAGCCTGACCCTCAACCGTCCCCTAATCCTAACCCGTACGCTGACACTCACCCGCGCCCTCACACGTACGCTCCCCCTAAAGCGTTGTCGTACCCTCACCTGGACCCTAAACCGTCCCCGGCCCCTAACCCTAACCCTAGCCCGAACCCTAACCCTAACCCTTCCCCGAAGCCTGACCCTCACCCGTCCCCTAATCCTAACCCGTACGCTGACACTCACCCGCGCCCTCACACGTACGCTCCTCCTAAAGCGTTGTCGTACCCTCACCTGGACCCTAAACCGTCCCCGTCCCCTAACCCTAACCCTAGCCCGAACCCTAACCCTAACCCTTCCCCGAAGCCTGACCCTCACCCGTCCCCTAATCCTAACCCGTACGCTGACACTCACCCGCGCCCTTACACGTACGCTCCCCCTAAAGCGTTGTCGTACCCTCACCTGGACCCTAAACCGTCCCCGTCCCTTAACCCTAACCCTAGCCCGAACCCTAACCCTAACCCTTCCCCGAAGCCTAACACTCACCCGTCCCCTAATCCTAACCCGTACGCTGACACTCACCCGCGCCCTCACACGTACGCTCCCCCTAAAGCGTTGTCGTACCCTCACCTGGACCCTAAACCGTCCCCGTCCCCTAACCCTAACCCTAGCCCGAACCCTAACCCTAACCCTTCCCCGAAGCCTGACCCTCACCCGTCCCTAATCCTAACCCGTATGCTGACTCTCACCCGCGCCCTCACATGTACGCTCCCCCTAAAGCGTTGTCGTACCCTCACCTGGACCCTAAACCATCCCCGTCCCCTAACCCTAAACCTAGCCCGAACCCTAACCCTAACCCTTCCCCGAAGCCTGACCCTCACCCGTCCCCTAATCCTAACCCGTACGCTGACACTCACCCGCGCCCTCACACGTACGCTCCCCCTAAAGCGTTGTCGTACCCTCACCTGGACCCTAAACCGTCCCCGTCCTCTAACCCTAACCCTTGCCCGAACCCTAACCCTAACGCTTCCCCGAAGCCTGACCCTCACCCGTCCCCTAATCCTAACCCGTACGATGACACTCACCCGCGCCCTCACACGTACGCTCCCCCTAAAGCGTTGTCATACCCTCACCTGGACCCTAAACCGTCCCCGTCCCCTAACCCTAACCCTAGCCCGAACCCTAACCCTAACCCTTCCCCGAAGCCTGACCCTCACCCGTCCCCTAATCCTAACCCGAACCCTGACACTCACCCGCGCCCTCACACGTACGCTCCCCCTAAAGCGTTGTCGTACCCTCACCTGGACCCTAAACCGTCCCCGTCCCCTAACCCTAACCCTAGCCCAAACCCTAACCCTAACCCTTCCCCGAAGCCTGACCCTCACCCGTCCCCTAATCCTAACCCGTACGCTGACACTCACCCGCGCCCTCACACGTACGCTCCCCCTAAAGCATTGTCGTACCCTCACCTGGACCCTAAACCGTCCCCGTCCCCTAACCCTAACCCTAGCCCGAACCCTAACCCTAACCCTTCCCCGAAGCCTGACCCTCACCCGTCCCCTAATCCTAACCCGTACGCTGACACTCACCCGCGCCCTCACACGTACGCTCCCCCTAAAGCGTTGTCGTACCCTCACCTGGACCCTAAACCGTCCCCGTCCCCTAACCCTAACCCTAGCCCGAACCCTAACCCTAACCCTTCCCGGAAGCCTGACCCTCACCCGTCCCCTAATCCTAACCCGTACGCTGACACTCACCCGCGCCCTCACACGTACGCTCCCCCTAAAGCGTTGTCGTACCCTCACCTGGACCCTAAACCGTCCCCGTCCCCTAACCCTAACCCTAGCCCGAACCCTAACCCTAACCCTTCCCCGAAGCCTGACCCTCACCCGTCCCCTAATCCTAACCCGTACGCTGACACTCACCCGCGCCCTCACACGTACGCTCCCTCTGAAGCGTTGTCGTACCCTCACCTGGACCCTAAACCGTCCCCGTCCCCTAACCCTAACCCTAGCCCGAACCCTAACCCTAACCCTTCCCCGAAGCCTGACCCTCACCCGTCCCCTAATCCTAACTCGTACCCTGACACTCACCCGCGCCCTCACACGTACGCTCCCCCTAAAGCGTTGTCGTACCCTCACCTGGACCCTAAACCGTCCCCGTCCCCTAACCCTAACCCTAGCCCGAACCCTAACCCTAACCCTTCCCCGAAGCCTGACCCTCACCTGTCCCCTAATCCTAACCCGTACGCTGACACTCACCCGCGCCCTCACACGTACGCTCCCCCTAAAGCGTTGTCGTACCCTCACCTGGACCCTAAACCGTCCCCGTCCCCTAACCCTAACCCTAGCCCGAACCCTAACCCTAACCCTTCCCCGAAGCCTGACCCTCACCCGTCCTCTAATCCTAACCCGTACGCTGACACTCACCCACGCCCTCACACGTACGCTCCCCCTGAAGCGTTGTCGTACCCTCACCTGGACCCTAAACCGTCCCCGTCCCCTAACCCTAACCCTAGCCCGAACCCTAACCCTAACACTTCCCCGAAGCCTGACCCTCACCCGTCACCTAATCCTAACCCGTACGCTGACACTCACCCGCGCCCTCACACGTACGCTCCCCCTGAAGCGTTGTCGTACCCTCACCTGGACCCTAAACCGTCCCGGTCCCCTAACCCTAACCCTAGCCCGAACCCTAACCCTAACCCTTCCCCGAAGCCTGACCCTCACCCGTCCCCTAATCCTCACCCGTACCCTGACACTCACCCGCGCCCTCACACGTACGCTCCCCCTAAAGCGTTGTCGTACCCTCACCTGGACCCTAAACCGTCCCCGTCCCCTAACCCTAACCCTAGCCCGAACCCTAACCCTAACCCTTCCCCGAAGCCTGACCCTCACCCGTCCCCTAATCCTAACCCGTACGCTGACACTCACCCGCGCCCTCACACGTACGCTCCCCCTAAAGCGTTGTCGTACCCTCACCTGGACCCTAAACCGTCCCCGTCACCTAACCCTAACCCTAGCCCGAACCCTAACCCTAACCCTTCCCCGAAGCCTGACACTCACCCGTCCCCTAATCCTAACCTGTACGCTGACACTCACCCGCGCCCTCACACGTACGCTCCCCCTAAAGCGTTGTCATACCCTCACCTGGACCCTAAACCGTCCCCGTCCCCTAAGCCTAACCGTAGTCCGAACCCTAACCCTAACCCTTCCCCGAAGCCTGACCCTCACCCGTCCCCTAATCCTAACCCGTACGCTGACACTCACCCGCGCCCTCACACGTACGCTCCCCCTAAAGCGTTGTCCTACCCTCACCTGGACCCTAAACCGTCCCGGTCCCCTAACCCTAACCCTAGCCCGAACCCTAACCCTAACCCTTCCCCGAAGCCTAACACTCACCCGTCCCCTAATCCTAACCCGTACGCTGACACTCACCCGCGCCCTCACAGGTACGCTCCCCCTAAAGCGTTGTCGTACCCTCACCTGGACCCTAAACCGTCCCCGTCCCCTAACCCTAACCCTAGCCCGAATCCTAACCCTAACCCTTCCCCGAAGCCTGACCCTCACCCGTCCCCTAATCCTAACCCGTACGCTGACACTCACCCGCGCCCTCACACGTACGCTCCCCCTAAAGCGTTGTCGTACCCTCACCTGGACCCTAAACCGTCCCCGTCCCCTAACCCTAACCCTAGCCCGAACCCTAACCCTAACCCTTCCCTGAAGCCTGACCCTCACCCGTCCCCTAATCCTAACCCGTACGCTGACACTCACCCGCGCCCTCACACGTACTCTCCCCCTAAAGCGTTGTCGTACCCTCACCTGGACCCTAAACCGTCCCCGTCCCCTAACCCTAACCCTAGCCCGAACCCTAACCCTAACCCTTCCCCGAAGCCTGACCCTCACCCGTCCCCTAATCCTAACCCGTACGCTGACACTCACCCGCGCCCTCACACGTACGCTCCCCCTAAAGCGTTGTCGTACCCTCACCTGGACCCTAAACCGTCCCCGTCCCCTAACCCTAACCCTAGCCCGAACCCTAACCCTAACCCTTCCCCGAAGGCTGACCCTCACCCGTCCCCTAATCCTAACCTGTACGCTGACACTCACCCGCGCCCTCACACGTACGCTCCCCCTAAAGCGTTATCATACCCTCACCTGGACCCTAAACCGTCCCCGTCCCCTAAGCCTAACCGTAGCCCGCACCCTAACCCTAACCCTTCCCCGAAGCCTGACCCTCACCCGTCCCCTAATCCTAACCCGTACGCTGACACTCACCCGCGCCCTCACACGTACGCTCCCCCTAAAGCGTTGTCCTACCCTCACCTGGACTCTAAACCGTCCCCGTCCCCTAACCCTAACCCTAGCCCGAACCCTAACCCTAACCCTTCCCCGAAGCCTAATACTCACCCGTCCCCTAATCCTAATCCGTACGCTGACACTCACCCGCGCCCTCACACGTACGCTCCCCCTAAAGCGTTGTCGTACCCTCACCTGGACCCTAAACCGTCCCCGTCCCCTAACCCTAACCCTAGCCCGAACCCTAACCCTAACCCTTCCCCGAAGCCTGACCCTCACCCTTCCCCTAATCCTAACCCGTACGCTGACACTCACCCGCGCCCTCACACGTACGCTCCCCCTAAAGCGTTGTCGTACCCTCACCTGGACCCTAAACCGTCCCCGTCCCCTAACCCTAACCCTAGCCCGAACCCTAACCCTAACCCTTCCCCGAAGCCTGACCCTCACCCGTCCCCTAATCCTAACCTGTACGCTGACACTCACCCGCGCCCTCACACGTACGCTCCCCCTAAAGCGTTGTCGTACCCTCACCTGGACCCTAAACCGTCCCCGTCCCCTAACCCTAACCCTAGCCCGAACCCTAACCCTAACCCTTCCCCGAAGCCTGACCCTCACCCGTCCCCTAATCCTAACCCGTACGCTGACACTCACCCGCGCCCTCACACGTACGCTCCCCGTAAAGCGTTGTCGTACCCTCACCTGGACCCTAAACCGTCCCCGTCCCCTAACCCTAACCCTAGCCCGAACCCTAACCCTAACCCTTCCCCGAAGCCTGACCCTCACCTGTCCCCTAATCCTAACCCGTACGCTGACACTCACCCGCGCCCTCACATGTACGCTCCCCCTAAAGCGTTGTCGTACCCTCACCTGGACCCTAAACCGTCCCCGTCCCCTAACCCTAACCCTAGCCCGAACACTAACCCTAACCCTTCCCCGAACCCTGACCCTCACCCGTCCCCTAATCCTAACCCGTACGCTGACACTCACCCGCGCCCTCACACGTACACTCCCCCTAAAGCGTTGTCGTACCCTCACCTGGACCCTAAACCTTCCCCGTCCCCTAACCCTAACCCTAGCCCGAACCCTATCCCTAACCCTTCCCCGAAGCCTGACCCTCACCCATCCCCTAATCCTAACCCGTACGCTGACACTCACCCGCGCCCTCACACGTACGCTCCCCCTAAAGCGTTGTCGTACCCTCACCTGGACCCTAAACCGTCCCCGGCCCCTAACCCTAACCCTAGCCCGAACCCTAACCCTAACCCTTCCCCAAAGCCTGACCCTCACCCGTCCCCTAATCCTAACCCGTACGCTGACACTCACCCGCGCCCTCACACTTACGCTCCCCCTAAAGCGTTGTCGTACCCTCACCTGGACCCTAAACCGTCCCCGTCCCCTAACCCTAACCCTAGCCCGAACCCTAACCCTAACCCTTCCCCGAAGCCTGACCCTCACCCGTCCCTAATCCTAACCCGTATGCTGACTCTCACCCGCGCCCTCACACGTACGCTCCCCCTAAAGCGTTGTCGTACCCTCACCTGGACCCTAAACCATCCCCGTCCCCTAACCCTAAACCTAGCCCGAACCCTAACCCTAACCCTTCCCCGAAGCCTGACCCTCACCCGTCCCCTAATCCTAACCCGTACGCTGACACTCACCCGCGCCCTCACACGTACGCTCCCCCTAAAGCGTTGTCGTACCCTCACCTGGACCCTAAACCGTCCCCGTCCCCTAACCCTAACCCTTGCCCGAACCCTAACCCTAACGCTTCCCCGAAGCCTGACCCTCACCCGTCCCCTAATCCTAACCCGTACGATGACACTCACCCGCGCCCTCACACGTACGCTCCCCCTAAAGCGTTGTCGTACCCTCACCTGGACCCTAAACCGTCCCCGTTCCCTAACCCTAACCCTAGCCCGAACCCTAACCCTAACCCTTCCCCGAAGCCTGACCCTCACCCGTCCCCTAATCCTAACCCGTACCCTGACACTCACCCGCGCCCTCACACGTACGCTCCCCCTAAAGCGTTGTCGTACCCTCACCTGGACCCTAAACCGTCCCCGTCCCCTAACCCTAACCCTAGCCCAAACCCTAACCCTAACCCTTCCCCGAAGCCTGACCCTCACCCGTCCCCTAATCCTAACCCGTACGCTGACACTCACCCGTGCCCTCACACGTACGCTCCCCCTAAAGCATTGTCGTACCCTCACCTGGACCCTAAACCGTCCCCGTCCCCTAACCCTAACCCTAGCCCGAACCCTAACCCTAACCCTTCCCCGAAGCCTGACCCTCACCCGTCCCCTAATCCTAACCCGTACGCTGACACTCACCCGCGCCCTCACACGTACGCTCCCCCTAAAGCGTTGTCGTACCCTCACCTGGACCCTAAACCGTCCCCGTCCCCTAACCCTAACCCTGGCCCGAACCCTAACCCTAACCCTTCCCCGAAGCCTGACCCTCACCCGTCCCCTAATCCTAACCCGTACGCTGACACTCACCCGCGCCCTCACACGTACGCTCCCCCTAAAGCGTTGTCGTACCCTCACCTGGACCCTAAACCGTCCCCGTCCCCTAACCCTAACCCTAGCCCGAACCCTAACCCTAACCCTTCCCCGAAGCCTGACCCTCACCCGTCCCCTAATCCTAACCCGTACGCTGACACTCACCCGCGCCCTCACACGTACGCTCTCCCTAAAGCGTTGTCGTACCCTCACCTGGACCCTAAACCGTCCCCGTCCCCTAACCCTAACCCTAGCCCGAACCCTAACCCTAACCCTTCCCCGAAGCCTGACCCTCACCCGTCCCCTAATCCTAACCCGTACGCTGACACTCACCCACGCCCTCACACGTACGCTCCCCCTGAAGCGTTGTCGTACCCTCACCTGAACCCTAAACCGTCCCCGTCCCCTAACCCTAACCCTAGCCCGAACCCTAACCCTAACCCTTCCCCGAAGCCTGACCCTCACCCGTCCCCTAATCCTAACCTGTACGCTGACACTCACCCGCGCCCTCACACGTACGCTCCCCCTGAAGCGTTGTCGTACCCTCACCTGGACCCTAAACCGTCCCCGTCCCCTAACCCTAACCCTAGCCCGAACCCTAACCCTAACCCTTCCCCGAAGCCTGACCCTCACCCGTCCCCTAATCCTAACCCGTACCCTGACACTCACCCGCGCCCTCACACGTACGCTCCCCCTAAAGCGTTGTCGTACCCTCACCTGGACCCTAAACCGTCCCCGTCCCCTAACCCTAACCCTAGCCCGAACCCTAACCCTAACCCTTCCCCGAAGCCTGACCCTCACCTGTCCCCTAATCCTAACCCGTACGCTGACACTCACCCGTGCCCTCACACGTACGCTCCCCCTAAAGCGTTGTCGTACCCTCACCTGGACCCTAAACCGTCCCCGTCCCCTAACCCTAACCCTAGCCCGAACCCTAACCCTAACCCTTCCCCGATGCCTAACACTCACCCGTCCCCTAATCCTAACCCGTACGCTGACACTCACCCGCGCCCTCACACGTACGCTCCCCCTAAAGCGTTGTCGTACCCTCACCTGGACCCTAAACCGTCCCCGTCCCCTAACCCTAACCCTAGCCCGAATCCTAACCCTAACCCTTCCCCGAAGCCTGACCCTCACCCGTCCCCTAATCCTAACCCGTACGCTGACACTCACCCGCGCCCTCACACGTACGCTCCCCCTAAAGCGTTGTCGTACCCTCACCTGGACCCTAAACCGTCCCCGTCCCCTAACCCTAACCCTAGCCCGAACCCTAACCCTAACCCTTCCCTGAAGCCTGACCCTCACCCGTCCCCTAATCCTAACCCGTACGCTGACACTCACCCGCGCCCTCACACGTACTCTCCCCCTAAAGCGTTGTCGTACCCTCACCTGGACCCTAAACCGTCCCCGTCCCCTAACCCTAACCCTAGCCCGAACCCTAACCCTAACCCTTCCCCGAAGCCTGACCCTCACCCGTCCCCTAATCCTAACCCGTACGCTGACACTCACCCGCGCCCTCACACGTACGCTCCCCCTAAAGCGTTGTCGTACCCTCACCTGGACCCTAAACCGTCCCCGTCCCCTAACCCTAACCCTAGCCCGAACCCTATCCCTAACCCTTCCCCGAAGCCTGACCCTCACCCGTCCCCTAATCCTAACCTGTACGCTGACACTCACCCGCGCCCTCACACGTACGCTCCCCCTAAAGCGTTGTCATACCCTCACCTGGACCCTAAACCGTCCCCGTCCCCTAAGCCTAACCGTAGCCCGCACCCTAACCCTAACCCTTCCCCGAAGCCTGACCCTCACCCGTCCCCTAATCCTAACCCGTACGCTGACACTCACCCGCGCCCTCACACGTACGCTCCCCCTAAAGCGTTGTCCTACCCTCACCTGGACCCTAAACCGTCCCCGTCCCCTAACCCTAACCCTATCCCGAACCCTAACCCTAACCCTTCCCCGAAGCCTAACACTCACCCGTCCCCTAATCCTAACCCGTACGCTGACACTCACCCGC
Organism: Orcinus orca; assembly: GCF_937001465.1. Taxonomy (NCBI): domain Eukaryota; kingdom Metazoa; phylum Chordata; class Mammalia; order Artiodactyla; family Delphinidae; genus Orcinus; species Orcinus orca. The sequence continues at coordinate 21,248,041 of NC_064577.1, forward strand.
GCCCTCACACGTACGCTCCCCCTAAAGCTTTGTCGTACCCTCACCTGGACCCTAAACCGTCCCCGTCCCCTAACCCTAACCCTAGCCCGAACCCTAACCCTAACCCTTCCCCGAAGCCTGACCCTCACCCGTCCCCTAATCCTAACCCGTACGCTGACACTCACCCGCGCCCTCACACGTACGCTCCCCCTAAAGCGTTGTCGTACCCTCACCTGGACCCTAAACCGTCCCCGTCCCCTAACCCTAACCCTAGCCCGAACCCTAACCCTAACCCTTCCCCGAAGCCTAACCCTCACCCGTCCCCTAATCCTAACCCGTATGCTGACACTCACCCGCGCCCTCACACGTACGCCCCCCCTAAAGAGTTGTCGTACCCTCACCTGGACCGTAAACCGTCCCCGTCCCCTAACCCTAACCCTAGCCCGAACCCTAACCCTAAACCTTCCCCGAAGCCTGACCCTCACCCGTCCCCTAATCCTAACCCGTACGCTGACACTCACCCGCGCCCTCACACGTACGCTCCCCCTAAAGCGTTGTCGTACCCTCACCTGGACCCTAAACCGTCCCCGTCCCCTAACCCTAACCCTAGCCCGAACCCTAACCCTAACCCTTCCCCGAAGCCTAACCCTCACCCGTCCCCTAATCCTAACCCGTACGCTGACACTCACCCACGCCCTCACACGTACGCTCCCCCTAAAGCGTTGTCGTACCCTCACCTGGACCCTAAACCGTCCCCGTCCCCTAACCCTAACCCTAGCCCGAACCCTAACCCTAACCCTTCCCCGAACCCTGACCCTCACCCGTCCCCTAATCCTAACCCGTACGCTGACACTCACCCGCGCCCTCACACGTACGCCCCCCCGAAAGCGTTGTCGTACCCTCACCTGGACCCTAAACCGTCCCCGTCCCCTAACCCTAACCCTAGCCCGAACCCTAACCCTAACCCTTCCCCGAAGCCTGACCCTCACCCGTCCCCTAATCCTAACCCGTACGCTGACACTCACCCGCTCCCTCACACGTACGCTCCCCCTAAAGCGTTGTCGTACCCTCACCTGGACCCTAAACCGTCCCCGTCCCATAACCCTAACCCTAGCCCGAACCCTAACCCTAACCCTTCCCCGAAGCCTGACCCTCACCCGTCCCCTAATCCTAACCCGTACGCTGACACTCACCCGCGCCCTCACACGTACGCCCCCCGTAAAGCGTTGTCGTACCCTCACCTGGACCCTAAACCGTCCCCGTCCCCTAACCCTAACCCTAGCCCGAACCCTAACCCTAACCCTTCCCCGAAGCCTGACCCTCACCCGTCCCCTAATCCTAACCCGTACGCTGACACTCACCTGCGCCCTCACACGTACGCTCCCCCTAAAGCGTTGTCGTACCCTCACCTGGACCCTAAACCGTCCCCGTCCCCTAAGCCTAACCCTAGCCCGAACCCTAACCCTAACCCTTCCCCGAAGCCTGACCCTCACCCGTCCCCTAATCCTAACCCGTACGCTGACACTCACCAGCGCCCTCACACGTACGCTCCCCCTAAAGCGTTGTCATACCCTCACCTGGACCCTAAACCGTCCCCGTCCCCTAAGCCTAACCCTAGCCCGAACCCTAATCCTAACCCTTCCCCGAAGCCTGACTCTCACCCGTCCCCTAATCCTAACCCGTACGCTGACACTCACCCGGGCCCTCACACGTACGCTCCCCCTAAAGCGCTGTCATACCCTCACCTGGACCCTAAACCGTCCCCGTCCCCTAAGCCTAACCCTAGCCCAAACCCTAACCCTAACCCTTCCCCGAAGCCTGACACTCACCCGTCCCCTAATCCTAACCCGTACGCTGACACTCACCCGCGCCCTCACACGTACGCTCCCCCTAAAGCGTTGTCGTACCCTCACCTGGACCCTAAACCGTCCCCGTCCCCTAACCCTAACCCTAGCCCGAACCCTAACCCTAACCCTTCCCCGAAGCCTGACACACACCCGTCCCCTAATCCTAACCCGTACGCTGACACTCACCCGCGCCCTCACACGTACGCTCCCCCTAAAGCGTTGTCGTACCCTCACCTGGACCCTAAACCGTCCCCGTCCCCTAACCCTAACCCTAGCCCGAACCCTAACCCTAACCCTTCCCCGAAGCCTGACCCTCACCCGTCCCCTAATCCTAACCCGTACGCTGACACTCACCCGCGCCCTCACACGTACGCTCCCCCTAAAGCGTTGTCGTACCCTCACCTGGACCCTAAACCGTCCCCGTCCCCTAACCCTAACCCTAGCCCGAACCCTAACCCTAACCCTTCCCCGAAGCCTGACCCTCACCCGTCCCCTAATCCTAAACCGTACGCTGACACTCACCCGCGCCCTCACACGTACGCTCCCCGTAAAGCGTTGTCGTACCCTCACCTGGACCCTAAACCGTCCCCGGCCCCTAACCCTAACCCTAGCCCGAACCCTAACCCTCACCCTTCCCCAAAGCCTGACCCTCAACCGTCCCCTAATCCTAACCCGTACGCTGACACTCACCCGCGCCCTCACACGTACGCTCCCCCTAAAGCGTTGTCGTACCCTCACCTGGACCCTAAACCGTCCCCGGCCCCTAACCCTAACCCTAGCCCGAACCCTAACCCTAACCCTTCCCCGAAGCCTGACCCTCACCCGTCCCCTAATCCTAACCCGTACGATGACACTCACCCGCGCCCTCACACGTACGCTCCCCCTAAAGCGTTGTCATACCCTCACCTGGACCCTAAACCGTCCCCGTCCCCTAACCCTAACCCTAGCCCGAACCCTAACCCTAACCCTTCCCCGAAGCCTGACCCTCACCCGTCCCCTAATCCTAACCCGAACCCTGACACTCACCCGCGCCCTCACACGTACGCTCCCCCTAAAGCGTTGTCGTACCCTCACCTGGACCCTAAACCGTCCCCGTCCCCTAACCCTAACCCTAGCCCAAACCCTAACCCTAACCCTTCCCCGAAGCCTGACCCTCACCCGTCCCCTAATCCTAACCCGTACGCTGACACTCACCCGCACCCTCACACGTACGCTCCCCCTAAAGCATTGTCGTACCCTCACCTGGACCCTAAACCGTCCCCGTCCCCTAACCCTAACCCTAGCCCGAACCCTAACCCTAACCCTTCCCCGAAGCCTGACCCTCACCCGTCCCCTAATCCTAACCCGTACGCTGACACTCACCCGCGCCCTCACACGTACGCTCCCCCTAAAGCGTTGTCGTACCCTCACCTGGACCCTAAACCGTCCCCGTCCCCTAACCCTAACCCTAGCCCGAACCCTAACCCTAACCCTTCCCCGAAGCCTGACCCTCACCCGTCCCCTAATCCTAACCCGTACGCTGACACTCACCCGCGCCCTCACACGTACGCTCCCCCTAAAGCGTTGTCGTACCCTCACCTGGACCCTAAACCGTCCCCGTCCCCTAACCCTAACCCTAGCCCGAACCCTAACCCTAACCCTTCCCCGAAGCCTGACCCTCACCCGTCCCCTAATCCTAACCCGTACGCTGACACTCACCCGCGCCCTCACACGTACGCTCCCTCTGAAGCGTTGTCGTACCCTCACCTGGACCCTAAACCGTCCCCGTCCCCTAACCCTAACCCTAGCCCGAACCCTAACCCTAACCCTTCCCCGAAGCCTGACCCTCACCCGTCCCCTAATCCTAACCCGTACCCTGACACTCACCCGCGCCCTCACACGTACGCTCCCCCTAAAGCGTTGTCGTACCCTCACCTGGACCCTAAACCGTCCCCGTCCCCTAACCCTAACCCTAGCCCGAACCCTAACCCTAACCCTTCCCCGAAGCCTGACCCTCACCTGTCCCCTAATCCTAACCCGTATGCTGACACTCACCCGCGCCCTCACACGTACGCTCCCCCTAAAGCGTTGTCGTACCCTCACCTGGACCCTAAACCGTCCCCGTCCCCTAACCCTAACCCTAGCCCGAACCCTAACCCTAACCCTTCCCCGAAGCCTGACCCTCACCCGTCCTCTAATCCTAACCCGTACGCTGACACTCACCCACGCCCTCACACGTACGCTCCCCCTGAAGCGTTGTCGTACCCTCACCTGGACCCTAAACCGTCCCCGTCCCCTAACCCTAACCCTAGCCCGAACCCTAACCCTAACCCTTCCCCGAAGCCTGACCCTCACCCGTCACCTAATCCTAACCCGTACGCTGACACTCACCCGCGCCCTCACACGTACGCTCCCCCTGAAGCGTTGTCGTACCCTCACCTGGACCCTAAACCGTCCCGGTCCCCTAACCCTAACCCTAGCCCGAACCCTAACCCTAACCCTTCCCCGAAGCCTGACCCTCACCCGTCCCCTAATCCTCACCCGTACCCTGACACTCACCCGCGCCCTCACACGTACGCTCCCCCTAAAGCGTTGTCGTACCCTCACCTGGACCCTAAACCGTCCCCGTCCCCTAACCCTAACCCTAGCCCGAACCCTAACCCTAACCCTTCCCCGAAGCCTGACCCTCACCCGTCCCCTAATCCTAACCCGTACGCTGACACTCACCCGCGCCCTCACACGTACGCTCCCCCTAAAGCGTTGTCGTACCCTCACCTGGACCCTAAACCGTCCCCGTCACCTAACCCTAACCCTAGCCCGAACCCTAACCCTAACCCTTCCCCGAAGCCTGACACTCACTCGTCCCCTAATCCTAACCTGTACGCTGACACTCACCCGCGCCCTCACACGTACGCTCCCCCTAAAGCGTTGTCATACCCTCACCTGGACCCTAAACCGTCCCCGTCCCCTAAGCCTAACCGTAGTCCGAACCCTAACCCTAACCCTTCCCCGAAGCCTGACCCTCACCCGTCCCCTAATCCTAACCCGTACGCTGACACTCACCCGCGCCCTCACACGTACGCTCCCCCTAAAGCGTTGTCCTACCCTCACCTGGACCGTAAACCGTCCCCGTCCCCTAACCCTAACCCTAGCCCGAACCCTAACCCTAACCCTTCCCCGAAGCCTAACACTCACCCGTCCCCTAATCCTAACCCGTACGCTGACACTCACCCGCGCCCTCACAGGTACGATCCCCCTAAAGCGTTGTCGTACCCTCACCTGGACCCTAAACCGTCCCCGTCCCCTAACCCTAACCCTAGCCCGAATCCTAACCCTAACCCTTCCCCGAAGCCTGACCCTCACCCGTCCCCTAATCCTAACCCGTACGCTGACACTCACCCACGCCCTCACACGTACGCTCCCCCTAAAGCGTTGTCGTACCCTCACCTGGACCCTAAACCGTCCCCGTCCCCTAACCCTAACCCTAGCCCGAACCCTAACCCTAACCCTTCCCTGAAGCCTGACCCTCACCCGTCCCCTAATCCTAACCCGTACGCTGACACTCACCCGCGCCCTCACACGTACTCTCCCCCTAAAGCGTTGTCGTACCCTCACCTGGACCCTAAACCGTCCCCGTCCCCTAACCCTAACCCTAGCCCGAACCCTAACCCTAACCCTTCCCCGAAGCCTGACCCTCACCCGTCCCCTAATCCTAACCCGTACGCTGACACTCACCCGCGCCCTCACACGTACGCTCCCCCTAAAGCGTTGTCGTACCCTCACCTGGACCCTAAACCGTCCCCGTCCCCTAACCCTAACCCTAGCCCGAACCCTAACCCTAACCCTTCCCCGAAGGCTGACCCTCACCCGTCCCCTAATCCTAACCTGTACGCTGACACTCACCCGCGCCCTCACACGTACGCTCCCCCTAAAGCGTTGTCATACCCTCACCTGGACCCTAAACCGTCCCCGTCCCCTAAGCCTAACCGTAGCCCGCACCCTAACCCTAACCCTTCCCCGAAGCCTGACCCTCACCCGTCCCCTAATCCTAACCCGTACGCTGACACTCACCCGCGCCCTCACACGTACGCTCCCCCTAAAGCGTTGTCCTACCCTCACCTGGACCCTAAACCGTCCCCGTCCCCTAACCCTAACCCTAGCCCGAACCCTAACCCTAACCCTTCCCCGAAGCCTAATACTCACCCGTCCCCTAATCCTAATCCGTACGCTGACACTCACCCGCGCCCTCACACGTACGCTCCCCCTAAAGCGTTGTCGTACCCTCACCTGGACCCTAAACCGTCCCCGTCCCCTAACCCTAACCCTAGCCCGAACCCTAACCCTAACCCTTCCCCGAAGCCTGACCCTCACCCGTCCCCTAATCCTAACCCGTACGCTGACACTCACCCGCGCCCTCACACGTACGCTCCCCCTAAAGCGTTGTCGTACCCTCACCTGGACCCTAAACCGTCCCCGTCCCCTAACCCTAACCCTAGCCCGAACCCTAACCCTAACCCTTCCCCGAAGCCTGACCCTCACCCGTCGCCTAATCCTAACCCGTATGCTGACACTCACCCGCGCCCTCACACGTACGCCCCCCCTAAAGAGTTGTCGTACCCTCACCTGGACCGTAAACCGTCCCCGTCCCCTAACCCTAACCCTAGCCCGAACCCTAACCCTAAACCTTCCCCGAAGCCTGACCCTCACCCGTCCCCTAATCCTAACCCGTACGCTGACACTCACCCACGCCCTCACACGTACGCTCCCACTAAAGCGTTGTCGTACCCTCACCTGGACCCTAAACCGTCCCCGTCCCCTAACCCTAACCCTAGCCCGAACCCTAACCCTAACCGTTCCCCGAAGCCTGACCCTCACCCGTCCCCTAATCCTAACCCGTACGCTGACACTCACCCGCGCCCTCACACGTACGCTCCCCCTAAAGCGTTGTCGTACCCTCACCTGGACCCTAAACCGTCCCCGTCCCCTAACCCTAACCCTAGCCCGAACCCTAACCCTAACCCTTCCCCGAACCCTGACCCTCACCCGTCCCCTAATCCTAACCCGTACGCTGACACTCACCCGCGCCCTCACACGTACGCTCCCCCGAAAGCGTTGTCGTACCCTCACCTGGACCCTAAACCGTCCCTGTCCCCTAACCCTAACCCTAGCCCGAACCCTAACCCTAACCCTTCCCCGAAGCCTGACCCTCACCCGTCCCCTAATCCTAACCCGTACGCTGACACTCACCCGCTCCCTCACACGTACGCTCCCCCTAAAGCGTTGTCGTACCCTCACCTGGACCCTAAACCGTCCCCGTCCCCTAACCCTAACCCTAGCCCGAACCCTAACCCTAACCCTTCCCCGAAGCCTGACCCTCACCCGTCCCCTAATCCTAACCCGTACGCTGACACTCACCCGCGCCCTCACACGTACGCTCCCCCTAAAGCGTTGTCGTACCCTCACCTGGACCCTAAACCGTCCCCGTCCCCTAACCCTAACCCTAGCCCGAACCCTAACCCTAACCCTTCCCCGAAGCCTGACCCTCACCCGTCCCCTAATCCTAACCCGTACGCTGACACTCACCCGCGCCCTCACACGTACGCCCCCCCTAAAGCGTTGTCGTACCCTCACCTGGACCCTAAACCGTCCCCGTCCCCTAACCCTAACCCTAGCCCGAACCCTAACCCTAACCCTTCCCCGAAGCCTGACCCTCACCCGTCCCCTAATCCTAACCCGTACGCTGACACTCACCTGCGCCCTCACACGTACGCTCCCCCTAAAGCGTTGTCGTACCCTCACCTGGACCCTAAACCGTCCCCGTCCCCTAAGCCTAACCCTAGCCCGAACCCTAACCCTAACCCATCCCCGAAGCCTGACCCTCACCCGTCCCCTAATCCTAACCCGTACGCTGACACTCACCCGCGCCCTCACACGTACGCTCCCCCTAAAGCGTTGTCATACCCTCACCTGGACCCTAAACCGTCCCCGTCCCCTAAGCCTAACCCTAGCCCGAACCCTAACCCTAACCCTTCCCCGAAGCCTGACTCTCACCCGTCCCCTAATCCTAACCCGTACGCTGACACTCACCCGGGCCCTCACACGTACGCTCCCCCTAAAGCGTTGTCATACCCTCACCTGGACCCTAAACCGTCCCCGTCCCCTAAGCCTAACCCTAGCCCGAACCCTAACCCTAACCCTTCCCCGAAGCCTGACACTCACCCGTCCCCTAATCCTAACCCGTACGCTGACACTCACCCGTGCCCTCACACGTACGCTCCCCCTAAAGCGTTGTCGTACCCTCACCTGGACCCTAAACCGTCCCCGTCCCCTAACCCTAACCCTAGCCCGAACCCTAACCCTAACACTTCCCCGAAGCCTGACCCTCACCCGTCCCCTAATCCTAACCCGTACCCTGACACTCACCCGCGCCCTCACACGTACGCCCCCCCTAAAGCGTTGTCGTACCCTCACCTGGACCCTAAACCGTCCCCGTCCCCTAACCCTAACCCTAGCCCGAACCCTAACCCTCACCCTTCCCCAAAGCCTGACCCTCACCCGTCCCCTAATCCTAACCCGTACGCTGACACTCACCCGCGCCCTCACACGTACGCTCCCCCTAAAGCATTGTCGTACCCTCACCTGGACCCTAAACCGTCCCCGTCCCCTAACCCTAACCCTAGCCCGAACCCTAACCCTAACACTTCCCCGAAGCCTGACCCTCACCCGTCCCCTAATCCTAACCCGTACGCTGACACTCACCCGCGCCCTCACACGTACGCTCCCCCTAAAGCGTTGTCGTACCCTCACCTGGACCCTAAACCGTCCCCGTCCCCTAACCCTAACCCTAGCCCGAACCCTAACCCTAACCCTTCCCCGAAACCTGACCCTCACCCGTCCCCTAATCCTAACCCGTACGCTGACACTCACCCGCGCCCTCACACGTACGCTCCCCCTAAAGCGTTGACGTACCCTCACCTGGACCCTAAACCGTCCCCGTCCCCTAACCCTAACCCTAGCCCGAACCCTAACCCTAACCCTTCCCCGAAGCCTGACCCTCACCCGTCCCCTAATCCTAACCCGTACGCTGACACTCACCCGCGCCCTCACACGTACGCTCCCCCTAAAGCGTTGTCGTACCCTCACCTGGACCCTAAACCGTCCCCGTCCCCGTCCCCTAACCCTAGCCCGAACCCTAACCCTAACCCTTCCCCGAAGCCTGACCCTCACCCGTCCCCTAATCCTAACCCGTATGCTGACACTCACCCGCGCCCTCACACGTACGCTCCCCCTAAAGCGTTGTCGTACGCTCACCTGGACCCTAAACCGTCCCCCTCCCCTAACCCTAACCCTAGCCCGAACCCTAACCCTAACCCTTCCCCGAAGCCTGACCCTCACCCGTCCCCTAATCCTAAACCGTACCCTGACACTCACCCGCGCCCTCACACGTACGCTCCCCCTAAAGCGTTGTCATACCCTCACATGGACCCTAAACCGTCCCCGTCCCCTAACCCTAACCCTAGCCCGAACCCTAACCCTAACCCTTCCCCGAAGCCTGACCCTCACCCGTCCCCTAATCCTAACCCGTACGCTGACACTCACCCGCGCCCTCACACGTACGCTCCCCCTAAAGCGTTGTCGTACCCTCACCTGGACCCTAAACCGTCCCCGTCCCCTAACCCTAACCCTAGCCCGAACCCTAACCCTAACCCTTCCCCGAAGCCTGACCCTCACCCGTCCCCTAATCCTAACCCGTACGCTGACACTCACCCGCGCCCTCACACTTACGCTCCCCGTAAAGCGTTGTCGTACCCTCACCTGGACCCTAAACCGTCCCCGTCCCCTAACCCTAACCCTAGCCCGAACCCTAACCCTCACCCTTCCCCAAAGCCTGACCCTCAACCGTCCCCTAATCCTAACCCTTACGCTGACACTCACCCGCGCCCTCACACGTACGCTCCCCCTACAGCGTTGTCGTACCCTCACCTGGACCCTAAACCGTCCCCGTCCCCGTCCCCTAACCCTAGCCCGAACCCTAACCCTAACCCTTCCCCGAAGCCTGACCCTCACCGGTCCCCTAATCCTAACCCGTACGCTGACACTCACCCGCGCCCTCACACGTACGCTCCCCCTAAAGCGTTGTCGTACCCTCACCTGGACCCTAAACCGTCCCCGTCCCCTAACCCTAACCCTAGCCCGAACCCTAACCCTAACCCTTCCCCGAAGCCTGACCCTCACCCGTCCCCTAATCCTAACCCGTACGCTGACACTCACCCGCGCCCTCACACGTACGCTCCCCCTAAAGCGTTGTCGTACCCTCACCTGGACCCTAAACCGTCCCCGTCCCCTAACCCTAACCCTAGCCCGAACCCTAACCCTAACCCTTCCCCGAAGCCTGACCCTCACCCGTCCCCTAATCCTAACCCGTACGCTGACACTCACCCGCGCCCTCACACGTACGCTCCCCCTAAAACGTTGTCGTACCCTCACCTGGACCCTAAACCGTCCCCGTCCCCTAACCCTAACCCTAGCCCGAACCCTAACCCTAACCCTTCCCCGAAGCCTGACCCTCACCCGTCCCCTAATCCTAACCTGTACGCTGACACTCACCCGCGCCCTCACACGTACGCACCCCTTACAGCGTTGTCATACCCTCACCTGGACCCTAAACCGTCCCCGTCCCCTAAGCCTAACCGTAGCCCGAACCCTAACCCTAACCCTTCCCCGAAGCCTGACCCTCACCCGTCCCCTAATCCTAACCCGTACGCTGACACTCACCCGCGCCCTCACACGTACGCTCCCCCTAAAGCGTTGTCCTACCCTCACCTGGACCCTAAACCGTCCCCGTCCCCTAACCCTAACCCTAGCCCGAACCCTAACCCTAACCCTTCCCCGAAGCCTAACACTCACCCGTCCCCTAATCCTAACCCGTACGCTGACACTCACCCGCGCCCTCACACGTACGCTCCCCCTAAAGCGTTGTCGTACCCTCACCTGGACCCTAAACCGTCCCCGTCCCCTAACCCTAACCCTACCCCGAATCCTAACCCTAACCCTTCCCCGAAGCCTGACCCTCACCCGTCCCCTAATCCTAACCCGTACGCTGACACTCACCCGCGCCCTCACACGTACGCTCCCCCTAAAGCGTTGTCGTACCCTCACCTGGACCCTAAACCGTCCCCGTCCCCTAACCCTAACCCTAGCCCGAACCCTAACCCTAACCCTTCCCTGAAGCCTGACCCTCACCCGTCCCCTAATCCTAACCCGTACGCTGACACTCACCCGCGCCCTCACACGTACACTCCCCCTAAAGCGTTGTCGTACCCTCACCTGGACCCTAAACCGTCCCCGTCCCCTAACCCTAACCCTAGCCCGAACCCTAACCCTAACCCTTCCCCGAAGCCTGACCCTCACCCGTCCCCTAATCCTAACCCGTACGCTGACACTCACCCGCGCCCTCACACGTACGCTCCCCCTAAAGCGTTGTCGTACCCTCACCTGGACCCTAAACCGTCCCTGTCCCCTAACCCTAACCCTAGCCCGAACCCTAACCCTAACCCTTCCCCGAAGCCTGACCCTCACCCGTCCCCTAATCCTAACCTGTACGCTGACACTCACCTGCGCCCTCACACGTACGCTCCCCCTAAAGCGTTGTCATACCCTCACCTGGACCCTAAACCGTCCCCGTCCCCTAAGCCTAACCGTAGCCCGAACCCTAACCCTAACCCTTCCCCGAAGCCTGACCCTCACCCGTCCCCTAATCCTAACCCGTACGCTGACACTCACCCGCGCCCTCACACGTACGCTCCCCCTAAAGCGTTGTCGTACCCTCACCTGGACCCTAAACCGTCCCCGTCCCCTAACCCTAACCCTAGCCCGAACCCTAACCCTAACCCTTCCCCGAAGCCTGACCCTCACCCGTCCCCTAATCCTAACCCGTACGCTGACACTCACCCGCGCCCTCACACGTACGCCCCCCCGAAAGCGTTGTCGTACCCTCACCTGGACCCTAATCCGTCCCCGTCCCCTAACCCTAACCCTAGCCCGAACCCTAACCCTAACACTTCCCCGAAGCCTGACCCTCACCCGTCCCCTAATCCTAACCCGTACGCTGACACTCACCCGCGCCCTCACACGTACGCTCCCCCTAAAGCGTTGTCGTACCCTCACCTGGACCCTATACCGTCCCCGTCCCCTAACCCTAACCCTAGCCCGAACCCTAAACCTAACCCTAACACTTCCCCGAAGCCTGACCCTCACCCGTCCCCTAATACTAACCCGTAGGCTGACACTCACCCACGCCCTCACACGTACGCTCCCCCCAAAGCATTGTCGTACCCTCACCTGGACCCTAAACCGTCCCCGTCCCCTAACCCTAACCCTAGCCCGAACCCTAACCCTAACCCTTCCCCGAAGCCTGACCCTCACCCGTCCCCTAATCCTAACCCGTACCCTGACACTCACCCGTGCCCTCACACGTACGCTCCCCCTAAAGCGTTGTCGTACCCTCACCTGGACCCTAAACCGTCCCCGTCCCCTAACCCTAACCCTAGCCCGAACCCTAACCCTAACCCTTCCCCGAAGCCTGACCTTCACCCGTCCCCTAATCCTAACCCGTACGCTGACACTCACCCGCGCCCTCACACGTACGCTCCCCCTAAAGCGTTGTCGTACCCTCACCTGGACACTAAACCGTCCCCGTCCCCTAACCCTAACCCTAGCCCGAACCCTAACCCTAACCCTTCCCCGAAGCCTGACCCTCACCCGTCCCCTAATCCTAACCCGTACCCTGACACTCACCCGCGCCCTCACACGTACGCTCCCCCTAAAGCGTTGTCATACCCTCACCTGGACCCTAAACCGTCCCCGTCCCCTAACCCTAACCCTAGCTCGAACCCTAAGCCTAACCCTTCCCCGAAGCCTGACCCTCACCCGTCCCCTAATCCTAACCCGTACGCTGACTCTCACCCGCGCCCTCACACGTACGCTCCCCCTAAAGCGTTGTCGTACCCTCACCTGGACCCTAAACCGTCCCCGTCCCCTAACCCTAACCCTAGCCCGAACCCTAACCCTAACCCTTCCCCGAAGCCTGACCCTCACCCGTCCCCTAATCCTAACCCGTACGCTGACACTCACCCGCGCCCTCACACGTACGCTCCCCCTAAAGCGTTGTCGTACCCTCACCTGGACCCTATACCGTCCCCGTCCCCTAACCCTAACCCTAGCCCGAACCCTAAACCTAACCCTAACCCTTCCCCGAAGCCTGACCCTCACCCATCCCCTAATACTAACCCGTACGCTGACACTCACCCACGCCCTCACACGTACGCTCCCCCTAAAGCATTGTCGTACCCTCACCTGGACCCTAAACCGTCCCCGTCCCCTAATCCTAACCCTAGCCCGAACCCTAACCCTAACCCTTCCCCGAAACCTGACCCTCACCCGTCCCCTAATCCTAACCCGTACGCTGACACTCACCCGCGCCCTCACACGTACGCTCCCCCTAAAACGTTGACGTACCCTCGCCTGGACCCTAAATCGTCCCCTTCCCCTAACCCTAACCCTAGCCCGAACCCTAACCCTAACCCTTCCCCGAAGCCTGACCCTCACCCGTCCCCTAATCCTAACCCGTACGCTGACACTCACCCGCGCCCTCACACGTACGCTCCCCCTAAAGCGTTGTCGTACCCTCACCTGGACCCTAAACCGTCCCCGTCCCCTTCCCCTAACCCTAGCCCGAACCCTAACCCTAACCCTTCCCCGAAGCCTGACCCTCACCCGTCCCCTAATCCTAACCCGTACGCTGACACTCACCCGCGCCCTCACACGTACGCTCCCCCTAAAGCGTTGTCGTACGCTCACCTGGACCCTAAACCGTCCCCCTCCCCTAACCCTAACCCTAGCCCGAACCCTAACCCTAACCCTTCCCCGAAGCCTGACCCTCACCCGTCCCCTAATCCTAACCCGTACGCTGACACTCACCCGCGCCCTCACACGTACGCTCCCCCTAAAGCATTGTCGTACCCTCACCTGGACCCTAAACCGTCCCCGTCCCCTAACCCTAACCCTAGCCCGAACCCTAACCCTAACCCTTCCCCGAAACCTGACCCTCACCCGTCCCCTAATCCTAACCCGTACGCTGACACTCACCCGCGCCCTCACACGTACGCTCCCCCTAAAGCGTTGACGTACCCTCACCTGGACCCTAAACCGTCCCCGTCCCCTAACCCTAACCCTAGCCCGAACCCTAACCCTAACCCTTCCCCGAAGCCTGACCCTCACCCGTCCCCTAATCCTAACCCATACGCTGACACTCACCCGCGCCCTCACACGTACGCTCCCCCTAAAGCGTTGTCGTACCCTCACCTGGACCCTAAACCGTCCCCGTCCCCGTCCCCTAACCCTAGCCCGAACCCTAACCCTAACCCTTCCCCGAAGCCTGACCCTCACCCGTCCCCTAATCCTAACCCGTACGCTGACACTCACCCGCGCCCTCACACGTACGCTCCCCCTAAAGCGTTGTCGTACGCTCACCTGGACCCTAAACCGTCCCCCTCCCCTAACCCTAACCCTAGCCCGAACCCTAACCCTAACCCTTCCCCGAAGCCTGACCCTCACCCGTCCCCTAATCCTAAACCGTACCCTGACACTCACCCGCGCCCTCACACGTACGCTCCCCCTAAAGCGTTGTCATACCCTCACATGGACCCTAAACCGTCCCCGTCCCCTAACCCTAACCCTAGCCCGAACCCTAACCCTAACCCTTCCCCGAAGCCTGACCCTCACCCGTCCCCTAATCCTAACCCGTACGCTGACACTCACCCGCGCCCTCACACGTACGCTCCCCCTAAAGCGTTGTCGTACCCCCACCTGGACCCTAAACCGTCCCCGTCCCCTAACCCTAACCCTAGCCCGAACCCTAACCCTAACCCTTCCCCGAAGCCTGACCCTCACCCGTCCCCTAATCCTAACCCGTACGCTGACACTCACCCGCGCCCTCACACTTACGCTCCCCGTAAAGCGTTGTCGTACCCTCACCTGGACCCTAAACCGTCCCCGTCCCCTAACCCTAACCCTAGCCCGAACCCTAACCCTCACCCTTCCCCAAAGCCTGACCCTCAACCGTCCCCTAATCCTAACCCTTACGCTGACACTCACCCGCGCCCTCACACGTACGCTCCCCCTAAAGCGTTGTCGTACCCTCACCTGGACACTAAACCGTCCCCGTCCCCTAACCCTAACCCTAGCCCGAACCCTAACCCTAACCCTTCCCCGAAGCCTGACCCTCACCGGTCCCCTAATCCTAACCCGTACGCTGACACTCACCCACGCCCTCACACGTACGCTCCCCCTAAAGCGTTGTCGTACCCTCACCTGGACCCTAAACCGTCCCCGTCCCCTAACCCTAACCCTAGCCCGAACCCTAACCCTAACCCTTCCCCGAAGCCTGACCCTCACCCGTCCCCTAATCCTAACCCGTACGCTGACACTCACCCGCGCCCTCACACGTACGCTCCCCCTAAAGCGTTGTCCTACCCTCACCTGGACCCTAAACCGTCCCCGTCCCCGTCCCCTAACCCTAGCCCGAACCCTAAACCTAACCCTTCCCCGAAGCCTGACCCTCACCCGTCCCCTAATCCTAACCCGTACGCTGACACTCACCCGCGCCCTCACACGTACGCTCCCCCTAAAGCGTTGTCGTACCCTCACCTGGACCCTAAACCGTCCCCGGCCCCTAACCCTAACCCTAGCCCGAACCCTAACCCTAACACTTCCCCGAAGCCTGACCCTCACCCGTCCCCTAATCCTAACCCGTACGCTGACACTCACCCGCGCCCTCACACGTACGCTCCCCCTAAAGCGTTGTTGTACCCTCCCCTGGACCCAAAACCGTCCCCGTCCCCTAACCCTAACCCTAGCCCGAACCCTAACCCTAACCCTTCCCCGAAGCCTGACCCTCACCCATCCCCTAATCCTAACCCGTACGCTGACACTCACCCGCGCCCTCACACGTACGCTCCCCCTAAAGCGTTGTCGTACCCTCACCTGGACCCTAAACCGTCCCCGTCCCATAACCCTAACCCTAGCCCGAACCCTAACCCTAACCCTTCCCCGAAGCCTAACACTCACCCGTCCCCTAATCCTAACCCGTACGCTGACACTCACCCGCGCCCTCACACGTACGCTCCCCCTAAAGCGTTGTCGTACCCTCACCTGGACCCTAAACCGTCCCCGTCCCCTAACCCTAACCCTAGCCCGAACCCTAACCCTAACCCTTCCCCGAAGCCTGACCCTCACCCGTCCCCTAATCCTAACCCGTACCCTGACACTCACCCGCGCCCTCACACGTACGCTCCCCCTAAAGCGTTGTCATACCCTCACCTGGACCCTAAACCGTCCCCGTCCCCTAACCCTAACCCTAGCCCGAACCCTAACCCTAACACTTCCCCGAAGCCTGACCCTCACCCGTCCCCTAATCCTAACCCGTACGCTGACACTCACCCGCGCCCTCACACGTACGCTCCCCCTAAAGCATTGTCGTACCCTCACCTGGACCCGAAACCGTCCCCGTCCCCTAACCCTAACCCTAGCCCGAACCCTAACCCTAACCCTTCCCCGAAGCCTGACCCTCACCCGTCCCCTAATCCTAACCCGTACGCTGACACTCACCTGCGCCCTCACACGTACGCTCCCCCTAAAGTGTTGTCGTACCGTCACCTGGACCCTAAACCGTCCCCGTCCCCTAAGCCTAACCCTAGCCCGAACCCTAACCCTAACCCTTCCCCGAAGCCTGACCCTCACCCGTCCCCTAATCCTAACCCGTACGCTGACACTCACCCGCGCCCTCACACGTACGCTCCCCCTAAAGCGTTGTCCTACCCTCACCTGGACCCTAAACCGTCCCCGTCCCCTAACCCTAACCCTAGCCCGAACCCTAACCCTAACCCTTCCCCGAAGCCTAACACTCACCCGTCCCCTAATCCTAACCCGTACGCTGACACTCACCCGCGCCCTCACACGTACGCTCCCCCTAAAGCGTTGTCGTACCCTCACCTGGACCCTAAACCGTCCCCGTCCCCTAACCCTAACCCTAGCCCGAATCCTAACCCTAACCCTTCCCCGAAGCCTGACCCTCACCCGTCCCCTAATCCTAACCCGTACGCTGACACTCACCCGCGCCCTCACACGTACGCTCCCCCTAAAGCGTTGTCGTACCCTCACCTGGACCCTAAACCGTCCCCGTCCCCTAACCCTAACCCTAGCCCGAACCCTAACCCTAACCCTTCCCTGAAGCCTGACCCTCACCCGTCCCCTAATCCTAACCCGTACGCTGACACTCACCCGCGCCCTCACACGTACACTCCCCCTAAAGCGTTGTCGTACCCTCACCTGGACCCTAAACCGTCCCCGTCCCCTAACCCTAACCCTAGCCCGAACCCTAACCCTAACCCTTCCCCGAAGCCTGACCCTCACCCGTCCCCTAATCCTAACCCGTACGCTGACACTCACCCGCGCCCTCACACGTACGCTCCCCCTAAAGCGTTGTCGTACCCTCACCTGGACCCTAAACCGTCCCCGTCCCCTAACCCTAACCCTAGCCCGAACCCTAACCCTAACCCTTCCCCGAAGCCTGACCCTCACCCGTCCCCTAATCCTAACCTGTACGCTGACACTCACCCGCGCCCTCACACGTACGCTCCCCCTAAAGCGTTGTCATACCCTCACCTGGACCCTAAACCGTCCCCGTCCCCTAAGCCTAACCGTAGCCCGAACCCTAACCCTAACCCTTCCCCGAAGCCTGACCCTCACCCGTCCCCTAATCCTAACCCGTACGCTGACACTCACCCGCGCCCTCACACGTACGCTCCCCCTAAAGCGTTGTCCTACCCTCACCTGGACCCTAAACCGTCCCCGTCCCCTAACCCTAACCCTAGCCCGAACCCTAACCCTAACCCTTCCCCGAAGCCTAACACTCACCCGTCCCCTAATCCTAACCCGTACGCTGACACTCACCCGCGCCCTCACACGTACGCTCCCCCTAAAGCGTTGTCGTACCCTCACCTGGACCCTAAACCGTCCCCGTCCCCTAACCCTAACCCTAGCCCGAACCCTAACCCTAACCCTTCCCCGAAGCCTGACCCTCACCCGTCCCCTAATCCTAACCCGTACGCTGACACTCACCCGCGCCCTCACACGTACGCTCCCCCTAAAGCGTTGTCGTACCCTCACCTGTACCCTAAACCGTCCCCGTCCCCTAAACCTAACCCTAGCCCGAACCCTAACCCTAACCCTTCCCCGAAGCCTGACCCTCACCCGTCCCCTAATCCTAACCCGTATGCTGACACTCACCCGCGCCCTCACACGTACGCCCCCCCTAAAGAGTTGTCGTACCCTCACCTGGACCGTAAACCGTCCCCGTCCCCTAACCCTAACCCTAGCCCGAACCCTAACCCTAAACCTTCCCCGAAGCCTGACCCTCACCCGTCCCCTAATCCTAACCCGTACGCTGACACTCACCCACGCCCTCACACGTACGCTCCCCCTAAAGCATTGTCGTACCCTCACCTGGACCCTAAACCGTCCCCGTCCCCTAACCCTAACCCTAGCCCGAACCCTAACCCTAACCCTTCCCCGAAGCCTGACCCTCACCCGTCCCCTAATCCTAACCCGTACGCTGACACTCACCCACGCCCTCACACGTACGCTCCCCCTAAAGCGTTGTCGTACCCTCACCTGGACCCTAAACCGTCCCCGTCCCCTAACCCTAACCCTAGCCCGAACCCTAACCCTAACCCTTCCCCGAAGCCTGACCCTCACCCGTCCCCTAATCCTAACCCGTACGCTGACACTCACCCGCGCCCTCACACGTACGCTCCCCCTAAAGCGTTGTCGTACCCTCACCTGGACCCTATACCGTCCCCGTCCCCTAACCCTAACCCTAGCCCGAACCCTAAACCTAACCCTAACACTTCCCCGAAGCCTGACCCTCACCCGTCCCCTAATACTAACCCGTAGGCTGACACTCACCCACGCCCTCACACGTACGCTCCCCCTAAAGCATTGTCGTACCCTCACCTGGACCCTAAACCGTCCCCGTCCCCTAACCCTAAACCTAGCCCGAACCCTAACCCTAACCCTTTCCCGAAGCCTGACCCTCACCCGTCCCCTAATCCTAACCCGTACCCTGACACTCACCCGCGCCCTCACACGTACGCTCCCCCTAAAGCGTTGTCGTACCCTCACCTGGACCCTAAACCGGCCCCGTCCCCTAACCCTAACCCTAGCCCGAACCCTAACCCTAACCCTTCCCCGAAGCCTGACCTTCACCCGTCCCCTAATCCTAACCCGTACGCTGACACTCACCCGCGCCCTCACACGTACGCTCCCCCTAAAGCGTTGTCGTACCCTCACCTGGACCCTAAACCGTCCCCGTCCCCTAACCCTAACCCTAGCCCGAACCCTAACCCTAACCCTTCCCCGAAGCCTGACCCTCACCCGTCCCCTAATCCTAACCCGTAACCTGACACTCACCCGCGCCCTCACACGTACGCTCCCCCTAAAGCGTTGTCATACCCTCACCTGGACCCTAAACCGTCCCCGTCCCCTAACCCTAACCCTAGCTCGAACCCTAAGCCTAACCCTTCCCCGAAGCCTGACCCTCACCCGTCCCCTAATCCTAACCCGTACGCTGACTCTCACCCGCGCCCTCACACGTACGCTCCCCCTAAAGCGTTGTCGTACCCTCACCTGGACCCTAAACCGTCCCCGTCCCCTAACCCTAACCCTAGCCCGAACCCTAACCCTAACCCTTCCCCGAAGCCTGACCCTCACCCGTCCCCTAATCCTAACCCGTACGCTGACACTCACCCACGCCCTCACACGTACGCTCCCCCTAAAGCGTTGTCGTACCCTCACCTGGACCCTATACCGTCCCCGTCCCCTAACCCTAACCCTAGCCCGAACCCTAAACCTAACCCTAACCCTTCCCCGAAGCCTGACCCTCACCCGTCCCCTAATACTAACCCGTACGCTGACACTCACCCACGCCCTCACACGTACGCTCCCCCTAAAGCATTGTCGTACCCTCACCTGGACCCTAAACCGTCCCCGTCCCCTAACCCTAACCCTAGCCCGAACCCTAACCCTAACCCTTCCCCGAAGCCTGACCCTCACCCGTCCCCTAATCCTAACCCGTACGCTGACACTCACCCGCGCCCTCACACGTACGCTCCCCCTAAAGCATTGTCGTACCCTCACTTGGACCCTAAACCGTCCCCTAACCCTAACCCTAACCCTAGCCCGAACCCTAACCCTAACACTTCCCCGAAGCCTGACCCTCACCCGTCCCCTAATCCTAACCCGTACGCTGACACTCACCCGCGCCCTCACACGTACGCTCCCCCTAAAGCGTTGTCGTACCCTCACCTGGACCCTAAACCGTCCCCGTCCCCTAACCCTAACCCTAGCCCGAACCCTAACCCTAACCCTTCCCCGAAGCCTGACCCTCACCCGTCCCCTAATCCTAACCCGTACCCTGACACTCACCCGCGCCCTCACACATACGCTCCCCACAAAGCGTTGTCGTACCCTCACCTGGACCCTAAACCGTCCCCGTCCCCTAACCCTAACCCTAGCCCGAACCCTAACCCTAACACTTCCCCGAAGCATGACCCTCACCCGTCCCCTAATCCTAACCCGTACCCTGACACTCACCCGCGCCCTCACACGTACGCTCCCCCTAAAGCGTTGTCGTACCCTCACCTGGACCCTATACCGTCCCCGTCCCCTAACCCTAACCCTAGCCCGAACCCTAAACCTAACCCTAACCCTTCCCCGAAGCCTGACCCTCACCCGTCCCCTAATACTAACCCGTACGCTGACACTCACCCACGCCCTCACACGTACGCTCCCCCTAAAGCATTGTCGTACCCTCACCTGGACCCTAAACCGTCCCCGTCCCCTAACCCTAACCCTAGCCCGAACCCTAACCCTAACCCTTCCCCGAAGCCTGACCCTCACCCGTCCCCTAATCCTAACCCGTATGCTGACACTCACCCGCGCCCTCACACGTACGCTCCCCCTAAAGCATTGTCGTACCCTCACTTGGACCCTAAACCGTCCACAAACCCTAACCCTAACCCTAGCCCGAAACCTAACCCTAACCCTTCCCCGAAGCCTGACCCTCACCCGTCCCCTAATCCTAACCCGTACGCTGACACTCACCCGCGCCCTCACACGTACGCTCCCCCTAAAGCGTTGTCGTACCCTCACCTGGACCCTAAACCGTCCCCGTCCCCTAACCCTAACCCTAGCCCGAACCCTAACCCTAACCCTTCCCCGAAGCCTGACCCTCACCCGTCCCCTAATCCTAACCCGTACGCTGACACTCACCCGCGCCCTCACACGTACGCTCCCCCTAAAGCGTTGTCGTACCCTCACCTGGACCCTAAACCGTCCCCGTCCCCTAACCCTAACCCTAGCCCGAACCCTAACCCTAACCCTTCCCCGAAGCCTGACCCTCACCCGTCCCCTAATCCTAACCCGTACCCTGACACTCACCCGCGCCCTCACACGTACGCTCCCCCTAAAGCGTTGTCGTACCCTCACCTGGACCCTAAACCGTCCCCGTCCCCTAACCCTAACCCTAGCCCGAACCCTAACCCTAACCCTTCCCCGAAGCCTGACCCTCACCCGTCCCCTAATCCTAACCCGTACGCTGACACCCGCGCCCTCACAGGTACGCTCCCCCTAAAGCGTTGTCGTACCCTCACCTGGACCCTAAACCGTCCCCGTCCGTTAACCCTAACCCTAGCCCGAACACTAACCCTAACCCTTCCCCGAAGCCTGACCCTCACCCGTCCCCTAATCCTAACCCGTACGCTGACACTCACCCGCGCCCTCACACGTACGCTCCCCACAAAGCATTGTCGTACCCTCACCTGGACCCTAAACCGTCCCCGTCCCCTAACCCTAACCCTAGCCCGAACCCTAACCCTAACCCTTCCCCGAAGCCTGACCCTCACCTGTCCCCTAATCCTAACCCGTACGCTGACACTCACCCGCGCCCTCACACGTACGCTCCCCCTAAAGCGTTGTCGTACCCTCACCTGGACCCTAAACCGTCCCCTAACCCTAACCCTAACCCTAGCCCGAACCCTAACCCTAACCCTTCCCCGAAGCCTGACCCTCACCCGTCCCCTAATCCTAACCCGTACGGTGACACTCACCCGCGCCCTCACACGTACGCTCCCCCTAAAGCGTTTTCGTACCCTCACCTGGACCCTGAACCGTCCCCGTCCCCTAACCCTAACCCTAGCCCGAACCCTAAACCTAACCCTTCCCCGAAGCCTGACCCTCACCCGTCCCCTAATCCTAACCCGTACGCTGACACTCACCCGCGCCCTCACACGTACGCTCCCCCTAAAGCGTTGTCGTACCCTCACCTGGACCCTAAACCGTCCCCGTCCCCTAACCCTAACCCTAGCCCGAACACTAACCCTAACCCTTCCCCGAACCCTGACCCTCACCCGTCCCCTAATCCTAACCCGTACGCTGACACTCACCCGCGCCCTCACACATACGCTCCCCACAAAGCGTTGTCGTACCCTCACCTGGACCCTAAACCGTCCCCGTCCCCTAACCCTAACCCTAGCCCGAACCCTAACCCTAACACTTCCCCGAAGCCTGACCCTCACCCGTCCCCTAATCCTAACCCGTACCCTGACACTCACCCGTGCCCTCACACGTACGCTCCCCCTAAAGCGTTGTCATACCCTCACCTGGACCATAACCGTCCCCGTCCCCTAACCCTAACCCTAGCCCGAACCCTAAACCTAACCCTAACCCTTCCCCGAAGCCTGACCCTCACCCGTCCCCTAATACTAACCCGTACGCTGACACTCACCCACGCCCTCACACGTACGCTCCCCCTAAAGCATTGTCGTACCCTCACCTGGACCCTAAACCGTCCCCGTCCCCTAACCCTAACCCTAGCCCGAACCCTAACCCTAACCCTTCCCCGAAGCCTGACCCTCACCCGTCCCCTAATCCTAACCCGTACGCTGACACTCACCCGCGCCCTCACACGTACGCTCCCCCTAAAGCATTGTCGTACCCTCACTTGGACCCTAAACCGTCCCCTAACCCTAATCCTAACCCTAGCCCGAACCCTAACCCTAACCCTTCCCCGAAGCCTGACCCTCACCCGTCCCCTAATCCTAACCCGTACGCTGACACTCACCCGCGCCCTCACACGTACGCTCCCCCTAAAGCGTTGTCGTACCCTCACCTGGACCCTAAACCGTCCCCGTCCCCTAACCCTAACCCTAGCCCGAACCCTAACCTAACCTTTCCCCGAAGCCTGACCCTCACCCGTCCCCTAATCCTAACCCGTACCCTGACACTCACCCGCGCCCTCACACGTACGCTCCCCCTAAAGCGTTGTCGTACCCTCACCTGGACCCTAAACCGTCCCCGTCCCCTAACCCTAACCCTAGCCCGAACCCTAACCCTAACCCTTCCCCGAAGCCTGACCCTCACCCGTCCCCTAATCCTAACCCGTACCCTGACACTCACCCGCGCCCTCACACGTACGCTCCCCCTAAAGCGTAGTCGTACCCTCACCTGGACCCTAAACCGTCCCCGTCCCCTAACCCTAACCCTAGCCCGAACCCTAACCCTAACCCTTCCCCGAAGCCTGACCCTCACCCGTCCCCTAATCCTAACCCGTACGCTGACACCCGCGCCCTCACACGTACGCTCCCCCTAAAGCGTTGTCGTACCCTCACCTGGACCCTAAACCGTCCCCGTCCCCTAACCCTAACCCTAGCCCGAACACTAACCCTAACTCTTCCCCGAACCCTGACACTCACCCGTCCCCTAATCCTAACCCGTACGCTGACACTCACCCACGCCCTCACACGTACGCTCCCCACAAAGCATTGTCGTACCCTCACCTGGACCCTAAACCGTCCCCGTCCCCTAACCCTAACCCTAGCCCGAACCCTAACCCTAACCCTTCCCCGAAGCCTGACCCTCACCTGTCCCCTAATCCTAACCCGTACGCTGACACTCACCCGCGCCCTCACACGTACGCTCCCCCTAAAGCGTTGTCGTACCCTCACCTGGACCCTAAACCGTCCCCTAACCTAAACCCTAACCCTAGCCCGAACCCTAACCCTAACCCTTCCCCGAAGCCTGACCCTCACCCGTCCCCTAATCCTAACCCGTACGCTGACACTCACCCGCGCCCTCACACGTACGCTCCCCCTAAAGCGTTGTCGTACCCTCACCTGGACCCTGAACCGTCCCCGTCCCCTAACCCTAACCCTAGCCCGAACCCTAAACCTAACCCTTCCCCGAAGCCTGACCCTCACCCGTCCCCTAATCCTAACCCGTACGCTGACACTCACCCGCGCCCTCACACGTACGCTCCCCCTAAAGCGTTGTCGTACCCTCACCTGGACCCTAAACCGTCCCCGTCCCCTAACCCTAACCCTAGCCCGAACACTAACCCTAACCCTTCCCCAAACCCTGACCCTCACCCGTCCCCTAATCCTAACCCGTACGCTGACACTCACCCGCGCCCTCACACGTACGCTCCCGCTAAAGCGTTGTCGTACCTTCACCTGGACCCTAAACCGTCCCCGTCCCCTAACCCTAACCCTAGCCCGAACCCTAACCCTAACCCTTCCCCGAAGCCTGACCCTCACCCGTCCCCTAATCCTAACCCGTACACTGACACTCACCCGCGCCCTCACACGTATGCTCCCCCTAAAGCGTTGTCGTACCCTCACCTGGACCCTAAACCGTCCCCGTCCCCTAACCCTAACCCTAGCCCGAACCCTAACCCTAACCCTAACCCTTCCCCGAAGCCTGACCCTCACCCGTCCCCTAATCCTAACCCGTACGCTGATACTCAACCGTGACCTCACACGTACGCTCCCCCTAAAGCGTTGTCGTACCCTCACCTGGACCCTAAACCGTCCCCATCCCGTAACCCTAACCCTAGCCCGAACCCTAACCCTAACCCTTCCCCGAAGCCTGACCCTCACCCGTCCCCTAATCCTAACTCGTACGCTGACACTCACCCGCGCCCTCACACGTACGATCCCACTAAAGCGTTGTCGTACCCTCACCTGGACCCTAAACCGTCCCCGTCCCCTAACCCTAACCCTAGCCTGAACCCTAACCGTAACCCTTCCCCGAAGCCTGACCCTCACCCGTCCCCTAATCCTAACCCGTACGCTGACAGTCACCCGCGCCCTCACACGTACACTCCCCCTAAAGCGTTGTCGTACCCTCACCTGGACCCTAAACCGTCCCCGTCCCCTAACCCTAACCCTAACTCGAACCCTAACCCTAACCCTTCCCCGAAGCCTGACCCTCACCCATCCCCTAATCCTAACCCGTACGCTGACTCTCACCCGCGCCCTCACACGTACGCTCCCCCTAAAGCGTTGTCGTACCCTCACCTGGACCCTAAACCGTCCCCTAACCCTAACCCTAACCCTAGCCCGAACCCTAACCCTAACCCTTCCCCGAAGCCTGACCCTCACCCGTCCCCTAATCCTAACCCGTACGCTGACACTCACCCGCGCCCTCACACGTACGCTCCCCCTAAAGCGTTGTCCTACCCTCACCTGGACCCTATACCGTCCCCGTCCCCTAACCCTAACCCTAGCCCGAACCCTAACCCTAACCCTTCCCCGAAGCCTGACCCTCACCCGTCCCCTAATCCTAACCCGTACACTGACACTCACCCGCGCCCTCACACGTATGCTCCCCCTAAAGCGTTGTCGTACCCTCACCTGGACCCTAAACCGTCCCCGTCCCCTAACCCTAACCCTAGCCCGAACCCTAACCCTAACCCTAACCCTTCCCCGAAGCCTGACCCTCACCCGTCCCCTAATCCTAACCCGTACGCTGATACTCAACCGTGACCTCACACGTACGCTCCCCCTAAAGCGTTGTCGTACCCTCACCTGGACCCTAAACCGTCCCCATCCCGTAACCCTAACCCTAGCCCGAACCCTAACCCTAACCCTTCCCCGAAGCCTGACCCTCACCCGTCCCCTAATCCTAACTCGTACGCTGACACTCACCCGCGCCCTCACACGTACGATCCCACTAAAGCGTTGTCGTACCCTCACCTGGACCCTAAACCGTCCCCGTCCCCTAACCCTAACCCTAGCCTGAACCCTAACCGTAACCCTTCCCCGAAGCCTGACCCTCACCCGTCCCCTAATCCTAACCCGTACGCTGACAGTCACCCGCGCCCTCACACGTACACTCCCCCTAAAGCGTTGTCGTACCCTCACCTGGACCCTAAACCGTCCCCGTCCCCTAACCCTAACCCTAACTCGAACCCTAACCCTAACCCTTCCCCGAAGCCTGACCCTCACCCATCCCCTAATCCTAACCCGTACGCTGACTCTCACCCGCGCCCTCACACGTACGCTCCCCCTAAAGCGTTGTCGTACCCTCACCTGGACCCTAAACCGTCCCCTAACCCTAACCCTAACCCTAGCCCGAACCCTAACCCTAACCCTTCCCCGAAGCCTGACCCTCACCCGTCCCCTAATCCTAACCCGTACGCTGACACTCACCCGCGCCCTCACACGTACGCTCCCCCTAAAGCGTTGTCCTACCCTCACCTGGACCCTATACCGTCCCCGTCCCCTAACCCTAACCCTAGCCCGAACCCTAACCCTAACCCTTCCCCGAAGCCTGACCCTCACCTGTCCCCTAATCCTAACCCGTACGCTGACACTCACCCGCGCCCTCACAAGTACGCTCCCCCTAAAGCATTGTCGTACCCTCACCTGGACCCTAAACCGTCCCCGTCCCCTAACCCTAACCCTAGCCCGAACCCTAACCCTAACCCTTCCCCGAAGCCTGACCCTCACCCGTCCCCTAATCCTAACCCGTACGCTGACACTCACCCGCGCCCTCACACGTACGCTCCCCCTAAAGCGTTGTCGTACCCTCACCTGGACCCTAAACCGTCCCCGTCCCCTAACCCTTACCCTAGCACGAACCCTAACCCTAACCCTTCCCCGAAGCCTGACCCTCACCCGAACCCTAATCCTAACCCGTACGCTGACACTCACCCGCGCCCTCACACGTACGCTCCCCCTAAAGCGTTGTCGTACCCTCACCTGGACCCTATACCGTCCCCGTCCCCTAACGCTAACCCTAGCCCGAACCCTAAACCTAACCCTAACACTTCCCCGAAGCCTGACCCTCACCCGTCCCCTAATACTAACCCGTACGCTGACACTCACCCACGCCCTCACACATACGCTCCCCCTAAAGGATTGTCGTACCCTCACCTGGACCCTAAACCGTCCACGTCCCCTAACCCTAACCCTAGCCCGAACACTAACCCTAACCCTTCCCCGAAGCCTGACCCTCACCCGTCCCCTAATCCTAACCCGTACGCTGACACTCACCCGCGCCCTCACACGTACGCTCCCCCTAAAGCATTGTCGTACCCTCACTTGGACCCTAAACCGTCCCCTAACCCTAACCCTAACCCTAGCCCGAACCCTAACCCTAACCCTTCCCCGAAGCCTGACCCTCACCCGTCCCCTAATCCTAACCCGTACGCTGACACTCACCCGCGCCCTCACACGTACGCTCCCCCTAAAGCGTTGTCGTACCCTCACCTGGACCCTAAACCGTCCCCGTCCCCTAACCCTAACCCTAGCCCGAACCCTAACCCTAACCCTTCCCCGAAGCCTGACTCTCACCCGTCCCCTAATCCTAACCCGTACCCTGACACTCACCCGCGCCCTCACACGTACGCTCCCCCTAAAGCGTTGTCGTACCCTCACCTGGACCCTAAACCGTCCCCGTCCCCTAACCCTAACCCTAGCCCGAACCCTAACCCTAACCCTTCCCCGAAGCCTGACCCTCACCCGTCCCATAATCCTAACCCGTACCCTGACACTCACCCGCGCCCTCACACGTACGCTCCCCCTAAAGCGTTGTCGTACCCTCACCTGGACCCTAAACCGTCCCCGTCCCCTAACCCTAACCCTAGCCCGAACCCTAACCCTAACCCTTCCCCGAAGCCTGACCCTCACCCGTCCCCTAATCCTAACCCGTACGCTGACACCCGCGCCCTCACACGTACGCTCCCACTAAAGCGTTGTCGTACCCTCACCTGGACCCTAAACCGTCCCCGTCCCCTAACCCTAACCCTAGCCCGAACACTGACCCTAACCCTTCCCCGAACCCTGACACTCACCCGTCCCCTAATCCTAACCCGTACGCTGACACTCACCCGCGCCCTCACACGTACGCTCCCCACAAAGCATTGTCGTACCCTCACCTGGACCCTAAACCGTCCCCGTCCCCTAACCCTAACCCTAGCCCGAACCCTAACCCTAACCCTTCCCCGAAGCCTGACCCTCACCTGTCCCCTAATCCTAACCCGTACGCTGACACTCACCCGCGCCCTCACACGTACGCTCCCCCTAAAGCGTTGTCGTACCCTCACCTGGACCCTATACCGTCCCCGTCCCCTAACCTTACCCTAGCCCGAACCCTAACCCTAACACTTCCCCGAAGCCTGACCCTCACCCGTCCCCTAATCCTAACCCGTACGCTGACACTCACCCGCGCCCTCACACATACGCTCCCCACAAAGCGTTGTCGTACCCTCACCTGGACCCTAAACCGTCCCCGTCCCCTAACCCTAACCCTAGCCCGAACCCTAACCCTAACACTTCCCCGAAGCCTGACCCTCACCCGTCCCCTAATCCTAAACCGTACCCTGACACTCACCCGCGCCCTCACACGTACGCTCCCCCTAAAGCGTTGTCATACCCTCACCTGGACCCTAAACCGTCCCCGTCCCCTAACCCTAACCCTAGCTCGAACCCTAAGCCTAACCCTTCCCCGAAGCCTGACCCTCACCCGTCCCCTAATCCTAACCCGTACGCTGACTCTCACCCGCGCCCTCACACGTACGCTCCCCCTAAAGCGTTGTCGTACCCTCAACTGGACCCTAAACCGTCCCCGTCCCCTAACCCTAACCCTAGCCCGAACCCTAACCCTAACCCTTCCCCGAAGCCTGACCCTCACCCGTCCCCTAATCCTAACCCGTACGCTGACACTCACCCGCGCCCTCACACGTACGCTCCCCCTAAAGCGTTGTCGTACCCTCACCTGGACCCTATACCGTCCCCGTCCCCTAACCCTAACCCTAGCCCGAACCCTAAAACTAACCCTAACCCTTCCCCGAAGCCTGACCCTCACCCGTCCCCTAATACTAACCCGTACGCTGACACTCACCCACGCCCTCACACGTACGCTCCCCCTAAAGCATTGTCGTACCCTCACCTGCACCCTAAACCGTCCCCGTCCCCTAACCCTAACCCTAGCCCGAACCCTAACCCTAACCCTTCCCCGAAGCCTGACCCTCACCCGTCCCCTAATCCTAAGCCGTACGCTGACACTCACCCGCGCCCTCACACGTACGCTCCCCCTAAAGCATTGTCGTACCCTCACTTGGACCCTAAACCGTCCCCTAACCCTAACCCTAACCCTAGCCCGAACCCTAACCCTAACCCTTCCCCGAAGCCTGACCCTCACCCGTCCCCTAATCCTAACCCGTACGCTGACACTCACCCGCGCCCTCACACGTACGCTCCCCCTAAAGCGTTGTCGTACCCTCACCTGGACCCTAAACCGTCCCCGTCCCCTAACCCTAACCCTAGCCCGAACCCTAACCCTAACCCTTCCCCGAAGCCTGACCCTCACCCGTCCCCTAATCCTAACCCGTACCCTGACACTCACCCACGCCCTCACACGTACGCTCCCCCTAAAGCGTTGTCGTACCCTCACCTGGACCCTAAACCGTCCCCGTCCCCTAACCCTAACCCTAGCCCGAACCCTAACCCTAACACTTCCCCGAAGCCTGACCCTCACCCGTCCCCTAATCCTAACCCGTACCCTGACACTCACCCGCGCCCTCACACGTACGCTCCCCCTAAAGCGTTGTCGTACCCTCACCTGGACCCTAAACCGTCCCCGTCCCCTAACCCTAACCCTAGACCGAACCCTAACCCTAACCCTTCCCCGAAGCCTGACCCTCACCCGTCCCCTAATCCTAACCCGTACGCTGACACCCGCGCCCTCACACGTACGCTCCCCCTAAAGCGTTGTCGTACCCTCACCTGGACCCTAAACCGTCCCCGTCCCCTAACCCTAACCCTAGCCCGAACACTAACACTAACCATTCCCCGAACCCTGACACTCACCCGTCCCCTAATCCTAACCCGTACGCTGACACTCACCCGCGCCCTCACACGTACGCTCCCCACAAAGCATTGTCGTACCCTCACCTGGACCCTAAACCGTCCCCGTCCCCTAACCCTAACCCTAGCCCGAACCCTAACCCTAACCCTTCCCCGAAGCCTGACCCTCACAGGTCCCCTAATCCTAACCCGTACGCTGACACTCACCCGCGCCCTCACACGTACGCTCCCCCTAAAGCGTTGTCGTACCCTCACCTGGACCCTAAACCGTCCCCTAACCCTAACCCTAACCCTAGCCCGAACCCTAACCCTAACCCTTTCCCGAAGCCTGACCCTCACCCTTCCCCTAATCCTAACCCGTACGCTGACACTCACCCGCGCCCTCACACGTACGCTCCCCCTAAAGCGTTGTCGTACCCTCACCTGGACCCTAAACCGTCCCCGTCCCCTAACCCTAACCCTAGTCCGAACCCTAACCCTAACCCTTCCCCGAAGCCTGACCCTCACCCGTCCCCTAATCCTAACCCGTACGCTGACACTCACCCGCGCCCTCACACGTACGCTCCCCCTAAAGCGTTGTCGTACCCTCACCTGGACCCTGAACCGTCCCCGTCCCCTAACCCTAACCCTAGCCCGAACCCTAAACCTAACCCTTCCCCGAAGCCTGACCCTCACCCGTCCCCTAATCCTAACCCGTACGCTGACACTCACCCGCGCCCTCACACGTACGCTCCCCCTAAAGCGTTGTCGTACCCTCACCTGGACCCTAAACCGTCCCCGTCCCCTAACCCTAACCCTAGCCCGAACACTAACCCTAACCCTTCCCCGAACCCTGACCCTCACCCGTCCCCTAATCCTAACACGTACGCTGACACTCACCCGCGCCCTCACACGTACGCTCCCGCTAAAGCGTTGTCGTACCCTCACCTGGACCCTAAACCGTCCCCGTCCCCTAACCCTAACCCTAGCCCGAACCCTAACCCTAACCCTTCCCCGAAGCCTGACCCTCACCCGTCCCCTAATCCTAACCCGTACACTGACACTCACCCGCGCCCTCACACGTATGCTCCCCCTAAAGCGTTGTCGTACCCTCACCTGGACCCTAAACCGTCCCCGTCCCCTAACCCTAACCCTAGCCCGAAACCTAACCCTAACCCTAACCCTTCCCCGAAGCCTGACCCTCACCCGTCCCCTAATCCTAACCCGTACGCTGACACTCAACCGTGCCCTCACACGTACGCTCCCCCTAAAGCGTTGTCGTACCCTCACCTGGACCCTAAACCGTCCCCATCCCGTAACCCTAACCCTAGCCCGAACCCTAACCCTAACCCTTCCCCGAAGCCTGACCCTCACCCATCCCCTAATCCTAACCCGTATGCTGACACTCACCCGCGCCCTCACACGTACGCTCCCCCTAAAGCGTTGTCGTACCCTCACCTGGACCCTAAACCGTCCCCGTCCCATAACCCTAACCCTAGCCCGAACCCTAACCCTAACCCTTCCCCTAAGCCTGACCCTCACCCGTCCCCTAATCCTAACCCGTACGCTGACACTCACCCTCGCCCTCACACGTACGCTCCCCCTAAAGCGTTGTCGTACCCTCACCTGGACCCTAAACCGTCCCCGTCCCCTAACCCTAACCCTAGCCCGAACCCTAACCCTAACCCTTCCCGAAGCCTGACCCTCACCCGTCCCCTAATCCTAACCCGTACGCTGACACTCACCCGCGCCCTCACACGTACGCTCCCCCTAAAGCGTTGTCGTACCCTCACCTGGACCCTAAACCGTCCCCGTCCCCTAACCCTAACCCTAGCCCGAACCCTAACCCTAACCCTTCCCCGAAGCCTGACCCTCACCCGTCCCCTAATCCTAACCCGTACGCTGACACTCACCCGCGCCCTCACACGTACGCTCCCCCTAAAGCGTTGTCGTACCCTCACCTGGACCCTAAACCGTCCTCGTCCCCTAACACTAACCCTAGCCCGAACCCTAACCCTTACCCTTCCCCGAAGCCTGACCCTCACCCGTCCCCTAATCCTAACCCGTACGCTGACACTCACCCTCGCCCTCACACGTACGCTCCCCCTAAAGCGTTGTCGTACCCTCACCTGGACCCTAAACCGTCCCCGTCCCCTAACCCTAACCCTAGCCCGAACCCTAACCCTAACCCTTCACCGAAGCCTGACCCTCACCCGTCCCCTAATCCTAACCCGTACGCTGACACTCACCCGCGCCCTCACACGTACGATCCCACTAAAGCGTTGTCGTACCCTCACCTGGACCCTAAACCGTCCCCGTCCCTAACCCTAACCCTAGCCCGAACCCTAACCCTAACCCTTCCCCGAAGCCTGACCCTCACCCGTCCCCTAATCCTAACCCGTACGCTGACACTCACCCGCGCCCTCACACGTACACTCCCCCTAAAGCGTTGTCGTACCCTCACCTGGACCCTAAACCGTCCCCGTCCCCTAACCCTAACCCTAACTCGAACCCTAACCCTAACCCTTCCCCGAAGCCTGACCCTCACCCATCCCCTAATCCTAACCCGTACGCTGACTCTCACCCGCGCCCTCACACGTACGCTCCCCCTAAAGCGTTGTCGTACCCTCACCTGGACCCTAAACCGTCCCCTAACCCTAACCCTAACCCTAGCCCGAACCCTAACCCTAACCCTTCCCCGAAGCCTGACCCTCACCCGTCCCCTAATCCTAACCCGTACGCTGACACTCACCCGCGCCCTCACACTTACGCTCCCCCTAAAGCGTTGTCGTACCCTCACCTGGACCCTAAACCGTCCCCGTCCCCTAACCCTAACCCTAGCCCGAACCCTAACCCTAACCCTTCCCCGAAGCCTGACCCTCACCCGTCCCCTAATCCTAACCCGTACGCTGACACTCACCCGCGCCCTCACACGTACGCTCCCCCTAAAGCGTTGTCGTACCCTCACCTGGACCCTAAACCGTCCTCGTCCCCTAACCCTAACCCTAGCCCGAACCCTAACCCTTACCCTTCCCCGAAGCCTGACCCTCACCCGTCCCCTAATCCTAACCCGTACGCTGACACTCACCCTCGCCCTCACACGTACGCTCCCCCTAAAGCGTTGTCGTACCCTCACCTGGACCCTAAACCGTCCCCGTCCCCTAACCCTAACCCTAGCCCGAACCCTAACCCTAACCCTTCCCCGAAGCCTGACCCTCACCCGTACCCTAATCCTAACCCGTACGCTGACACTCACCCGCGCCCTCACACGTACGATCCCACTAAAGCGTTGTCGTACCCTCACCTGGACCCTAAACCGTCCCCGTCCCTAACCCTAACCCTAGCCCGAACCCTAACCCTAACCCTTCCCCGAAGCCTGACCCTCACCCGTCCCCTAATCCTAACCCGTACGCTGACACTCACCCGCGCCCTCACACGTACACTCCCCCTAAAGCGTTGTCGTACCCTCACCTGGACCCTAAACCGTCCCCGTCCCCTAACCCTAACCCTAACTCGAACCCTAACCCTAACCCTTCCCCGAAGCCTGACCCTCACCCGTCCCCTAATCCTAACCCGTACGCTGACACTCACCCGCGCCCTCACACGTACGCCCCCCCGAAAGCGTTGTCGTACCCTCACCTGGACCCTAAACCGTCCCCGTCCCCTAACCCTAACCCTAGCCCGAACCCTAACCCTAACCCTTCCCCTTCCCCGAAGCCTGACCCTCACCCGTCCCCTAATCCTAACCCGTACCCTGACACTCACCCGCGCCCTCACACGTACGCCCCCCCTAAAGAGTTGTCGTACCCTCACCTGGACCCTAAACCGTCCCCGTCCCCTAACCCTAACCCTAGCCCGAACCCTAACCCTAACCCTTCCCCGAAGCCTGACCCTCACCCGTCCCCTAATCCTAACCCGTACGCTGACACTCACCTGCGCCCTCACACGTACGCTCCCCCTAAAGCATTGTCGTACACTCACCTGGACCCTAAACCGTCCCCGTCCCCTAACCCTAACCCTAGCCCGAACCCTAACCCTAACCCTTCCCCGAAGCCTGACCCTCACCCGTCCCCTAATCCTAACCCGTACGCTGACACTCACCCGCGCCATCACACGTACGCTCCCCCTAAAGCGTTGTCGTACCCTCACCTGGACCCTAAACCGTCCCCGTCCCCTAAGCCTAACCCTAGCCCGAACCCTAACCCTAACCCTTCCCCGAAGCCTGACCCTCACCCGTCCCCTAATCCTAACCCGTACGCTGACACTCACCCGCGCCCTCACACGTACGCTCCCCCTAAAGCGTTGTCGTACCCTCACCTGGACCCTAAACCGTCCCCGTCCCCTAACCCTAACCCTAGCTGGAACCCTAACCCTAACCCTTCCCCGAAGCCTGACCCTCACCCGTCCCATAATCCTAACCCGTACGCTGACACTCACCCGCGCCCTCACACGTACGCCCCCCCGAAAGCGTTGTCGTACCCTCACCTGGACCCTAAACCGTCCCCGTCCCCTAACCCTAACCCTAGCCCGAACCCTAACCCTAACCCTTCCCCGAAGCCTGACCCTCACCCGTCCCCTAATCCTAACCCGTACGCTGACACTCACCCGCGCCCTCACACGTACGCTCCCCCTAAAGCGTTGTCGTACCCTCACCTGGACCCTAAACCGTCCCCGTCCCCTAACCCTAACCCTAGCCCGAACCCTAACCCTAACCCTTCCCCGAAGCCTGACCCTCACCCGTCCCCTAATCCTAACCCGTACGCTGACACTCACCCGCGCCCTCACACGTACGCCCCCCCTAAAGCGTTGTCGTACCCTCACCTGGACCCTAAACCGTCCCCGTCCCCTAACCCTAACCCTAGTCCGAACCGTAAACCTAACCCTTCCCCGAAGCCTGACCCTCACCCGTCCCCTAATCCTAACCCGTACGCTGACACTCACCTGCGCCCTCACACGTACGCTCCCCCTAAAGCGTTGTCGTACCCTCACCTGGACCCTAAACCATCCCCGTCCCCTAAGCCTAACCCTAGCCCGAACCCTAACCCTAACCCTTCCCCGAAGCCTGACCCTCACCCGTCCCCTAATCCTAACCCGTACGCTGACACTCACCCGCGCCCTCACACGTACGCTCCCCCTAAAGCGTTGTCGTACCCTCACCTGGACCCTAAACCATCCCCGTCCCCTAAGCCTAACCCTAGCCCGAACCCTAACCCTAACCCTTCCCCGAAGCCTGACCCTCACCCGTCCCCTAATCCTAACCCGTACGCTGACACTCACCCGCGCCCTCACACGTACGCTCCCCCTAAAGCGTTGTCGTACCCTCACCTGGACCCTAAACCGTCCTCGTCCCCTAACCCTAACCCTAGCCCGAACCCTAACCCTTACACTTCCCCGAAGCCTGACCCTCACCCGTCCCCTAATCCTAACCCGTACGCTGACACTCACCCTCGCCCTCACACGTACGCTCCCCCTAAAGCGTTGTCGTACCCTCACCTGGACCCTAAACCGTCCCCGTCCCCTAACCCTAACCCTAGCCCGAACCCTAACCCTAACCCTTCCCCGAAGCCTGACCCTCACCCGTCCCCTAATCCTAACCCGTACGCTGACACTCACCCGCGCCCTCACACGTACGATCCCACTAAAGCGTTGTCGTACCCTCACCTGGACCCTAAACCGTCCCCGTCCCTAACCCTAACCCTAGCCCGAACCCTAACCCTAACCCTTCCCCGAAGCCTGACCCTCACCCGTCCCCTAATCCTAACCCGTACGCTGACACTCACCCGCGCCCTCACACGTACACTCCCCCTAAAGCGTTGTCGTACCCTCACCTGGACCCTAAACCGTCCCTGTCCCCTAACCCTAACCCTAACTCGAACCCTAACCCTAACCCTTCCCCGAAGCCTGACCCTCACCCATCCCCTAATCCTAACCCGTACGCTGACTCTCACCCGCGCCCTCACACGTACGCTCCCCCTAAAGCGTTGTCGTACCCTCACCTGGACCCTAAACCGTCCCCTAACCCTAACCCTAACCCTAGCCCGAACCCTAACCCTAACCCTTCCCCGAAGCCTGACCCTCACCCATCCCCTAATCCTAACCCGTACGCTGACACTCACCCGCGCCCTCACACGTACGCTCCCCCTAAAGCGTTGTCGTACCCTCACCTGGACCCTATACCGTCCCCGTCCCCTAACCCTAACCCTAGCCCGAACCCTAACCCTAACCCTTCCCCGAAGCCTGACCCTCACCCGTCCCCTAATCCTAAACCGTATGCTGACACTCACCCGCGCCCTCACACGTACGCTCCCCCTAAAGCATTGTCGTACCCTCACCTGGACCCGAAACCGTCCCCGTCCCCTAACCCTAACCCTAGCCCGAACCCTAACCCTAACCCTTCCCCGAAGCCTGACGCTCACCCGTCCCCTAATCCTAACCCGTACGCTGACACTCACCCGCGCCCTCACACGTACGCCCCCCCGAAAGCGTTGTCGTACCCTCACCTGGACCCTAAACCGTCCCCGTCCCCTAACCCTAACCCTAGCCCGAACCCTAACCCTAACCCTTCCCCTTCCCCGAAGCCTGACCCTCACCCATCCCCTAATCCTAAC
Organism: Orcinus orca; assembly: GCF_937001465.1. NCBI lineage: Eukaryota > Metazoa > Chordata > Mammalia > Artiodactyla > Delphinidae > Orcinus > Orcinus orca. The sequence continues at coordinate 21,284,698 of NC_064577.1, forward strand.
CCGTACCCTGACACTCACCCGCGCCCTCACACGTACGCCCCCCCTAAAGCGTTGTCGTACCCTCACCTGGACCCTAAACCGTCCCCGTCCCCTAACCCTAACCCTAGCCCGAACCCTAACCCTAACCCTTCCCCGAAGCCTGACCCTCACCCGTCCCCTAATCCTAACCCGTACGCTGACACTCACCTGCGCCCTCACACGTACGCTCCCCCTAAAGCATTGTCGTACACTCACCTGGACCCTAAACCGTCCCCGTCCCCTAACCCTAACCCTAGCCCGAACCCTAACCCTAACCCTTCCCCGAAGCCTGACCCTCACCCGTCCCCTAATCCTAACCCGTACGCTGACACTCACCCGCGCCCTCACACGTACGCTCCCCCTAAAGCGTTGTCGTACCCTCACCTGGACCCTAAACCGTCCCCGTCCCCTAAGCCTAACCCTAGCCCGAACCCTAACCCTAACCCTTCCCCGAAGCCTGACCCTCACCCGTCCCCTAATCCTAACCCGTACGCTGACACTCACCCGCGCCCTCACACGTACGCTCCCCCTAAAGCGTTGTCGTACCCTCACCTGGACCCTAAACCGTCCCCGTCCCCTAACCCTAACCCTAGCTGGAACCCTAACCCTAACCCTTCCCCGAAGCCTGACCCTCACCCGTCCCATAATCCTAACCCGTACGCTGACACTCACCCGCGCCCTCACACGTACGCCCCCCCAAAGCGTTGTCGTACCCTCACCTGGACCCTAAACCGTCCCCGTCCCCTAACCCTAACCCTAGCCCGAACCCTAACCCTAACCCTTCCCCGAAGCCTGACCCTCACCCGTCCCCTAATCCTAACCCGTACGCTGACACTCACCCGCGCCCTCACACGTACGCCCCCCCTAAAGCGTTGTCGTACCCTCACCTGGACCCTAAACCGTCCCCGTCCCCTAACCCTAACCCTAGTCCGAACCGTAAACCTAACCCTTCCCCGAAGCCTGACCCTCACCCGTCCCCTAATCCTAACCCGTACGCTGACACTCACCTGCGCCCTCACACGTACGCTCCCCCTAAAGCGTTGTCGTACCCTCACCTGGACCCTAAACCGTCCCCGTCCCCTAAGCCTAACCCTAGCCCGAACCCTAACCCTAACCCTTCCCCGAAGCCTGACCCTCACCCGTCCCCTAATCCTAACCCGTACGCTGACACTCACCCGCGCCCTCACACGTACGCTCCCCCTAAAGCGTTGTCGTACCCTCACCTGGACCCTAAACCGTCCCCGTCCCCTAACCCTAACCCTAGCCCGAACCCTAACCCTAACCCATCCCCGAAGCCTGACCCTCACCCGTCCCCTAATCCTAACCCGTACGCTGACACTCACCCGGGCCCTCACACGTACGCTCCCCCTAAAGCGTTGTCGTACCCTCACCTGGACCCTAAACCGTCCCCGTCCCCTAAGCCTAATCCTAGCCCGAACCCTAACCCTAACCCTTCCCCGAAGCCTGACCCTCACCCGTCCCCTAATCCTAACCCGTACGCTGACACTCACCCGCGCCCTCACACGTACGCTCCCCCTAAAGCGTTGTCGTACCCTCACCTGGACCCTGAACCGTCCCCGTCCCCTAACCCTAACCCTAGCCCGAACCCTAAACCTAACCCTTCCCCGAAGCCTGACCCTCACCCGTCCCCTAATCCTAACCCGTACGCTGACACTCACCCGCGCCCTCACACGTACGCCCCCCCGAAAGCGTTGTCGTACCCTCACCTGGACCCTAAACCGTCCCCGTCCCCTAACCCTAACCCTAGCCCGAACCCTAACCCTAACCCTTCCCCGAAGCCTGACCCTCACCCGTCCCCTAATCCTAACCTGTACGCTGACACTCACCCGCGCCCTCACACGTACGCTCCCCCTAAAGCGTTGTCGTACCCTCACCTGGACCCTAAACCGTCCCCGTCCCCTAACCCTAACCATAGCCCGAACACTAACCCTAACCCTTCCCCGAAGCCTGACCCTCACCCGTCCCCTAATCCTAACCCGTACGCTGACACTCACCCGCGCCCTCACACGTACGCCCCCCCTAAAGCGTTGTCGTACCCTCACCTGGACCCTAAACCGTCCCCGTCCCCTAACCCTAACCCTAGCCCGAACCCTAACCCTAACCCTTCCCCGAAGCCTAACCCTCACCCGTCCCCTAATCCTAACCCGTACCCTGACACTCACCCGCGCCCTCACACGTACGCCCCCCCTAAAGCGTTGTCGTACCCTCACCTGGACCCTAAACCGTCCCCGTCCCCTAACCCTAACCCTAGCCCGAACCCTAACCCTAACCCTTCCCCGAAGCCTGACCCTCACCCGTCCCCTAATCCTAACCCGTACGCTGACACTCACCTGCGCCCTCACACGTACGCTGCCCCTAAAGCGTTGTCGTACCCTCACCTGGACCCTAAACCGTCCCCGTCCCCTAACCCTAACCCTAGCCCGAACCCTAACCCTAACCCTTCCCCGAAGCCTGACCCTCACCCGTCCCCTAATCCTAACCCGTACGCTGACACTCACCCGCGCCCTCACACGTACGCTCCCCCTAAAGCATTGTCATACCCTCACCTGGACCCTAAACCGTCCCCGTCCCCTAACCCTAACCCTAGCCCGAACCCTAACCCTAACCCTTCCCCGAAGCCTGACCCTCACCCGTCCCCTAATCCTAACCCGTACGCTGAAACTCACCCGCGCCCTCACACGTACGCTCCCCCTAAAGCATTGTCGTACCCTCACCTGGACCCTAAACCGTCCCCGTCCCCTAACCCTAACCCTAGCCCGAACCCTAACCCTAACCCTTCCCCGAAGCCTGACCCTCACCCGTCCCCTAATCCTAACCCGTACGCTGACACTCACCCGCGCCCTCACACGTACGCTCCCCCTAAAGCGTTGTTGTACCCTCACCTGGACCCTAAACCGTCCCCGTCCCCTAACCCTAACCCTAGCCCGAACCCTAACCCTAACCCTTCCCCGAAGCCTGACCCTCACCCGTCCCCTAATCCTAACCCGTACGCTGACACTCACCCACGCCCTCACACGTACGCTCCCCCTAAAGCGTTGTCGTACCCTCACCTGGACCCTAAACGGTCCCCGTCCCCTAACCCTAACCCTAGCCCGAACCCTAACCCTAACCCTTCCCCGAAGCCTGACCCTCACCCGTCCCCTAATCCTAACCCGTACGCTGACACTCACCCGCGCCCTCACACGTACGCTCCCCCTAAAGCGTTGTCGTACCCTCACCTGGACCCTAAACCGTCCCCGTCCCCTAACCCTAACCCTAGCTGGAACCCTAACCCTAACCCTTCCCCGAAGCCTGACCCTCACCCGTCCCCTAATCCTAACCCGTACGCTGACTCTCACCCGCGCCCTCACACGTACGCTCCCCCTAAAGCGTTGTCGTACCCTCACCTGGACCCTAAACCGTCCCCGTCCCCTAAGCCTAACCCTAGCCCGAACCCTAACCCTAACCCTTCCCCGAAGCCTGACCCTCACCCGTCCCCTAATCCTAACCCGTACGCTGACACTCACCCGCGCCCTCACACGTACGCTCCCCCTAAAGCGTTGTCGTACCCTCACCTGGACCCTAATCCGTCCCCGTCCCCTAACCCTAACCCTAGCCCGAACCCTAACCCTAACCCTTCCCCGAAGCCTGACCTTCACCCGTCCCCTAATCCTAAACCGTATGCTGACACTCACCCGCGCCCTCACACGTACGCTCCCCCTAAAGCGTTGTCGTACCCTCACCTGGACCCTAAACCGTCCCCGTCCCCTAACCCTAACCCTAGCCCGAACCCTAACCCTAACCCTTCCCCGAAGCCTGACCCTCACCCGTCCCCTAATCTTAACCCGTACGCTGACACTCACCCCGCGCCCTCACACGTACGCTCCCCCTAACGCGTTGTAGTACCCTCACCTGGACTCTAAACCGTCCCCGTCCCCTAAGCCTAACCCTAGCCCGAACCCTAACCCTAACCCTTCCCCGAAGCCTGACCCTCACCCGTCCCCTAATCCTAACCCGTACGCTGACTCTCACCCGCGCCCTCACACGTACGCTCCCCCTAAAGCGTTGTCGTACCCTCACCTGGACCCTAAACCGTCCCCGTCCCCTAACCCTAACCCTAGCCCGAACCCTAACCCTAACGCTTTCCCGAAGCCTGACCCTCACCCGTCCCCTAATCCTAACCCGTACGCTGACACTCACCCGCGCCCTCACACGTACGCTCCCCGTAAAGCGTTGTCGTACCCTCACCTGGACCCTAATCGGTCCCCGTCCCCTAACCCTAACCCTAGCCCGAACCCTAACCCTAACCCTTCCCCGAAGCCTGACCCTCACCCGTCCCCTAATCCTAACCCGTAAGCTGACACTCACCCGCGCCCTCACACGTACGCTCCCCCTAAAGCGTTGTCGTACCCTCACCTGGACCCTAAACCGTCCCCGTCCCCTAACCCTAACCCTAGCCCGAACCCTAACCCTAACCCTTCCCCGAAGCCTGACCCTCACCCGTCCCCTAATCCTAACCCGTACGCTGACACTCACCCGAGCCCTCACACGTACGCTACCCCTAAAGCGTTGTCGTACCCTCACCTGGACCCTAAACCGTCCCCGTCCCCTAACACTAACCCTAGCCCGAACCCTAACCCTAACCCTTCCCCGAAGCCTGACCCTCACCCGTCCCCTAATCCTAACCCGTACGCTGACACTCACCCGCGCCCTCACACGTACGCTCCCCCTAAAGCGTTGTCGTACCCTCACCTGGACCCTAAACCGTCCCCGTCCCCTAACCCTAACCCTAGCCCGAACCCTAACCCTAACCCTTCCCCGAAGCCTGACCCTCACCCGTCCCCTAATCCTAACCCGTACGCTGACACTCACCCGCGCCCTCACACGTACGCTCCCCCTAAAGCGTTGTCGTACCCTCACCTGGACCCTAAACCGTCCCCGTCCCCTAACCCTAACCCTAGCCCGAACCCTAACCCTAACCCTTCCCCGAAGCCTGACCCTCACCCGTCCCCTAATCCTAACCCGTACGCTGACACTCACCCGCGCCCTCACACGTACTCTCCCCCTAAAGCGTTGTCGTACCCTCACCGGGACCCTAAACCTTCACCGTCCCCTAACCCTAACCCTAGCCCGAACCCTAACCCTAACCCTTCCCCGAAGCCTGACCCTCACCCGTCCCCTAATCCTAACCCGTACGCTGACACTCACCCGCGCCCTCACACGTACGCTCCCCCTAAAGCGTTGTCGTACCCTCACCTGGACCCTAAACCGTCCCCGTCCCCTAACCCTAACCCTAGCCCGAACCCTAACCCTAACCCTTCCCCGAAGCCTGACCCTCACCCGTCCCCTAATCCTAACCCGTACGCTGACACTCACCCGCGCCCTCACACGTACGCTCCCCCTAAAGCGTTGTCGTACCCTCACCTGGACCCTAAACCGTCCCCGTCCCCTAACCCTAACCCTAGCCCGAACCCTAACCCTAACCCTTCCCCGAAGCCTGACCCTCACCCGTCCCCTAATCCTAACCCGTACCCTGACACTCACCCGCGCCCTCACACGTATGCACCCCCTAAAGCGTTGTCGTACCCTCACCTGGACACTAAACCGTCCCCGTCCCCTAACCCTAACCCTAGCCCGAACCCTAACCCTAACCCTTCCCCGAAGCCTGACCCTCACCCGTCCCCTAATCCTAACCCGTACGCTGACACTCACCCGCGCCCTCACACGTACGCTCCCCCTAAAGCATTGTCGTACCCTCACCTGGACCCTAAACCGTCCCCGTCCCCTAACCCTAACCCTAGCCCGAACCCTAACCCTAACCCTTCCCCGAAGCCTGACCCTCACCCGTCCCCTAATCCTAACCCGTACGCTGACACTCACCCGCGCCCTCACACGTACGCTCCCCCTAAAGCGTTGTCGTACCCTCACCTGGACCCTAAACCGTCCCCGTCCCCTAACCCTAACCCTAGCCCGAACCCTAACCCTAACCCTTCCCCGAAGCCTGAACCTCACCCGTCCCCTAATCCTAACCCGTACGCTGACACTCACCCGCGCCCTCACACGTACGCTCCCCCTAAAGCGTTGTCGTACCCTCACCTGGACCCTAAACCGTCCCTGTCCCCTAACCCTAACCCTAGCCCGAACCCTAACCCTAACCCTTCCCCGAAGCCTGACACTCACCCGTCCCCTAATCCTAACCCGTACGCTGACACTCACCCGCGCCCTCACACGTACGCTCCCCCTCAAGCGTTGTCGTACCCTCACCTGGACCCTAAACCGTCCCCGTCCCCTAACCCTAACCCTAGCCCGAACCCTAACCCTAACCCTTCCCCGAAGCCTGACCCTCACCCGTCCCCTAATCCTAACCCGTACGCTGACACTCACCCGCGCCCTCACACGTACACTCCCCCTAAAGCGTTGTCGTACCCTCACCTGGACCCTAAACCGTCCCCGTCCCCTAACCCTAACCCTAGCCCGAACCCTAACCCTAACCCTTCCCCGAAGCCTGACCCTCACCGGTCCCCTAATCCTAACCCGTACGCTGACACTCACCCACGCCCTCACACGTACGCTCCCCCTAAAGCGTTGTCGTACCCTCACCTGGACCCTAAACCGTCCCCGTCCCCTAACCCTAACCCTAGCCCGAACCCTAACCCTAACCCTTCACCGAAGCCTGACACTCACCCGTCCCCTAATCCTAACCCGTACGCTGACACTCACCCGCGCCCTCACACATACGCTCCCCCTAAAGCGTTGTCGTACCCTCACCTGGACCCTAAACCGTCCCCGTCCCCTAACCCTAACCCTAGCCCGAACCCTAACCCTAACCCTTCCCCGAAGCCTGACCCTCACCCGTCCCCTAATCCTAACTCGTACGATGACACTCACCCGCGCCCTCACACGTACGCTCCCCCTAAAGCGTTGTCGTACCCTCACCTGGACCCTAAACCGTCCCCGTCCCCTAACCCTAACCCTAGCCCGAACCCTAACCCTAACCCTTCCCCGAAGCCTGACCCTCACCCGTCCCCTAATCTTAACCCGTACGCTGACACTCACCCGCGCCCTCACACGTACGCTCCCCCTAAAGCGTTGTCGTACCCTCACCTGGACCCTAAACCGTCCCCGTCCCCTAACCCTAACCCTAGCCCGAACCCTAACCCTAACCCTTCCCCGAAGCCTGACCCTCACCCGTCCCCTAATCCTAACCCGTACGCTGACACTCACCCGCGCCCTCACACGTACGCTCCCCCTAAAGCGTTGTCGTACCCTCACTTGGACCCTAAACCATCCCCGTCCCCTAACCCTAACCCTAGCCCGAACCCTAACCCTAACCCTTCCCCGAAGCCTGACCCTCACCCGTCCCCTAATCCTAACCCGTACGCTGACACTCACCCGCGCCCTCACACGTACGCTCCCCCTAAAGCGTTGTCGTACCCTCACCTGGACCCTAAACCGTCCCCGTCCGCTAACCCTAACCCTAGCCCGAACCCTAACCCTAACCCTTCCCCAAAGCCTGACCCTCACCCGTCCCCTAATCCTAACCCGTACGCTGACACTCACCCGCGCCCTCACACGTACGCTCCCCATAAAGCGTTTTCGTACCCTCACTTGGACCCTAAACCGTCCCCGTCCCCGTCCCCTAACCCTAGCCCGAAACCTAACCCTAACCCTTCCCCGAAGCCTGACCCTCACCCGTCCCCTAATCCTAACCCGTACGCTGACACTCACCCGCGCCCTCACACGTACGCTCCCCCTAAAGCGTTGTCGTACCCTCACCTGGACCCTAAACCGTCCCCCTCCCCTAACCCTAACCCTAGCCCGAACCCTAACCCTAACCCTTCCCCGAAGCCTGACCCTCACCCGTCCCCTAAACCTAACCCGTACCCTGACACTCACCCGCGCCCTCACACGTACGCTCCCCCTAAAGCGTTGTCATACCCTCACCTGGACCCTAAACCGTCCCCGTCCCCTAACCCTAACCCCAACCCGAACCCTAACCCTAACCCTTCCCCGAAGCCTGAGCCTCACCCGTCCCCTAATCCTAACCCGTACGCTGACACTCACCCGTGCCCTCACACGTACGCTCCCCACAAAGCGTTGTCATACCCTCACCTGGACCCTAAACCGTCCCCGTCCCCTAACCCTAACCCTAGCCCGAACCCTAACCCTAACCCTTCCCCGAAGCCTGACCCTCACCCGTCCCCTAATCCTAACCCGTACGCTGACACTCACCCGCGCCCTCACACGTACGCTCCCCGTAATGCGTTGTCGTACCCTCACCTGGACCCTAAACCGTCCCCGTCCCCTAACCCTAACCCTAGCCCGAGCCCTAACCCTCACCCTTCCCCAAAGCCTGACCCTCAACCGTCCCCTAATCCTAAACCGTACGCTGACACTCACCCGCGCCCTCACACGTACGCTGCCCCTAAAGCGTTGTCGTACCCTCACCTGGACCCTAAACCGTCCCCGTCCCCTAACCCTAACCCTAGCCCGAACCCTAACCCTAACCCTTCCCCGAAGCCTGACCCTCACCCGTCCCCTAATCCTAACCCGTACCCTGACACCCGCGCCCTCACATGTACGCCCCCCCTAAAGCGTTGTCGTACCCTCACCTGGACCCTAAACCGTCCCCGTCCCCTAACCCTAACCCTAGCCCGAACCCTAACCCTCACCCTTCCCCAAAGCCTGACCCTCACCCGTCCCCTAATCCTAACCCGTACGCTGACACTCACCTGCGCCCTCACACGTACGCTCCCCCTAAAGCATTGTCGTACCCTCACCTGGACCCTAAACCGTCCCCGTCCCCTAACCCTAACCCTAGCCCGAACCCTAACCCTAACCCTTCCCCGAAGCCTGACCCTCACCCGTCCCCTAATCCTAACCCGTACGCTGACACTCACCCGCGCCCTCACACGTACGCTCCCCCTAAAGCGTTGTCGTACCCTCACCTGGACCCTAAACCGTCCCCTTCCCCTAACCCTAACCCTAGCCTGAACCCTAACCCTAACCCTTCCCCGAAGCCTGACCCTCACCCGTCCCCTAATCCTAACCCGTACGCTGACACTCACCCGCGCCCTCACACGTACGCTCCCCCTAAAGCGTTGACGTACCCTCACCTGGACCCTAAACCGTCACCGTCCCCTAACCCTAACCCTAGCCCGAACCCTAACCCTAAACCTTCCCCGAAGCCTGACCCTCACCCGTCCCCTAATCCTAACCCGTACGCTGACACTCACCCGCGCCCTCACACGTACGCTCCCCCTAAAGCGTTGTCGTACCCTCACCTGGACCCTAAACCGTCCCCGTCCCCTAACCCTAACCCTAGCCCGAACCCTAACCCTAACCCTTCCCCGAAGCCTGACCCTCACCCGTCCCCTAATCCTAACCCGTACGCTGACACTCACCCGCGCCCTCACACGTACGCTCCCCCTAAAGCGTTGTCGTACCCTCACCTGGACCCTAAACCGTCCCCCTCCCCTAACCCTAACCCTAGCCCGAACCATAACCCTAACCCTTCCCCGAAGCCTGACCCTCACCCGTCCCCTAATCCTAAACCGTACCCTGACACTCACCCGCGCCCTCACACGTACGCTCCCCCTAAAGCGTTGTCCTACCCTCACCTGGACCCTAAACCGTCCCCGTCCCCTAACCCTAACCCTAGCCCGAACCCTAACCCTAACCCTTCCCCGAAGCCTGACCCTCACCCGTCCCCTAATCCTAACCCGTACGCTGACACTCACCCGCGCCCTCACACGTACGCTCCCCCTATAGCGTTCTCGTACCCTCACCTGGACCCTAAACCGTCCCCGTCCCCTAACCCTAACCCTAGCCCGAACCCTAACCCTAACCCTTCCCCGAAGCCTGACCCTCACCCGTCCCCTAATCCTAACCCGTACGCTGACACTCACCCGCGCCCTCACACGTACGCTCCCCGTAAAGCGTTGTCGTACCCTCACCTGGACCCTAAACCGTCCCCCTCCCCTAACCCTAACCCTAGCCCGAACCCTAACCCTCACCCTTCCCCAAAGCCTGACCCTCAACCGTCCCCTAATCCTAACCCTTACGCTGACACTCACCCGCGCCCTCACACGTACGCTCCCCCTAAAGCGTTGTCGTACCCTCACCTGGACCCTAAACCGTCCCCGTCCCCTAACCCTAACCCTAGCCCGAACCCTAACCCTAACCCTTCCCCGAAGCCTGACCCTCACCCGTCCCCTAATCCTAACCCGTACGCTGACACTCACCCGCGCCCTCACACGTACGCTCCCCCTAAAGCGTTGTTGTAACCTCACCTGGACCCTAAACCGTCCCCGTCCCCGTCCCCTAACCCTAGCCCGAACCCTAACCCTAACCCTTCCCCGAAGCCTGACCCTCACCCGTCCCCTAATCCTAACCCGTACGCTGACACTCACCCGCGCCCTCACACGTACGCTCCCCCTAAAGCGTTGTCGTACCCTCACCTGGACCCTAAACCGTCCCCGTCCCCTAACCCTAACCCTAGCCTGAACCCTAACCCTAACCCTTCCCCGAAGCCTGACCCTCACCCGTCCCCTAATCCTAACCCGTACGCTGACACTCACCCGCGCCCTCACACGTACGCTCCCCCTAAAGCGTTGTCGTACCCTCACCTGGACCCTAAACCGTCCCCGGCCCCTAACCCTAACCCTAGCCCGAACCCTAACCCTAACCCTTCCCCGAAGCCTGACCCTCACCCGTCCCCTAATCCTAACCCGTACGCTGACACTCACCCGCGCCCTCACACGTACGCTCCCCCTAAAGCGTTGTCGTACCCTCACCTGGACCCTAAACCGTCCCCGTCCCCTAACCCTAACCCTAGCCCGAACCCTAACCCTAACCCTTCCCCGAAGCCTGACCCTCACCCGTCCCCTAATCCTAACCCGTACGCTGACACTCACCCGCGCCCTCACACGTACGCTCCCCCTAAAGCGTTGTAGTACCCTAACCTGGACCCTAAACCGTCCCCGTCCCCTAACCCTAACCCTAGCCCGAACCCTAACCCTAACCCTTCCCCGAAGCCTGACCCTCACCCGTCCCCTAATCCTAACCCGTACGCTGACACTCACCCGCGCCCTCACACGTACGCTCCCCCTAAAGCGTTGTCGTACCCTCACCTGGACCCTAAACCGTCCCCGTCCCCTAACCCTAACCCTAGCCCGAACCCTAACCCTAACCCTTCCCCGAAGCCTGACCCTCACCCGTCCCCTAATCCTAACCCGTACCCTGACACTCACCCGCGCCCTCACACGTACGCTCCCCCTAAAGCGTTGTCGTACTGTCACCTGGACCCTAAACTGTCCCCGTCCCCTAACCCTAACCCTAGCCCGAACCCTAACCCTAACACTTCCCCGAAGCCTGACCCTCACCCGTCCCCTAATCCTAACCCGTACGCTGACACTCACCCGCGCCCTCACACGTACGCTCCCCCTGAAGCGTTGTCGTACCCTCACCTGGACCCTAAACCGTCCCCGTCCCCTAACCCTAACCCTAGCCCGAACCCTAACCCTAACCCTTCCCCGAAGCCTGACCCTCACCCGTCCCCTAATCCTAACCCGTACGCTGACACTCACCCGCGCCCTCACACGTACGCTCCCCCTAAAGCGTTGTCATACCCTCACCTGGACCCTAAACCGTCCCCGTCCCCTAAGCCTAACCGTAGCCCGAACCCTAACCCTAACCCTTCCCCGAAGCCTGACCCTCACCCGTCCCCTAATCCTAACCCGTACGCTGACACTCACCCGCGCCCTCACACGTACGCTCCCCCTAAAGCGTTGTCCTACCCTCACCTGGACCCTAAACCGTCCCCGTCCCCTAACCCTAACCCTAGCCCGAACCCTAACCCTAACCCTTCCCCGAAGCCTGACCCTCACCCGTCCCCTAATCCTAACCCGTACGCTGACACTCACCCGCGCCGTCACACGTACGCTCCCCCGAAAGCGTTGTCGTACCCTCACCTGGACCCTAAACCGTCCCCGTCCCCTAACCCTAACCCTAGCCCGAACCCTAACCCTAACCCTTCCCCGAAGCCTGACCCTCACCCGTCCCCTAATCCTAACCCGTACCCTGACACTCACCCGCGCCCTCACACGTACGCTCCCCCTAAAGCGTTGTCGTACTGTCACCTGGACCCTAAACCGTCCCCGTCCCCTAACCCTAACCCTAGCCCGAACCCTAACCCTAACCCTTCCCCGAAGCCTGACCCTCACCCGTCCCCTAATCCTAACCCGTACGCTGACACTCACCCGCGCCCTCACACGTACGCTCCCCCTAAAACGTTGTCGTACCCTCACCTGGACCCTAAACCGTCCCCGTCCCCTAACCCTAACCCTAGCCCGAACCCTAACCCTAACCCTTCCCCGAAGCCTGACCCTCACCCGTCCCCTAATCCTAACCTGTACGCTGACACTCACCCGCGCCCTCACACGTACGCTCCCCCTAAAGCGTTGTCATACCCTCACCTGGACCCTAAACCGTCCCCGTCCCCTAAGCCTAACCGTAGCCCGAACCCTAACCCTAACCGTTCCCCGAAGCCTGACCCTCACCCGTCCCCTAATCCTAACCCGTACGCTGACACTCACCCGCGCCCTCACACGTACGCTCCCCCTAAAGCGTTGTCCTACCCTCACCTGGACCCTAAACCGTCCCCGTCCCCTAACCCTAACCCTAGCCCGAACCCTAACCCTAACCCTTCCCCGAAGCCTAACACTCACCCGTCCCCTAATCCTAACCCTTACGCTGACACTCACCCGCGCCCTCACACGTACGCTCCCCCTAAAGCGTTGTCGTACCCTCACCTGGACCCTAAACCGTCCCCGTCCCCTAACCCTAACCCTAGCCCGAATCCTAACCCTAACCCTTCCCCGAAGCCTGACCCTCACCCGTCCCCTAATCCTAACCCGTACGCTGACACTCACCCGCGCCCTCACACGTACGCTCCCCCTAAAGCGTTGTCGTACCCTCACCTGGACCCTAAACCGTCCCCGTCCCCTAAGCCTAACCGTAGCCCGAACCCTAACCCTAACCCTTCCCCGAAGCCTGACCCTCACCCGTCCCCTAATCCTAACCCGTACGCTGACACTCACCCGCGCCCTCACACGTACGCTCCCCCTAAAGCGTTGTCCTACCCTCACCTGGACCCTAAACCGTCCCCGTCCCCTAACCCTAACCCTAGCCCGAACCCTAACCCTAACCCTTCCCCGAAGCCTAACACTCACCCGTCCCCTAATCCTAACCCGTACGCTGACACTCACCCGCGCCCTCACACGTACGCCCCCCCTAAAGATTTGTCGTACCCTCACCTGGACCGTAAACCGTCCCCGTCCCCTAACCCTAACCCTAGGCCGAACCCTAACCCTAAACCTTCCCCGAAGCCTGACCCTCACCCGTCCCCTAATCCTAACCCGTACGCTGACACTCACCCACGCCCTCACACGTACGCTCCCCCTAAAGCGTTGTCGTACCCTCACCTGGACCCTAAACCGTCCCCGTCCCCTAACCCTAACCCTAGCCCGAACCCTAACCCTAACCCTTCCCCGAAGCCTGACCCTCACCCGTCCCCTAATCCTAACCCGTACGCTGACACTCACCCACGCCCTCACACGTACGCTCCCCCTAAAGCGTTGTCGTACCCTCACCTGGACCCTAAACCGTCCCCGTCCCCTAACCCTAACCCTAGCCCGAACCCTAACCCTAACCCTTCCCCGAAGCCTGACCCTCACCCGTCCCCTAATCCTAACCCGTACGCTGACACTCACCCGCGCCCTCACACGTACGCCCCCCCGAAAGCGTTGTCGTACCCTCACCTGGACCCTAAACCGTCCCCGTCCCCTAACCCTAACCCTAGCCCGAACCCTAACCCTAACCCTTCCCCGAAGCCTGACCCTCACTCGTCCCCTAATCCTAACCCGTACGCTGACACTCACACGCGCCCTCACACGTACGCTCCCCCTAAAGCGTTGTCGTACCCTCACCTGGACCCTAAACCGTCCCCGTCCCCTAACCCTAACCCTAGCCCGAACCCTAACCCTAACCCTTCCCCGAAGCCTGACCCTCACCCGTCCCCTAATCCTAACCCGTACGCTGACACTCACCCGCGCCCTCACACGTACGCTCCCCCAAAGCGTTGTCGTACCCTCACCTGGACCCTAAACCGTCCCCGTCCCCTAACCCTAACCCTAGCCCGAACCCTAACCCTAACCCTTCCCCGAAGCCTGACCCTCACCCGTCCCCTAATCCTAACCCGTACGCTGACACTCACCCGCGCCCTCACACGTACGCTCCCCCTAAAGCGTTGTCGTACCCTAACCTGGACCCTAAACCGTCCCCGTCCCCTAACCCTAACCCTAGCCCGAACCCTAACCCTAACCCTTCCCCGAAGCCTGACCCTCACCCGTCCCCTAATCCTAACCCGTACGCTGACACTCACCCGCGCCCTCACACGTACGCTCCCCCTAAAGCGTTGTCGTACCCTCACCTGGACCCTAAACCGTCCCCGTCCCCTAACCCTAACCCTAGCCCGAACCCTAACCCTAACCCTTCCCCGAAGCCTGACCCTCACCCGTCCCCTAATCCTAACCCGTACCCTGACACTCACCCGCGCCCTCACACGTACGCTCCCCCTAAAGCGTTGTCGTACTGTCACCTGGACCCTAAACCGTCCCCGTCCCCTAACCCTAACCCTAGCCCGAACCCTAACCCTAACACTTCCCCGAAGCCTGACCCTCACCCGTCCCCTAATCCTAACCCGTACGCTGACACTCACCCGCGCCCTCACACGTACGCTCCCCCTGAAGCGTTGTCGTACCCTCACCTGGACCCTAAACCGTCCCCGTCCCCTAACCCTAACCCTAGCCCGAACCCTAACCCTAACCCTTCCCCGAAGCCTGACCCTCACCCGTCCCCTAATCCTAACCCGTACGCTGACACTCACCCGCGCCCTCACACGTACGCTCCCCCTAAAGCGTTGTCATACCCTCACCTGGACCCTAAACCGTCCCCGTCCCCTAAGCCTAACCGTAGCCCGAACCCTAACCCTAACCCTTCCCCGAAGCCTGACCCTCACCCATCCCCTAATCCTAACCCGTACGCTGACACTCACCCGCGCCCTCACACGTACGCTCCCCCTAAAGCGTTGTCCTACCCTCACCTGGACCCTAAACCGTCCCCGTCCCCTAACCCTAACCCTAGCCCGAACCCTAACCCTAACCCTTCCCCGAAGCCTGACCCTCACCCGTCCCCTAATCCTAACCCGTACGCTGACACTCACCCGCGCCCTCACACGTACGCTCCCCCGAAAGCGTTGTCGTACCCTCACCTGGACCCTAAACCGTCCCCGTCCCCTAACCCTAACCCTAGCCCGAACCCTAACCCTAACCCTTCCCCGAAGCCTGACCCTCACCCGTCCCCTAATCCTAACCCGTACCCTGACACTCACCCGCGCCCTCACACGTACGCTCCCCCTAAAGCGTTGTCGTACTGTCACCTGGACCCTAAACCGTCCCCGTCCCCTAACCCTAACCCTAGCCCGAACCCTAACCCTAACCCTTCCCCGAAGCCTGACCCTCACCCGTCCCCTAATCCTAACCCGTACGCTGACACTCACCCGCGCCCTCACACGTACGCTCCCCCTAAAACGTTGTCGTACCCTCACCTGGACCCTAAACCGTCCCCGTCCCCTAACCCTAACCCTAGCCCGAACCCTAACCCTAACCCTTCCCCGAAGCCTGACCCTCACCCGTCCCCTAATCCTAACCTGTACGCTGACACTCACCCGCGCCCTCACACGTACGCTCCCCCTAAAGCGTTGTCATACCCTCACCTGGACCCTAAACCGTCCCCGTCCCCTAAGCCTAACCGTAGCCCGAACCCTAACCCTAACCGTTCCCTGAAGCCTGACCCTCACCCGTCCCCTAATCCTAACCCGTACGCTGACACTCACCCGCGCCCTCACACGTACGCTCCCCCTAAAGCGTTGTCCTACCCTCACCTGGACCCTAAACCGTCCCCGTCCCCTAACCCTAACCCTAGCCCGAACCCTAACCCTAACCCTTCCCCGAAGCCTAACACTCACCCGTCCCCTAATCCTAACCCTTACGCTGACACTCACCCGCGCCCTCACACGTACGCTCCCCCTAAAGCGTTGTCGTACCCTCACCTGGACCCTAAACCGTCCCCGTCCCCTAACCCTAACCCTAGCCCGAATCCTAACCCTAACCCTTCCCCGAAGCCTGACCCTCACCCGTCCCCTAATCCTAACCCGTACGCTGACACTCACCCGCGCCCTCACACGTACGCTCCCCCTAAAGCGTTGTCGTACCCTCACCTGGACCCTAAACCGTCCCCGTCCCCTAAGCCTAACCGTAGCCCGAACCCTAACCCTAACCCTTCCCCGAAGCCTGACCCTCACCCGTCCCCTAATCCTAACCCGTACGCTGACACTCACCCGCGCCCTCACACGTACGCTCCCCCTAAAGCGTTGTCCTACCCTCACCTGGACCCTAAACCGTCCCCGTCCCCTAACCCTAACCCTAGCCCGAACCCTAACCCTAACCCTTCCCCGAAGCCTAACACTCACCCGTCCCCTAATCCTAACCCGTACGCTGACACTCACCCGCGCCCTCACACGTACGCCCCCCCTAAAGATTTGTCGTACCCTCACCTGGACCGTAAACCGTCCCCGTCCCCTAACCCTAACCCTAGCCCGAACCCTAACCCTAAACCTTCCCCGAAGCCTGACCCTCACCCGTCCCCTAATCCTAACCCGTACGCTGACACTCACCCACGCCCTCACACGTACGCTCCCCCTAAAGCGTTGTCGTACCCTCACCTGGACCCTAAACCGTCCCCGTCCCCTAACCCTAACCCTAGCCCGAACCCTAACCCTAACCCTTCCCCGAAGCCTGATCCTCACCCGTCCCCTAATCCTAACCCGTACGCTGACACTCACCCACGCCCTCACACGTACGCTCCCCCTAAAGCGTTGTCGTACCCTCACCTGGACCCTAAACCGTCCCCGTCCCCTAACCCTAACCCTAGCCCGAACCCTAACCCTAACCCTTCCCCGAAGCCTGACCCTCACCCGTCCCCTAATCCTAACCCGTACGCTGACACTCACCCGCGCCCTCACACGTACGCCCCCCCGAAAGCGTTGTCGTACCCTCACCTGGACCCTAAACCGTCCCCGTCCCCTAACCCTAACCCTAGCCCGAACCCTAACCCTAACCCTTCCCCGAAGCCTGACCCTCACTCGTCCCCTAATCCTAACCCGTACGCTGACACTCACCCGCGCCCTCACACGTACGCTCCCCCTAAAGCGTTGTCGTACCCTCACCTGGACCCTAAACCGTCCCCGTCCCCTAACCCTAACCCTAGCCCGAACCCTAACCCTAACCCTTCCCCGAAGCCTGACCCTCACCCGTCCCCTAATCCTAACCCGTACGCTGACACTCACCCGCGCCCTCACACGTACGCTCCCCCAAAGCGTTGTCGTACCCTCACCTGGACCCTAAACCGTCCCCGTCCCCTAACCCTAACCCTAGCCCGAACCCTAACCCTAACCCTTCCCCGAAGCCTGACCCTCACCCGTCCCCTAATCCTAACACGTACGCTGACACTCACCCGCGCCCTCACACCTACGCTCCCCCTAAAGCGTTGTCGTACCCTCACCTGGACCCTAAACCGTCCCCGTCCCCTAACCCTAACCCTAGCCCGAACCCTAACCCTAACCCTTCCCCGAAGCCTAACACTCACCCGTCCCCTAATCCTAACCCGTACGCTGACACTCACCCGCGCCCTCACACGTACGCTCCCCCTAAAGCCTTGTCGTACCCTCACCTGGACCCTAAACCGTCCCCGTCCCCTAACCCTAACCCTAGCCCGAACCCTAACCCTAACCCTTCCCCGAAGCCTGATCCTCACCCGTCCCCTAATCCTAACCCGTACGCTGACACTCACCCGCGCCCTCACACGTACGCTCCCCCTAAAGCATTGTCGTACCCTCACCTGGACCCTAAACCGTCCCCGTCCCCTAACCCTAACCCTAGCCCGAACCCTAACCCTAACCCTTCCCCGAAGCCTGACCCTCACCCGTCCCCTAATCCTAACCCGTACGCTGACACTCACCCGCGCCCTCACACGTACGCTCCCCCTAAAGCGTTGTCGTACCCTCACCTGGACCCTAAACCGTCCCCGTCCCCTAACCCTAACCCTAGCCCGAACCCTAACCCTAACCCTTCCCCGAAGCCTGACCCTCACCCGTCCCCTAATCCTAACCCGTACCCTGACACTCACCCGCGCCCTCACACGTACGCTCCCCCTAAAGCGTTGTCGTACTGTCACCTGGACCCTAAACTGTCCCCGTCCCCTAACCCTAACCCTAGCCCGAACCCTAACCCTAACACTTCCCCGAAGCCTGACCCTCACCCGTCCCCTAATCCTAACCCGTACGCTGACACTCACCCGCGCCCTCACACGTACGCTCCCCCTGAAGCGTTGTCGTACCCTCACCTGGACCCTAAACCGTCCCCGTCCCCTAACCCTAACCCTAGCCCGAACCCTAACCCTAACCCTTCCCCGAAGCCTGACCCTCACCCGTCCCCTAATCCTAACCCGTACGCTGACACTCACCCGCGCCCTCACACGTACGCTCCCCCTAAAGCGTTGTCATACCCTCACCTGGACCCTAAACCGTCCCCGTCCCCTAAGCCTAACCGTAGCCCGAACCCTAACCCTAACCCTTCCCCGAAGCCTGACCCTCACCCGTCCCCTAATCCTAACCCGTACGCTGACACTCACCCGCGCCCTCACACGTACGCTCCCCCTAAAGCGTTGTCCTACCCTCACCTGGACCCTAAACCGTCCCCGTCCCCTAACCCTAACCCTAGCCCGAACCCTAACCCTAACCCTTCCCCGAAGCCTGACCCTCACCCGTCCCCTAATCCTAACCCGTACGCTGACACTCACCCGCGCCCTCACACGTACGCTCCCCCGAAAGCGTTGTCGTACCCTCACCTGGACCCTAAACCGTCCCCGTCCCCTAACCCTAACCCTAGCCCGAACCCTAACCCTAACCCTTCCCCGAAGCCTGACCCTCACCCGTCCCCTAATCCTAACCCGTACCCTGACACTCACCCGCGCCCTCACACGTACGCTCCCCCTAAAGCGTTGTCGTACTGTCACCTGGACCCTAAACCGTCCCCGTCCCCTAACCCTAACCCTAGCCCGAACCCTAACCCTAACCCTTCCCCGAAGCCTGACCCTCACCCGTCCCCTAATCCTAACCCGTACGCTGACACTCACCCGCGCCCTCACACGTACGCTCCCCCTAAAACGTTGTCGTACCCTCACCTGGACCCTAAACCGTCCCCGTCCCCTAACCCTAACCCTAGCCCGAACCCTAACCCTAACCCTTCCCCGAAGCCTGACCCTCACCCGTCCCCTAATCCTAACCTGTACGCTGACACTCACCCGCGCCCTCACACGTACGCTCCCCCTAAAGCGTTGTCATACCCTCACCTGGACCCTAAACCGTCCCCGTCCCCTAAGCCTAACCGTAGCCCGAACCCTAACCCTAACCGTTCCCCGAAGCCTGACCCTCACCCGTCCCCTAATCCTAACCCGTACGCTGACACTCACCCGCGCCCTCACACGTACGCTCCCCCTAAAGCGTTGTCCTACCCTCACCTGGACCCTAAACCGTCCCCGTCCCCTAACCCTAACCCTAGCCCGAACCCTAACCCTAACCCTTCCCCGAAGCCTAACACTCAGCCGTCCCCTAATCCTAACCCTTACGCTGACACTCACCCGCGCCCTCACACGTACGCTCCCCCTAAAGCGTTGTCGTACCCTCACCTGGACCCTAAACCGTCCCCGTCCCCTAACCCTAACCCTAGCCCGAATCCTAACCCTAACCCTTCCCCGAAGCCTGACCCTCACCCGTCCCCTAATCCTAACCCGTACGCTGACACTCACCCGCGCCCTCACACGTACGCTCCCCCTAAAGCGTTGTCGTACCCTCACCTGGACCCTAAACCGTCCCCGTCCCCTAACCCTAACCCTAGTCCGAACCCTAACCCTAACCCTTCCCTGAAGCCTGACCCTCACCCGTCCCCTAATCCTAACCTGTACGCTGACACTCACCCGCGCCCTCACACGTACTCTCCCCCTAAAGCGTTGTCGTACCCTCACCTGGACCCTAAACCGTCCCCGTCCCCTAACCCTAACCCTAGCCCGAACCCTAACCCTAACCCTTCCCCGAAGCCTGACCCTCACCCGTCCCCTAATCCTAACCCGTACGCTGACACTCACCCGCGCCCTCACACGTACGCTCCCCCTAAAGCGTTGTCGTACCCTCACCTGGACCCTAAACCGTCCCCGTCCCCTAAGCCTAACCGTAGCCCGAACCCTAACCCTAACCCTTCCCCGAAGCCTGACCCTCACCCGTCCCCTAATCCTAACCCGTACGCTGACACTCACCCGCGCCCTCACACGTACGCTCCCCCTAAAGCGTTGTCCTACCCTCACCTGGACCCTAAACCGTCCCCGTCCCCTAACCCTAACCCTAGCCCGAACCCTAACCCTAACCCTTCCCCGAAGCCTAACACTCACCCGTCCCCTAATCCTAACCCGTACGCTGACACTCACCCGCGCCCTCACACGTACGCCCCCCCTAAAGATTTGTCGTACCCTCACCTGGACCGTAAACCGTCCCCGTCCCCTAACCCTAACCCTAGCCCGAACCCTAACCCTAAACCTTCCCCGAAGCCTGACCCTCACCCGTCCCCTAATCCTAACCCGTACGCTGACACTCACCCACGCCCTCACACGTACGCTCCCCCTAAAGCGTTGTCGTACCCTCACCTGGACCCTAAACCGTCCCCGTCCCCTAACCCTAACCCTAGCCCGAACCCTAACCCTAACCCTTCCCCGAAGCCTGACCCTCACCCGTCCCCTAATCCTAACCCGTACGCTGACACTCACCCACGCCCTCACACGTACGCTCCCCCTAAAGCGTTGTCGTACCCTCACCTGGACCCTAAACCGTCCCCGTCCCCTAACCCTAACCCTAGCCCGAACCCTAACCCTAACCCTTCCCCGAAGCCTGACCCTCACCCGTCCCCTAATCCTAACCCGTACGCTGACACTCACCCGCGCCCTCACACGTACGCCCCCCCGAAAGCGTTGTCGTACCCTCACCTGGACCCTAAACCGTCCCCGTCCCCTAACCCTAACCCTAGCCCGAACCCTAACCCTAACCCTTCCCCGAAGCCTGACCCTCACTCGTCCCCTAATCCTAACCCGTACGCTGACACTCACCCGCGCCCTCACACGTACGCTCCCCCTAAAGCGTTGTCGTACCCTCACCTGGACCCTAAACCGTCCCCGTCCCCTAACCCTAACCCTAGCCCGAACCCTAACCCTAACCCTTCCCCGAAGCCTGACCCTCACCCGTCCCCTAATCCTAACCCGTACCCTGACACTCACCCGCGCCCTCACACGTACGCTCCCCCAAAGCGTTGTCGTACCCTCACCTGGACCCTAAACCGTCCCCGTCCCCTAACCCTAACCCTAGCCCGAACCCTAACCCTAACCCTTCCCCGAAGCCTGACCCTCACCCGTCCCCTAATCCTAACACGTACGCTGACACTCACCCGCGCCCTCACACGTACGCTCCCCCTAAAGCGTTGTCGTACCCTCACCTGGACCCTAAACCGTCCCCGTCCCCTAACCCTAACCCTAGCCCGAACCCTAACCCTAACCCTTCCCCGAAGCCTAACACTCACCCGTCCCCTAATCCTAACACGTACGCTGACACTCACCCGCGCCCTCACACGTACGCTCCCCCTAAAGCCTTGTCGTACCCTCACCTGGACCCTAAACCGTCCCCGTCCCCTAACCCTAACCCTAGCCCGAACCCTAACCCTAACCCTTCCCCGAAGCCTGATCCTCACCCGTCCCCTAATCCTAACCCGTACGCTGACACTCACCCGCGCCCTCACACGTACGCTCCCCCTAAAGCATTGTCGTACCCTCACCTGGACCCTAAACCGTCCCCGTCCCCTAACCCTAACCCTAGCCCGAACCCTAACCCTAACCCTTCCCCGAAGCCTGACCCTCACCCGTCCCCTAATCCTAACCCGTACGCTGACACTCACCCGCGCCCTCACACGTACGCTCCCCCTAAAGCGTTGTCGTACCCTCACCTGGACCCTAAACCGTCCCCGTCCCCTAACCCTAACCCTAGCCCGAACCCTAACCCTAACCCTTCCCCGAAGCCTGACCCTCACTCGTCCCCTAATCCTAACCCGTACGCTGACACTCACCCGCGCCCTCACACGTACGCTCCCCCTAAAGCGTTGTCGTACCCTCACCTGGACCCTAAACCGTCCCCGTCCCCTAACCCTAACCCTAGCCCGAACCCTAACCCTAACCCTTCCCCGAAGCCTGACCCTCACCCGTCCCCTAATCCTAACCCGTACGCTGACACTCACCCGCGCCCTCACACGTACGCTCCCCCAAAGCGTTGTCGTACCCTCACCTGGACCCTAAACCGTCCCCGTCCCCTAACCCTAACCCTAGCCCGAACCCTAACCCTAACCCTTCCCCGAAGCCTGACCCTCACCCGTCCCCTAATCCTAACACGTACGCTGACACTCACCCGCGCCCTCACACGTACGCTCCCCCTAAAGCGTTGTCGTACCCTCACCTGGACCCTAAACCGTCCCCGTCCCCTAACCCTAACCCTAGCCCGAACCCTAACCCTAACCCTTCCCCGAAGCCTAACACTCACCCGTCCCCTAATCCTAACCCGTACGCTGACACTCACCCGCGCCCTCACACGTACGCTCCCCCTAAAGCGTTGTCGTACCCTCACCTGGACCCTAAACCGTCCACGTCCCCTAACCCTAACCCTAGCCCGAACCCTAACCCTAACCCTTCCCCGAAGCCTGACCCTCACCCGTCCCCTAATCCTAACCCGTACGCTGACACTCACCCGCGCCCTCACACGTACGCTCCCCCTAAAGCGTTGTCGTACCCTCACCTGGACCCTAAACCGTCCCCGTCCCCTAACCCTAACCCTAGCCCGAACCCTAACCCTAACCCTTCCCCGAAGCCTGACCCTCACCCGTCCCCTAATCCTAACCCGTATGCTGACACTCACCCGCGCCCTCACTCGTACGCTCCCCCTAAAGCGTTGTCGTACCCTCACCTGGACCCTAAACCGTCCCCGTCCCCTAACCCTAACCCTAGCCCGAACCCTAACCCTAACCCTTCCCCGAAGCCTGACCCTCACCCGTCCCCTAATCCTAACCCGTACGCTGACTCTCACCCGCGCCCTCACACGTACGCTCCCCCTAAAGCGTTGTCGTACCCTCACCTGGACCCTAAACCGTCCCCATCCCCTAAGCCTAACCCTAGCCCGAACCCTAACCCTAACCCTTCCCCGAAGCCTGACCCTCACCCGTCCCCTAATGCTAACCCGTACGCTGACTCTCACCCGCGCCCTCACACGTACGCTCCCCCTAAAGCGTTGTCGTACCCTCACCTGGACCCTAAACCGTCCCCGTCCCCTAACCCTAACCCTAGCCCGAACCCTAACCCTAACCCTTCCCCGAAGCCTGACCCTCACCCGTCCCCTAATCCTAACCCGTACGCTGACACTCACCCGCGCCCTCACACGTACGCTCCCCGTAAAGCGTTGTCGTACCCTCACCTGGACCCTAAACCGTCCCCGTCCCCTAACCCTAATCCAAGCCCGAACCCTAACCCTAACCCTTCCCCGAAGCCTGACGCTCACCCGTCCCCTAATCCTAACCCGTACGCTGACACTCACCCACGCCCTCACACGTACGCTCCCCCTAAAGCGTTGTCGTACCCTCACCTGGACCCTAAACCGTCCCCGTCCCCTAACACTAACCCTAGCCCGAACCCTAACCCTAACCCTTCCCCGAAGCCTGACCCTCACCCGTCCCCTAATCCTAACCCGTACGCTGACACTCACCCGCGCCCTCACACGTACGCTCCCCGTAAAGCGTTGTCGTACCCTCACCTGGACCCTAAACCGTCCCCGTCCCCTAACCCTAATCCAAGCCCGAACCCTAACCCTAACCCTTCCCCGAAGCCTGACGCTCACCCGTCCCCTAATCCTAACCCGTACGCTGACACTCACCCACGCCCTCACACGTACGCTCCCCCTAAAGCGTTGTCGTACCCTCACCTGGACCCTAAACCGTCCCCGTCCCCTAACACTAACCCTAGCCCGAACCCTAACCCTAACCCTTCCCCGAAGCCTGACCCTCACCCGTCCCCTAATCCTAACCCGTACGCTGACACTCACCCGCGCCCTCACATGTACGCTCCCCCTAAAGCGTTGTCGTACCCTCACCTGGACCCTAAACCGTCCCCGTCCCCTAACCCTAACCCTAGCCCGAACCCTAACCCTAACCCTTCCCCTTAGCCTGACCCTCACCCGTCCCCTAATCCTAACCCGTACGCTGACACTCACCCGCGCCCTCACACGTACGCTCCCCCTAAAGCGTTGTCGTAGCCTCACCTGGACCCTAAACCGTCCCCGTCCCCTAACCCTAACCCTAGCCCGAAACCTAACCCTAACCCTTCCCCGAAGCCTGACCCTCACCCGTCCCCTAATCCTAACACGTACGCTGACACTCACCCGCGCCCTCACACGTACGCTCCCCCTAAAGCATTGTCGTACCCTCACCTGGACCCTAAACCGTCCCCGTCCCCTAACCCTAACCCTAGCCCGAACCCTAACCCTAACCCTTCCCCGAAGCCTGACCCTCACCCGTCCCCTAATCCTAACCCGTACGCTGACACTCACCCGCGACCTCACACGTACGCTCCCCCTAAAGCGTTGTCGTACCCTCACCTGGACCCTAAACCGTCCCCGTCCCCTAACCCTAACCCTAGCCCAAACCCTAACCCTAACCCTTCCCCGAAGCCTGACCCTCACCCGTCCCCTAATCCTAACCCGTACGCTGACACTCACCCGCGCCCTCACACGTTCGCTCCCCCTAAAGCGTTGTCGTACCCTCACCTGGACCCTAAACCGTCCCCGTCCCCTAACCCTAACCCTAGCCCGAACCCTAACCCTAACCCTTCCCCGAAGCCTGACCCTCACCCGTCCCCTAATCGTAAACCGTACGCTGACACTCACCCACGCCCTCACACGTACGCTCCCCCTGAAGCGTTGTCGTACCCTCACCTGGACCCTAAACCGTCCCCGTCCCCTAACCCTAACCCTAGCCCGAACCCTAACCCTAACCCTTCCCCGAAGCCTGACCCTCACCCGTCCCCTAATCCTAACCCGTACGCTGACACTCACCCGCGCCCTCACACGTACGCTCCCTCTAAAGCGTTGTCGTACCCTCACCTGGACCCTAAACCGTCCCCGTCCCCTAACCCTAACCCTAGCCCGAACCCTAACCCTAACCCTTCCCCGAAGCCTGACCCTGACCCGTCCCCTAATCCTAACCCGTACGCTGACACTGAGCCGCGCCCTCACACGTACGCTCCCCCTAAAGCGTTGTCGTACCCTCACCTGGACCCTAAACCGTCCCCGTCCCCTAACCATAACCCTAGCCCGAACCCTAACCCTAACCCTTCCCCGAAGCCTAACACTCACCCGTCCCCTAATCCTAACCCGTACGCTGACACTCACCAACGCCCTCACACGTACGCTCCCCCTAAAGCGTTGTCGTACCCTCACCTGGACCCTAAACCGTCCCCGTCCCCTAACCCTAACCCTAGCCCGAACCCTAACCCTAACCCTTCCCCGAAGCCTGACCCTCACCCGTCCCCTAATCCTAACCCGTACGCTGACACTCACCCGCGCCCTCACACGTACGCTCCCCCTAAAGCGTTGTCGTACCCTCACCTGGACCCTAAACCGTCCCCGTCCCCTAACCCTAACCCTAGCCCGAACCCTAACCCTAACACTTCCCCGAAGCCTGACCCTCACCCGTCCCCTAATCCTAACCCGTACGCTGACACTCACCCGCGCCCTCACACGTACGCTCCCCCTAAAGCGTTGTCGTACCCTCACCTGGACCCTAAACTGTCCCCGTCCCCTAACCCTAACCCTAGCACGAACCCTAACCCTAACCCTTCCCCGAAGCCTGACCCTCACCCGTCCCCTAATCCTAACCCGTACGCTGACACTCACCCACGCCCTCACACGTACGCTCTCCCTGAAGCGTTGTCGTACCCTCACCTGGACCCTAAACCGTCCCCGTCCCCTAACCCTAACCCTAGCCCGAACCCTAACCCTAACCCTTCCCCGAAGCCTGACCCTCACCCGTCCCCTAATCCTAACCCGTACGCTGACACTCACCCGCGCCCTCACACGTACGCTCCCCCTGAAGCGTTGTCGTACCCTCACCTGGACCCTAAACCGTCCCTGTCCCCTAACCCTAACCCTAGCCCGAACCCTAACCCTAACCCTTCCCCGAAGCCTGATCTCACCCGTCCCCTAATCCTAACCCGTACGCTGACACTGAGCCGCGCCCTCACACGTACGCTCCCCCTAAAGCGTTGTCGTACCCTCACCTGGACCCTAAACCGTCCCCGTCCCCTAACCCTAACCCTAGCCCGAACCCTAACCCTAACCCTTCCCCGAAGCCTGACCCTCAACCGTCCCCTAATCCTAACCCGTACGCTGACTCTCACCCGCGCACTCACATGTACACTCCCCCTAAAGCGTTGTCGTACCCTCACCTGGACCCTAAACCGTCCCCGTCCCCTAAGCCTAACCCTAGCCCGAACCCTAACCCTAACCCTTCCCCGAAGCCTGACCCTCACCCGTCCCCTAATCCTAACCCGTACGCTGACACTCACCCGCGCCCTCACACGTACGCTCCCCCTAAAGCGTTGTCGTACCCTCACCTGGACCCTAAACCGTCCCCGTCCCCTAACCCTAACCCTAGCCCGAACCCTAACCCTAACCCTTCCCCGAAGCCTGACCCTCACCCGTCCCCTAATCCTAACCCGTACGCTGACACTCACCCGCGCCCTCACACGTACGCTCCCCCTAAAGCGTTGTCGTACCCTCACCTGGACCCTAAACCGTGCCCGTCCCCTAACCCTAACCCTAGCCCGAACCCTAACCCTAACCCTTCCCCGAAGCCTGACCCTCACCCGTCCCCTATTCCTAACCCGTACGCTGACTCTCACCCGCGCCCTCACACGTACGCTACCCCTAAAGCGTTGTCGTACCCTCACCTGGACCCTAAACCGTGCCCGTCCCCTAACCCTAACCATAGCCCGAACCCTAACCCTAACCCTTCCCCGAAGCCTGACACTCACTCGTCCCCTAATCCTAACCCGTACGCTGACACTCACCCGCGCCCTCACACGTACGCCCCCCCGAAAGCGTTGTCGTACCCTCACCTGGACCCTAAACCGTCCCCGTCCCCTAACCCTAACCCTAGCCCGAACCCTAACCCTAACCCTTCCCCGAAGCCTGACCCTCACCCGTCCCCTAATCCTAACCCGTACGCTGACACTCACCCGCGCCCTCACACGTACGCTCCCCCTAAAGCGTTGTCGTACCATCACCTGGACCCTAAACCGTCCCCGTCCCCTAACCCTAACCCTAGCCCGAACCCTAACCCTAACCCTTCCCCGAAGCCTGACCCTCACCCGTCCCCTAATCCTAACCCGTACGCTGACACTCACCCGCGCCCTCACACGTACGCCCCCCCTAAAGCGTTGTCGTACCCTCACCTGGACCCTAAACCGTCCCCGTCCCCTAAACCTAACCCTAGCCCGAACCCTAACCCTAACACTTCCCCGAAGCCTGACCCTCACCCGTCCCCTAATCCTAACCCGTACGCTGACACTCACCCGGGCCCTCACACGTACGCTCCCCCTAAAGCGTTGTCATACCCTCACCTGGACCCTAAACCGTCCCCGTCCCCTAAGCCTAACCCTAGCCTGAACCCTAACCCTAACACTTCCCCGAAGCCTGACCCTCACCCGTCCCCTAATCCTAACCCGTACGCTGACACTCACCAACGCCCTCACACGTACGCTCCCCCTAAAGCGTTGTCGTACCCTCACCTGGACCCTAAACCGTCCCCGTCCCCTAACCCTAACCCTAGCCCGAACCCTAACCCTAACCCTTCCCCGAAGCCTGACCCTCACCCGTCCCCTAATCCTAACCCGTACGCTGACACTCACCCGCGCCCTCACACGTACGCTCCCCCTAAAGCGTTGTCATACCCTCACCTGGACCCTAAACCGTCCCCGTCCCCTAACCCTAACCCTAGCCCGAACCCTAACCCTAACACTTCCCCGAAGCCTGACCCTCACCCGTCCCCTAATCCTAACCCGTACGCTGACACTCACCTGCGCCCTCACACATACGCTCCCCCTAAAGCGTTGTCGTACCCTCACCTGGACCCTAAACTGTCCCCGTCCCCTAACCCTAACCCTAGCACGAACCCTAACCCTAACCCTTCCCCGAAGCCTGACCCTCACCCGTCCCCTAATCCTAACCCGTACGCTGACACTCACCCACGCCCTCACACGTACGCTCCCCCTGAAGCGTTGTCGTACCCTCACCTGGACCCTAAACCGTCCCCGTCCCCTAACCCTAACCCTAGCCCGAACCCTAACCCTAACCCTTCCCCGAAGCCTGACCCTCACCCGTCCCCTAATCCTAACCCGTACGCTGACACTCACCCGCGCCCTCACACGTACGCTCCCCCTGAAGCGTTGTCGTACCCTCACCTGGACCCTAAACCGTCCCCGTCCCCTAACCCTAGCCCGAACCCTAACCCTAACCCTTCCCCGAAGCCTGACCCTCACCCGTCCCCTAATCCTAACCCGTACGCTGACACTGAGCCGCGCCCTCACACGTACACTCCCCCTAAAGCGTTGTCGTACCCTCACCTGGACCCTAAACCGTCCCCGTCCCCTAACCCTAACCCTAGCCCGAACCCTAACCCTAACCCTTCCCCGAAGCCTGACCCTCAACCGTCCCCTAATCCTAACCCGTACGCTGACTCTCACCCGCGCACTCACACGTACACTCCCCCTAAAGCGTTGTCGTACCCTCACCTGGACCCTAAACCGTCCCCGTCCCCTAAGCCTAACCCTAGCCCGAACCCTAACCCTAACCCTTCCCCGAAGCCTGACCCTCACCCGTCCCCTAATCCTAACCCGTACGCTGACACTCACCCGCGCCCTCACACGTACGCTCCCCCTAAAGCGTTGTCGTACCCTCACCTGGACCCTAAACCGTCCCCGTCCCCTAACCCTAACCCTAGCCCGAACCCTAACCCTAACCCTTCCCCGAAGCCTGACCCTCACCCGTCCCCTAATCCTAACCCGTACGCTGACACTGAGCCGCGCCCTCACACGTACGCTCCCCCTAAAGCGTTGTCGTACCCTCACCTGGACCCTAAACCGTCCCCGTCCCCTAACCCTAACCCTAGCCCGAACCCTAACCCTAACCCTTCCCCGAAGCCTGACCCTCAACCGTCCCCTAATCCTAACCCGTACGCTGACTCTCACCCGCGCACTCACACGTACACTCCCCCTAAAGCGTTGTCGTACCCTCACCTGGACCCTAAACCGTCCCCGTCCCCTAAGCCTAACCCTAGCCCGAACCCTAACCCTAACCCTTCCCCGAAGCCTGACCCTCACCCGTCCCCTAATCCTAACCCGTACGCTGACACTCACCCGCGCCCTCACACGTACGCTCCCCCTAAAGCGTTGTCGTACCCTCACCTGGACCCTAAACCGTCCCCGTCCCCTAACCCTAACCCTAGCCCGAACCCTAACCCTAACCCTTCCCCGAAGCCTGACCCTCACCCGTCCCCTAATCCTAACCCGTACGCTGACACTCACCCGCGCCCTCACACGTACGCTCCCCCTAAAGCGTTGTCGTACCCTCACCTGGACCCTAAACCGTGCCCGTCCCCTAACCCTAACCCTAGCCCGAACCCTAACCCTAACCCTTCCCCGAAGCCTGACCCTCACCCGTCCCCTATTCCTAACCCGTACGCTGACTCTCACCCGCGCCCTCACACGTACGCTACCCCTAAAGCGTTGTCGTACCCTCACCTGGACCCTAAACCGTGCCCGTCCCCTAACCCTAACCCTAGCCCGAACCCTAACCCTAACCCTTCCCCGAAGCCTGACCCTCACCCGTCCCCTAATCCTAACCCATACGCTGACACTCACCCGCGCCCTCACACGTACGCTCCCCCTAAAGCGTTGTCGTACCATCACCTGGACCCTAAACCGTCCCCGTCCCCTAACCCTAACCCTAGCCCGAACCCTAACCCTAACCCTTCCCCGAAGCCTGACCCTCACCCGTCCCCTAATCCTAACCCGTACGCTGACACTCACCCGCGCCCTCACATATACGCTCCCCCTAAAGCGTTGTCGTACCCTCACCTGGACCCTAAACCGTCCCCGTCCCCTAAACCTAACCCTAGCCCGAACCCTAACCCTAACCCTTCCCCGAAGCCTGACCCTCACCCGTCCCCTAATCCTAACCCGTACGCTGACACTCACCTGGGCCCTCACACGTACGCTCCCCCTAAAGCGTTGTCATACCCTCACCTGGACCCTAAACCGTCCCCGTCCCCTAAGCCTAACCCTAGCCTGAACCCTAACCCTAACCCTTCCCCGAAGCCTGACCCTCACCCGTCCCCTAATCCTAACCCGTACGCTGACACTCACCCGCGCCCTCACACGTACGCTCCCCCTAAAGCGTTGTCGTACCCTCACCTGGACCCTAAACCGTCCCTGTCCCCTAAGCCAAACCCTAGCCCGAACCCTAACCCTAACCCTTCCCCGAAGCCTAACACTCACCCGTCCCCTAATCCTAACCCGTACCCTGACACTCACCCGCGCACTCACACGTACGCTCCCCCTAAAGCGTTGTCGTACCCTCACCTGGACCCTAAACCGTCCCCGTCCCCTAACCCTAACCCTAGCCCGAACCCTAACCCTAACCCTTCCCCGAAGCCTGACCCTCACCCTTCCCCTAATCCTAACCCGTACGCTGACACTCACCCGTGCCCTCACACGTATGCCCCCCCGAAAGCGTTGTCGTACCCTCACCTGGACCCTAAACCGTCCCCGTCCCCTAACCCTAACCCTAGCCCGAACCCTAACCCTAACCCTTCCCCGAAGCCTGACCCTCACCCGTCCCCTAATCCTAACCCGTACGCTGACACTCACCCGCGCCCTCACACGTACGCTCCCCCTAAAGCGTTGTCGTACCCTCACCTGGACCCTAAACCGTCCCCGTCCCCTAACCCTAACCCTAGCCCGAACCCTAACCCTAACCCTTCCCCGAAGCCTGACCCTCACCCGTCCCCTAATCCTAACCCGTACGCTGACACTCAACCGCGCCCTCACACGTACGCTCCCCCTAAAGCGTTGTCGTACCCTCACCTGGACCCTAAACCGTCCCCGTCCCCTAACTCTAACCCTAGCCCGAACCCTAACCCTAACCCTTCCCCGAAGCCTGACCCTCACCCGTCCCCTAATCCTAACCCGTACCCTGACACTCACCCGCGCCCTCACACGTACGCCCCCCCTAAAGCGTTGTCGTACCCTCACCTGGACCCTAAACCGTCCCCGTCCCCTAACCCTAACCCTAGCCCGAACCCTAACCCTAACCCTTCCCCGAAGCCTGACCCTCACCCGTCCCCTAATCCTAACCCGTACGCTGACACTCACCTGCGCCCTCACACGTACGCTCCCCCTAAAGCATTGTCGTACACTCACCTGGACCCTAAACCGTCCCCGTCCCCTAACCCTAACCCTAGCCCGAACCCTAACCCTAACCCTTCCCCGAAGCCTGACCCTCACCCGTCCCCTAATCCTAACCCGTACGCTGACACTCACCCGCGCCCTCACACGTACGCTTCCCCTAAAGCGTTGTCATACCCTCACCTGGACCCTAAACCGTCCCCGTCCCCTAAGCCCAACCCTAGCCCGAAACCTAACCCTAACCCTTCCCCGAAGCCTGACCCTCACCCGTCCCCTAATCCTAACCCGTACGCTGACACTCACCCGCGCCCTCACACGTACGCTCCCCCTAAAGCGTTGTCGTACCCTCACCTGGACCCTAAACCGTCCCCGTCCCCTAACCCTAACCCTAGCTGGAACCCTAACCCTAACCCTTCCCCGAAGCCTGACCCTCACCCGTCCCATAATCCTAACCCGTACGCTGACACTCACCCGCGCCCTCACACGTACGGCCCCCCGAAAGCGTTGTCGTACCCTCACCTGGACCCTAAACCGTTCCCGTCCCCTAACCCTAACCCTAGCCCGAACCCTAACCCTAACCCTTCCCCGAAGCCTGACCCTCACCCGTCCCCTAATCCTAACCCGTACGCTGACACTCACCCGCGCCCTCACACGTACGCTCCCCCTAAAGCGTTGTCGTACCCTCACCTGGACCCTAAACCGTCCCCGTCCCCTAACCCTAACCCTAGCCCGAACCCTAACCCTAACCCTTCCCCGAAGCCTGACCCTCACCCGTCCCCTAATCCTAACCCGTACGCTGACACTCACCCGCGCCCTCACACGTACGCTCCCCCTAAATCGTTGTCGTACCCTCACCTGGACCCTAAACCGTCCCCGTCCCCTAACCATAACCCTAGCCCGAACCCTAACCCTAACCCTTCCCCGAAGCCTGACCCTCACCCGTCCCCTAATCCTAACCCGTACGCTGACACTCACCCGCGCCCTCACACGTACGCCCCCCCTAAAGCGTTGTCGTACCCTCACCTGGACCCTAAACCGTCCCCGTCCCCTAACCCTAACTCTAGTCCGAACCCTAAACCTAACCCTTCCCCGAAGCCTGACTCTCACCCGTCCCCTAATCCTAACCCGTACGCTGACACTCACCCGCGCCCTCACACGTACGCTCCCCCTAAAGCGTTGTCGTACCCTCACCTGGACCCAAAACCGTCCCCATCCCCTAAGCCTAACCCTAGCCCGAACCCTAACCCTAACCCTTCCCCGAAGCCTGACCCTCACCCGTCCCCTAATCCTAACCCGTACGCTGACACTCACCAGCGCCCTCACACGTACGCTCCCCCTAAAGCGTTGTCGTACCGTCACCTGGACCCTAAACCGTCCCTGTCCCCTAACCCTAACCCTAGCCCGAACCCTAACCCTAACCCTTCCCCGAAGCCTGACCCTCACCCGTCCCCTAATCCTAACCCGTACGCTGACACTCACCCGGGCCCTCACACGTACGCTCCCCCTAAAGCGTTGTCGAACCCTCACCTGGACCCTAAACCGTCCCCGTCCCCTAACCCTAACCCTAGCCCGAACCCTAACCCTAACCCTTCCCCGAAGCCTGACCCTCACCCGTCCCCTAATCCTAACCCGTACGCTGACACTCACCCGCGCCCTCACACGTACGCTCCCCCTAAAGCGTTGTCGTACCCTCACCTGGACCCTAAACCGTCCCCGTCCCCTAACCCTAACCCTAGCCCGAACCCTAACCCTAACCCTTCCCCGAAGCCTGACCCTCACCCGTCCCCTAATCCTAACCCGTACGCTGACACTCACCCGCGCCCTCACACGTACGCTCCCCCTAAAGCGTTGTCGTACCCTCACCTGGACCCTAAACCGTCCCCGTCCCCTAACCCTAACCCTAGCCCGAACCCTAACCCTAACCCTTCCCCGAAGCCTGACCCTCACCCGTCCCCTAATCCTAACCCGTACGCTGACACTCACCCACGCCCTCACACGTACGCTCCCCCTAAAGCGTTGTCGTAGCCTCACCTGGACCCTAAACCATCCCCGTCCCCTAACCCTAACCCTAGCCCGAACCCTAACCCTAACCCTTCCCCGAAGCCTGACCCTCACCCGTCCCCTAATCCTAACCCGTACGCTGACACTCACCCGCGCCCTCACACGTACGCCCCCCCTAAACCGTTGTCGTACCCTCACCTGGACCCTAAACCGTCCCCGTCCCCTAACCCTAACCCTAGCCCGAACCCTAACCCTAACCCTTCCCCGAAGCCTGACCCTCACCCGTCCCTTAATCCTAACCCTTACGCTGACACTCACCCGCGCCCTCACACGTACGCTCCCCCAAAAGCATTGTCGTACCCTCACCTGGACCCTAAACCGTCCCCGTCCCCTAACCCTAACCCTAGCCCGAACCCTAACCCTAACCCTTCCCCGAAGCCTGACCCTCACCCGTCCCCTAATCCTAACCCGTACGCTGACACTCACCCGCGCCCTCACACGTACGCTCCCCCTAAAGCGTTGTCGTACCCTCACCTGGACCCTAAACCGTCCCCGTCCCCTAACCCTAACCCTAGCCCGAACCCTAACCCTAACCCTTCCCCGAAGCCTGACCCTCACCCGTCCCCTAATCCTAACCCGTACGCTGACACTCACCCGCGCCCTCACACGTACGCTCCCCCTAAAGCGTTGTCGTACCCTCACCTGGACCCTAAACCGTCCCCGTCCCCTAACCCTAACCCTAGCCCGAACCCTAACCCTAACCCTTCCCCGAAGCCTGACCCTCACCCGTCCCCTAATCCTAACCCGTACGCTGACACTCACCCGCGCCCTCACACGTACGCTCCCCCTAAAGCGTTGTCGTACCCTCACCTGGACCCTAAACCTTCCCCGTCCCCTAACCCTAACCCTAGCCCAAACACTAACCCTAACCCTTCCCCGAAGCCTGACCCTCACCCGTCCCCTAATCCTAACCCGTACGCTGACACTCACCCGCGCCCTCACACGTACGCTCCCCCTAAAGCGTTGTCGTACCCTCACCTGGACCCTAAACCGTCCCCGTCCCCTAACCCTAGCCCTAGCCCGAACCCTAACCCTAACCCTTCCCCGAAGCCTGACCCTCACCCGTCCCCTAATCCTAACCCGTACGCTGACACTCACCCGCGCCCTCACACGTACGCTCCCCCCAAAGCGTTGTCGTACCCTCACCTGGACCCTAAACCGTCCCCGTCCCCTAACCCTAGCCCTAGCCCGAACCCTAACCCTAACACTTCCCCGAAGCCTGACCCTCACCCGTCCCCTAATCCTAACCCGTACGCTGACACTCACCCGCGCCCTCACACGTACGCTCCCCCCAAAGCGTTGTCGTACCCTCACCTGGACCCTAAACCGTCCCCGTCCCCTAACCCTAACCCTAGCCCGAACCCTAACCCTAACCCTTCCCCGAAGCCTGACCCTCACCCTTCCCCTAATCCTAACCCGTACGCTGACACTCACCCGCGCCCTCACACGTATGCTCCCCGCAAAGCGTTGTCGTACCCTCACCTGGACCCTAAACCGTCCCCGTCCCCTAACCCTAACCCTAGCCCGAACCCTAACCCTAAACCTTCCCCGAAGCCTGACCCTCACCCGTCCCCTAATCCTAACCCGTACGCTGACACTCACCCGTGCCCTCACACGTACGCTCCCCCCAAAGCGTTGTCGTACCGTCAGCTGGACCCTAAACCGTCCCCGTCCCCGTCCCCTAACCCTAGCCCGAACCCTAACCCTAACCCTTCCCCGAAGCCTGAACCTCACCAGTCCCTTAATCCTAACCCGTACGCTGACACTCACCCGCGCCCTCACACGTACGCTCCCCCCAAAGCGTTGTCGTACCCTCACCTGGACCCTAAACCGTCCCCGTCCCCGTCCCCTAACCGTAGCCCGAACCCTAACCCTAACCCTTCCCCGAAGCCTGACCCTCACCCGTCCCCTAATCCTAACTCGTACGCTGACACTCACCCGCGCCCTCACATATACGCTCCCCCTAAAGCGTTGTCGTACCCTCACCTGGACCCTAAACCGTCCCCGTCCCCTAACCCTAACCCTAGCCCGAACCCTAACCCTAAACCTTCCCCGAAGCCTGACCCTCACCCGTCCCCTAATCCTAACCCGTACGCTGACACTCACCCGCGCCCTCACACGTACGCTCCCGCTAAAGCGTTGTCGTACCCTCACCTGGACCCTAAACCGTCCCCGTCCCCTAACCCTAACCCTAGCCCGAACCCTAACCCTAACCCTTCCCCGAAGCCTGACCCTCACCCGTCCCCTAATCCTAACCCGTACGCTGACACTCACCCGCGCCCTCACACGTACGCTCCCCCTAAAGCGTTGTCGTACCCTCACCTGGACCCTAAACTGTCCCCGTCCCCTAACCCTAACCCTAGCCCGAACCCTAACCCTAACCCTTCCCCGAAGCCTGACCCTCATCTGTCCCCTAATCCTAACAAGTACGCTGACACTCACCCGCGCCCTCACACGTACGCTCCCCCCAAAGCGTTGTCGTACCGTCAGCTGGACCCTAAACCGTCCCCGTCCCCGTCCCCTAACCCTAGCCCGAACCCTAACCCTAACCCTTCCCCGAAGCCTGACCCTCACCCGTCCCCTAATCCTAACCCGTACGCTGACACTCACCCGCGCCCTCACACGTACGCTCCCCCTAAAGCGTTGTCGTACCCTCACCTGGACCCTAAACCGTCCCCGTCCCCTAACCCTAACCCTAGCCCGAACCCTAACCCTAACCCTTCCCCGAAGCCTGACCCTCACCTGTCCCCTAATCCTAACAAGTACGCTGACACTCACCCGCGCCCTCACACGTACGCTCCCCCTAAAGCGTTGTCGTACCCTCACCTGGACCCTAAACCGTCCCCGTCCCCTAACACTAACCCTAGCCCGAACCCTAACCCTAACCCTTCCCCGAAGCCTGACCCTCACCCGTCCCCTAATCCTAACCCGTACGCTGACACTCACCCGCGCCCTCACACGTACGCTCCCCCTAAAGCGTTGTCGTACCCTCACCTGGACCCTAAACCGTCCCCGTCCCCTAACACTAACCCTAGCCCGAACCCTAACCCTAACCCTTCCCCGAAGCCTGACCCTCACCTATCCCCTAATCCTAACAAGTACGCTGACACTCACCCGCGCCCTCACACGTACGCTCCCCCTAAAGCGTTGTCGTACCCTCACCTGGACCCTAAACCGTCCCCGTCCCCTAACACTAACCCTAGCCCGAACCCTAACCCTAACCCTTCCCCGAAGCCTGACCCTCACCCGTCCCCTAATCCTAACCCGTACGCTGACACTCACCCGCACCCTCACACGTACGCCCCCCCTAAAGCGTTGTCGTACCCTCACCTGGACCCTAAACCGTCCCCATCCCCTAACCCTAACCCTAGCCCGAACCCTAACCCTAACCCTTCCCCGAAGGCTGACCCTCACCCGTCCCCTAATCCTAACCCGTACGCTGACACTCACCCGCGCCCTCACACGTTCGCTCCCCCTAAAGCGTTGTCGTACCCTCACCTGGACCCTAAACCGTCCCCGTCCCCTAACCCTAGCCCGAACCCTAACCCTAACCCTTCCCAAAGCCTGACCCTCACCCGTCCCCTAATCCTAACCCGTACGCTGACACTCACCCGCGCCCTCACACGTACGCTCCCCCTAAAGCGTTGTCGTACCCTCACCTGGACCCTAAACCGTCCCCGTCCCCTAACCCTAACCCTAGCCCGAACCCTAACCCTAACCCTTCCCCGAAGCCTGACCCTCACCCGTCCCCTAATCCTAACCCGTTCGCTGACACTCACCCGCGCCCTCACACGTAGGCTCCCCCTAAAGCGTTGTCGTACCCTCACCTGGACCCTAAACCGTCCCCGTCCCCTAACCCTAACCCTAGCCCGAACCCTAACCCTAACCCTTCCCCGAAGCCTGACCCTCACCCGTCCCCTAATCCTAACCCGTACGCTGACACTCACCCGCGCCCTCACACTTAGGCTCCCCCTAAAGCGTTGTCGTACCCTCACCTGGACCCTAAACCGTCCCCGTCCCCTAACCCTAACCCTAGCCCGAACCCTAACCCTAACCCTTCCCCGAAGCCTGACCCTCACCCGTCCCCTAATCCTAACCCGTACGCTGACACTCACCCGCGCCCTCACACGTACGCTCCCCCTAAAGCGTTGTCGTACCCTCACCTGGACCCTAAACCGTCCCCGTCCCCTAACCCTAACCCTAGCCCGAACCCTAACCCTAACCCTTCCCCGAAGCCTGACCCTCACCCGTCCCCTAATCCTAACCCGTACGCTGACACTCACCCGCGCCCTCACACGTACGCTCCCCCTAAAGCGTTGTCGTACCCTCACCTGGACCCTAAACCGTCCCCGTCCCCTAAACCTAACCCTAGCCCGAACCCTAACCCTAACCCTTCCCCGAAGCCTGACACTCACCCGTCCCCTAATCCTAACCCGTACGCTGACACTCACCCGCGCCCTCACACGTAGACTCCCCCTAAAGCGTTGTCGTACCCTCACCTGGACCCTAAACCGTCCCCGTCCCCTAAACCTAACCCTAGCCCGAACCCTAACCCTAACCCTTCCCCGAAGCCTGACCCTCACCCGTCCCCTAATCCTAACCCGTACGCTGACACTCACCCGCGCCCTCACACGTACGCTCCCCCTAAAGCGTTGTCGTACCCTCACCTGGACCCTAAACCGTCCCCGTCCCCTAACCCTAACCCTAGCCCGAACCCTAACCCTAACCCTTCCCCGAAGCCTGACCCTCACCCGTCCCCTAATCCTAACCCGTACGCTGACATTCACCCACGCCCTCACACGTATGCTCCCCCTAAAGCGTTGTCGTACCCTCACCTGGACCCTAAACCGTCCCCGTCCCCTAACCCTAACCCTAGCCCGAACCCTAACCCTAACCCTTCCCCGAAGCCTGACCCTCACCCGTCCCCTAATCCTAACCCGTACGCTGACACTCACCCGCGCCCTCACACGTACGCTCCCCCTAAAGCGTTGTCGTACCCTCACCTGGACCCTAAACCGTCCCCGTCCCCTAACCCTAACCCTAGCCCGAACCTTAACCCTAACCCTTCCCCGAAGCCTGACCCTCACCCGTCCCCTAATCCTAACCCGTACGCTGACACTCACCCGCGCCCTCACACGTACGCTCCCCCTAAAGCGTTGTCGTACCCTCACCTGGACCCTAAACCGTCCCCGTCCCCTAACCCTAACCCTAGCCCGAACCCTAACCCTAACCCTTCCCCGAAGCCTGACCCTCACCCGTCCCCTAATCCTAACCCGTACGCTGACACTCACCCGCGCCCTCACACGTACGCTCCCCCTAAAGCGTTGTCATACCCTCACCTGGACCCTAAACCGTCCCCGTCCCCTAACCCTAACCCTAGCCCGAACCCTAACCCTAACCCTTCCCCGAAGCCTGACCCTCACCCGTCCCCTAATCCTAACCCGTACGCTGACACTCACCCGCGCCCTCACACGTACGCTCCCCCTAAAGCGTTGTCGTACCCTCACCTGGACCCTAAACCGTCCCCGTCCCCTAACCCTAACCCTAGCCCGAACCCTAACCCTAACCCTTCCCCGAAGCCTGACCCTCACCCGTCCCCTAATCCTAACCCGTACGCTGACACTCACCCGCGCCCTCACACGTACGCTCCCCCTAAAGCATTGTCGTACCCTCACCTGGACCCTAAACAGTCCCCGTCCCCTAACCCTAACCCTAGCCCGAACCCTAACCCTAAGCCTTCCCCGAAGCCTGACCCTCACCCGTCCCATAATCCTAACCCGTACGCT
This sequence comes from Orcinus orca, assembly GCF_937001465.1. NCBI lineage: Eukaryota > Metazoa > Chordata > Mammalia > Artiodactyla > Delphinidae > Orcinus > Orcinus orca. The sequence goes on from NC_064577.1 coordinate 21,324,333, forward strand.
GACACTCACCCGCGCCCTCACACGTACGCTCCCCCTAAATCGTTGTCGTACCCTCACCTGGACCCTAAACCGTCCCCGTCCCCTAACCCTAACCCTAGCCCCAACCCTAACCCTAACCCTTCCCCGAAGCCTGACCCTCACCCGTCCCCTAATCCTAACCCGTACGCTGACACTCACCCGCGCCCTCACACGTACGCTCCCCCCAAAGCGTTGTCGTACCCTCACCTGGACCCTAAACCGTCCACGTCCCCTAACCCTAGCCCTAGCCCGAACCCTAACCCTAACACTTCCCCGAAGCCTGACCCTCACCCGTCCCCTAATCCTAACCCGTACGCTGACACTCACCCGCGCCCTCACACGTACGCTCCCCCCAAAGCGTTGTCGTACCCTCACCTGGACCCTAAACCGTCCCCGTCCCCTAACCCTAACCCTAGCCCGAACCCTAACCCTAACCCTTCCCCGAAGCCTGACCCTCACCCGTCCCCTAATCCTAACCCGTACGCTGACACTCACTCGCGCCCTCACATGTACGCTCCCCCCAAAGCTTTGTCGTACCCTCACCTGGACCCTAAACCGTCCCCGTCCCCTAACCCTAACCCTAGCCCGAACCCTAACCCTAACCCTTCCCCGAAGCCTGACCCTCACCCGTCCCCTAATCCTAACCCGTACGCTGACACTCACCCGCGCCCTCACACGTACGCTCCCCCCAAAGCGTTGTCGTACCGTCAGCTGGACCCTAAACCGTCCCCGTCCCCGTCCCCTAACCCTAGCCCGAACCCTAACCCTAACCCTTCCCCGAAGCCTGAACCTCACCCGTCCCTTAATCCTAACCCGTACGCTGACACTCACCCGCGCCCTCACACGTACGCTCCCCCCAAAGCGTTGTCGTACCCTCACCTGGACCCTAAACCATCCCCGTTCCCGTCCCCTAACCGTAGCCCGAACCCTAACCCTAACCCTTCCCCGAAGCCTGACCCTCACCCGTCCCCTAATCCTAACCCGTACGCTGACACTCACCCTTGCCCTCACACGTACGCTCCCCCTAAAGCGTTGTCGTACCCTCACCTGGACCCTAAACCGTCCCCGTCCCCTAACCCTAACCCTAACCCTAACCCTAACCGTCCCCGTCCCCTAACCCTAACCCTAACCCTAACCCTAACCCTAACCCTAGCCCGAACCCTAACCCTAACCCTTCCCCGAAGCCTGACCCTCACCCGTCCCCTAATCCTAACCCGTACGCTGACACTCACCCGCGCCCTCACACGTACGCTCCCCCTAAAGCGTTGTCGTACCCTCACCTGGACCCTAAACCGTCCCCGTCCCCGTCCCCTAACCCTAGCCCAAACCCTAACCCTAACCCTTCCCCGAAGCCTGACCCTCACCCGTCCCCTAATCCTAACCCGTACGCTGACACTAACCCGCGCCCTCACACGTACGCTCCCCCTAAAGCGTTGTCGTACCCTCACCTGGACCCTAAACCGTCCCCGTCCCCTAACCCTAACCCTAGCCCGAACCCTAACCCTAACCCTTCCCCGAAGCCTGACCCTCACCCGTCCCATAATCCTAACCCGTACGCTGACACTCACCCGCGCCCTCACACGTACGCTCCCCCTAAAGCGTTGTCGTACCCTCACCTGGACCCTAAACCGTCCCCGTCCCCTAACCCTAACCCTAGCCCGAACCCTAACCCTAACCCTTCCCCGAAGCCTGACCCTCACCCGTCCCCTAATCCTAACCCGTACGCTGACACTCACCCGCGCCCTCACACGTACGCTCCCCCTAAAGCGTTGTCGTACCCTCACCTGGACCCTAAACCGTCCCCGTCCCCTAACCCTAACCCTAGCCCGAACCCTAACCCTAACCCTTCCCCGAAGCCTGACCCTCACCCGTCCCCTAATCCTAACCCGTACGCTGACACTCACCCGCGCCCTCACACGTACGCTCCCCCTAAAGCGTTGTCGTACCCTCACCTGGACCCTAAACCGTCCCCGTCCCCTAACCCTAACCCTAGCCCGAACCCTAACCCTAACCCTTCCCCGAAGCCTGACACTCACCTGTCCCCTAATCCTAACCCGTACGCTGACACTCACCCGCGCCCTCACACGTAGGCTCCCCCTAACGCGTTGTTGTACCCTCACCTGGACCCTAAACCGTCCCCGTCCCCTAACCCTAACCCTAGCCCGAACCCTAACCCTAACCCTTCCCCGAAGCCTGACCCTCACCCGTCCCCTAATCCTAACCCGTACGCTGACACTCACCCGCGCCCTCACACGTACGCTCCCCCTAAAGCGTTGTCGTACCCTCACCTGGACCCTAAACCGTCCCCGTCCCCTAACCCTAACACTAGCCCGAACACTAACCCTAACCCTTCCCCGAAGCCTGACCCTCACCCGTCCCCTAATCCTAACCCGTACGCTGACACTCACCCGCGCCCTCACACGTACGCTCCCCCTAAAGCGTTGTCGTACCCTCACCTGGACCCTAAACCGTCCCCGTCCCCTAACCCTAACCCTAGCCCGAACCCTAACCCTAACCCTTCCCCGAAGCCTGACCCTCACCCGTCCCCTAATCCTAACCCGTACGCTGACACTCACTCGCGCCCTCACACGTACGCTCCCCCCAAAGCGTTGTCGTACCCTCACCTGGACCCTAAACCGTCCCCGTCCCCTAACCCTAACCCTAGCCCGAACCCTAACCCTAACCCTTCCCCGAAGCCTGACCCTCACCCGTCCCCTAATCCTAACCCGTACGCTGACACTCACCCGCGCCCTCACACGTACGCTCCCCCCAAAGCGTTGTCGTACCGTCAGCTGGACCCTAAACCGTCCCCGTCCCCTAACCCTAACCCTAGCCCGAACCCTAACCCTAACCCTTCCCCGAAGCCTGAACCTCACCCGTCCCTTAATCCTAACCCGTACGCTGACACTCACCCGCGCCCTCACACGTACGCTCCCCCCAAAGCGTTGTCGTACCCTCACCTGGACCCTAAACCGTCCCCGTCCCCTAACCCTAACCCTAGCCCGAACCCTAACCCTAACCCTTCCCCGAAGCCTGACCCTCACCCGTCCCCTAATCCTAACCCGTACGCTGACACTCACCCGCGCCCTCACACGTACGCTCCCCCTAAAGCGTTGTCGTACCCTCACCTGGACCCTAAACCGTCCCCGTCCCCTAACCCTAACCCTAACCCTAACCCTAACCCTAACCGTCCCCGTCCCCTAACCCTAACCCTAACCCTAACCCTAACCCTAACCCTAACCCTAGCCCGAACCCTAACCCTAACCCTTCCCCGAAGCCTGACCCTCACCCGTCCCCTAATCCTAACCCGTACGCTGACACTCACCCGCGCCCTCACACGTACGCTCCCACTAAAGCGTTGTCGTACCCTCACCTGGACCCTAAACCGTCCCCGTCCCCTAACCCTAACCCTAGCCCGAACCCTAACCCTAACCCTTCCCCGAAGCCTGACCCTCACCCGTCCCCTAATCCTAACCCGTACGCTGACACTCACCCGCGCCCTCACACGTACGCTGCCCCTAAAGCGTTGTCGTACCCTCACCTGGACCCTAAACCGTCCCCGTACCCTAACCCTAACCCTAGCCCGAACCCTAACCCTAACCCTTCCCCGAAGCCTGACCCTCACCCGTCCCCTAACCCTAACCCGTACGCTGACACTCACCCGCGCCCTCACACGTATGCTCCCCCTAAAGCGTTGTCGTACCCTCACCTGGACCCTAAACCGTCCCCGTCCCCTAACCCTAACCCTAGCCCGAACCCTAACCCTAACCCTTCCCCGAAGCCTGACCCTCACCTGTCCCCTAATCCTAACCCGTACGCTGACACTCACCCGCGCCCTCACACGTACGCTCCCCATAAAGCGTTGTCGTACCCTCACCTGGACCCTAAACCGTTCCCGTCCCCGTCCCCTAACCCTAGCCCGAACCCTAACCCTAACCCTTCCCCGAAGCCTGACCCTCACCCGTCCCCTAATCCTAACCCGTACGCTGACACTCACCCACGCCCTCACACGTACGCTCCCCCTAAAGCGTTGTCGTACCCTCACCTGGACCCTAAACCGTCCCCGTCCCCTAACCCTAACCCTAGCCCGAACCCTAACCCTAACCCTTCCCCGAAGCCTGACCCTCACCCGTCCCCTAATCCTAACCCGTACGCTGACACTCACCCGCGCCCTCACACGTACGCTCCCCCTAAAGCGTTGTCGTACCCTCACCTAGACCCTAAACCGTCCCCGTCCCCTAACCCTAACCCTAGCCCGAACCCTAACCCTAACCCTTCCCCGAAGCCTGACCCTCACCCGTCCCCTAATCCTAACCCGTACGCTGACACTCACCCGCGCCCTCACACGTACGCTCCCCCTAAAGCGTTGTCGTACCCTCACCTGGACCTTAAACCGTCCCCGTCCCCTAACCCTAACCCTAGCCCGAACCCTAACCCTAACCCTTCCCCGAAGCCTGACCCTCACCCGTCCCCTAATCCTAACCCGTACGCTGACACTCACCCGTGCCCTCACACGTACGCTCCCCCTAAAGCGTTGTCGTACCCTCACCTAGACCCTAAACCGTCCCCGTCCCCTAACCCTAACCCTAACCCGAACCCTAACCCTAACCCTTCCCCGAAGCCTGACCCTCACCCGTCCCCTAATCCTAACCCGTACGCTGACACTCACCCGCGCCCTCACACGTACGCTCCCCCTAAAGCGTTGTCGTACCCTCACCTGGACCCTAAACCGTCCCCGTCCCCTAACCCTAACCCTAGCCCGAACCCTAACCCTAACCCTTCCCCGAAGCCTGACCCTCACCCGTCCCCTAATCCTAACCCGTACGCTGACACTCACCCGCGCCCTCACACGTACGCTCCCCCCAAAGCGTTGTCGTACCGTCAGCTGGACCCTAAACCGTCCCCGTCCCCTAACCCTAACCCTAGCCCGAACCCTAACCCTAACCCTTCCCCGAAGCCTGAACCTCACCCGTCCCTTAATCCTAACCCGTACGCTGACACTCACCCGCGCCCTCACACGTACGCTCCCCCCAAAGCGTTGTCGTACCCTCACCTGGACCCTAAACCGTCCCCGTCCCCTAACCCTAACCCTAGCCCGAACCCTAACCCTAACCCTTCCCCGAAGCCTGACCCTCACCCGTCCCCTAATCCTAACCCGTACGCTGACACTCACCCGCGCCCTCACACGTACGCTCCCCCTAAAGCGTTGTCGTACCCTCACCTGGACCCTAAACCGTCCCCGTCCCCTAACCCTAACCCTAACCCTAACCCTAACCCTAACCGTCCCCGTCCCCTAACCCTAACCCTAACCCTAACCCTAACCCTAACCCTAACCCTAGCCCGAACCCTAACCCTAACCCTTCCCCGAAGCCTGACCCTCACCCGTCCCCTAATCCTAACCCGTACGCTGACACTCACCCGCGCCCTCACACGTACGCTCCCACTAAAGCGTTGTCGTACCCTCACCTGGACCCTAAACCGTCCCCGTCCCCTAACCCTAACCCTAGCCCGAACCCTAACCCTAACCCTTCCCCGAAGCCTGACCCTCACCCGTCCCCTAATCCTAACCCGTACGCTGACACTCACCCGCGCCCTCACACGTACGCTGCCCCTAAAGCGTTGTCGTACCCTCACCTGGACCCTAAACCGTCCCCGTACCCTAACCCTAACCCTAGCCCGAACCCTAACCCTAACCCTTCCCCGAAGCCTGACCCTCACCCGTCCCCTAACCCTAACCCGTACGCTGACACTCACCCGCGCCCTCACACGTATGCTCCCCCTAAAGCGTTGTCGTACCCTCACCTGGACCCTAAACCGTCCCCGTCCCCTAACCCTAACCCTAGCCCGAACCCTAACCCTAACCCTTCCCCGAAGCCTGACCCTCACCTGTCCCCTAATCCTAACCCGTACGCTGACACTCACCCGCGCCCTCACACGTACGCTCCCCATAAAGCGTTGTCGTACCCTCACCTGGACCCTAAACCGTTCCCGTCCCCGTCCCCTAACCCTAGCCCGAACCCTAACCCTAACCCTTCCCCGAAGCCTGACCCTCACCCGTCCCCTAATCCTAACCCGTACGCTGACACTCACCCACGCCCTCACACGTACGCTCCCCCTAAAGCGTTGTCGTACCCTCACCTGGACCCTAAACCGTCCCCGTCCCCTAACCCTAACCCTAGCCCGAACCCTAACCCTAACCCTTCCCCGAAGCCTGACCCTCACCCGTCCCCTAATCCTAACCCGTACGCTGACACTCACCCGCGCCCTCACACGTACGCTCCCCCTAAAGCGTTGTCGTACCCTCACCTAGACCCTAAACCGTCCCCGTCCCCTAACCCTAACCCTAGCCCGAACCCTAACCCTAACCCTTCCCCGAAGCCTGACCCTCACCCGTCCCCTAATCCTAACCCGTACGCTGACACTCACCCGCGCCCTCACACGTACGCTCCCCCTAAAGCGTTGTCGTACCCTCACCTGGACCTTAAACCGTCCCCGTCCCCTAACCCTAACCCTAGCCCGAACCCTAACCCTAACCCTTCCCCGAAGCCTGACCCTCACCCGTCCCCTAATCCTAACCCGTACGCTGACACTCACCCGTGCCCTCACACGTACGCTCCCCCTAAAGCGTTGTCGTACCCTCACCTAGACCCTAAACCGTCCCCGTCCCCTAACCCTAACCCTAACCCGAACCCTAACCCTAACCCTTCCCCGAAGCCTGACCCTCACCCGTCCCCTAATCCTAACCCGTACGCTGACACTCACCCGCGCCCTCACACGTACGCTCCCCCTAAAGCGTTGTCGTACCCTCACCTGGACCCTAAACCGTCCCCGTCCCCTAACCCTTACCCTAGCCCGAACCCTAACCCTAACCCTTCCCCGAAGCCTGACCCTCACCCGTCCCCTAATCCTAACCCGTACGCTGACACTCACCCGCGCCCTCACACGTACGCTCCCCCTAAAGCGTTGTCGTACCCTCACCTGGACCCTAAACCGTCCCCGTCCCCTAACCCTAACCCTAGCCCGAACCCTAACCCTAACCCTTCCCCGAAGCCTGACCCTCACCCGTCCCCTAATCCTAACCCGTACGCTGACACTCACCCGCGCCCTCACACGTACGCTCCCACTAAAGCGTTGTCGTACCCTCACCTGGACCCTAAACCGTCCCCGTCCCCTAACCCTAACCCTAGCCCGAACCCTAACCCTAACCCTTCCCTGAAGCCTGACCCTCACCCGTCCCCTAATCCTAACCCGTACGCTGACACTCACCCGCGCCCTCACACGTACGCTGCCCCTAAAGCGTTGTCGTACCCTCACCTGGACCCTAAACCGTCCCCGTACCCTAACCCTAACCCTAGCCCGAACCCTAACCCTAACCCTTCCCCGAAGCCTGACCCTCACCCGTCCCCTAACCCTAACCCGTACGCTGACACTCACCCGCGCCCTCACACGTACGCTCCCCCTAAAGCGTTGTCGTACCCTCACCTGGACCCTAAACCGTCCCCGTCCCCTAACCCTAACCCTAGCCCGAACCCTAACCCTAACCCTTCCCCGAAGCCTGACCCTCACCCGTCCCCTAATCCTAACCCGTACGCTGACACTCACCCGCGCCCTCACACGTACGCTCCCCCTAAAGCGTTGTCGTACCCTCACCTAGACCCTAAACCGTCCCCGTCCCCTAACCCTAACCCTAGCCCGAACCCTAACCCTAACCCTTCCCCGAAGCCTGACCCTCACCCGTCCCCTAATCCTAACCCGTACGCTGACACTCACCCGCGCCCTCACACGTACGCTCCCCCTAAAGCATTGTCGTACCCTCACCTGGACCTTAAACCGTCCCCGTCCCCTAACCCTAACCCTAGCCCGAACCCTAACCCTAACCCTTCCCCGAAGCCTGACTCTCACCCGTCCCCTAATCCTAACCCGTACGCTGACACTCACCCGTGCCCTCACACGTACGCTCCCCCTAAAGCGTTGTCGTACCCTCACCTAGACCCTAAACCGTCCCCGTTCCCTAACCATAACCCTAACCCGAACCCTAACCCTAACCCTTCCCCGAAGCCTGACCCTCACCCGTCCCCTAATCCTAACCCGTACGCTGACACTCACCCGCGCCCTCACACGTACGCTCCCCCTAAAGCGTTGTCGTACCCTCACCTGGACCCTAAACCGTCCCCGTCCCCTAACCCTTACCCTAGCCCGAACCCTAACCCTAACCCTTCCCCGAAGCCTGACCCTCACCCGTCCCCTAATCCTAACCCGTACGCTGACACTCACCCGCGCCCTCACACGTACGCTCCCCCTAAAGCGTTGTCGTACCCTCACCTGGACCCTAAACCGTCCCCGTCCCCTAACCCTAACCCTAGCCCGAACCCTAACCCTAACCCTTCCCCGAAGCCTGACCCTCACCCGTCCCCTAATCCTAACCCGTACGCTGACACTAACCCGCGCCCTCACACGTACGCTCCCAATAAAGCGTTGTCGTACCCTCACCTGGACCCTAAACCGTCCCCGTCCCCTAACCCTAACCCTAGCCCGAACCCTAACCCTAACCCTTCCCCGAAGCCTGACCCTCACCCGTCCCCTAATCCTAACCCGTACGATGACACTCACCCGCGCCCTCACACGTACGCTCCCCCTAAAGCGTTGTCGTACCCTCACCTGGACCCTAAACCGTCCCCGTACCCTAACCCTAACCCTAGCCCGAACCCTAACCCTAACACTTCCCCGAAGCCTGACCCTCACCCGTCCCCTAACCCTAACCCGTACGCTGACACTCACCCGCGCCCTCACACGTATGCTCCCCCTAAAGCGTTGTCGTACCCTCACCTGGACCCTAAACCGTCCCCGTCCCCTAACCCTAACCCTAGCCCGAACCCTAACCCTAAACCTTCCCCGAAGCCTGACCCTCACCCGTCCCCTAATCCTAACCCGTACGCTGACACTCACCCGCGCCCTCACACGTACGCTCCCCCTAAAGCGTTGTCGTACCCTCACCTAGACCCTAAACCGTCCCCGTCCCCTAACCGTAACCCTAGCCCGAACCCTAACCCTAACCCTTCCCCGAAGCCTGACCCTCACCCGTCCCCTAATCCTAACCCGTACGCTGACACTCACCCGCGCCCTCACACGTACGCTCCCCCTAAAGTGTTGTCGTACCCTCACCTGGACCCTAAACCGTCCCCGTCCCCTAACCCTAACCCTAGCCCAAACCCTAACCCTAACCGTTCCCCGAAGCCTGACACTCACCTGTCCCCTAATCCTAACCCGTACGCTGACACTCACCCGCGCCCTCACACGTAGGCTCCCCCTAACGCGTTGTTGTACCCTCACCTGGACCCTAAACCGTCCCCGTCCCCTAACCCTAACCCTAGCCTGAACCCTAACCCTAACACTTCCCCGAAGCCTGACCCTCACCCGTCCCCTAATCCTAACCCGTACGCTGACACTCACCCGCGCCCTCACACGTACGCTCCCCCTAAAGCGTTGTCGTACCCTCACGTGGACCCTAAACCATCCCCGTCCCCTAACCCTAACCCTAGCCCGAACCCTAACCCTAACCCTTCCCCGAAGCCTGACCCTCACCCGTCCCCTAATCCTAACCCGTACGCTGACACTCACCCGCGCCCTCACACGTACGCTCCCCCTAAAGCGTTGTCGTACACTCACCTGGACCCTAAACCGTCCCCGTCCCCTAACCCTAACCCTAGCCCGAACCCTAACCCTAACCCTTCCCCGAAGCCTGACCCTCACCCGTCCCCTAATCCTAACCCGTACGCTGACACTCACCCGTGCCCTCACACGTACGCTCCCCCTAAAGCGTTGTCGTACCCTCACCTGGACCTTAAACCGTCCCCGTCCCCTAACCCTAACCCTAGCCCGAACCCTAACCCTAACCCTTCCCCGAAGCCTGACCCTCACCCGTCCCCTAATCCTAACCCGTACGCTGACACTCACCCGCGCCCTCACACGTACGCTCCCCCTAAAGCGTTGTCGTACCCTCACCTGGACCCTAAACCGTCCCCGTCCCCTAACCCTAACCCTAGCCCGAACCCTAACCCTAACCCTTCCCCGAAGCCTGACACTCACCAGTCCCCTAATCCTAACCCGTACGCTGACACTCACCCGCGCCCTCACACGTACGCTCCCCCTAAAGCGTTGTCGTACCCTCACCTGGACCCTAAACCGTCCCCGTCCCCTAACCCTAACCCTAGCCCGAACCCTAACCCTAACCCTTCCCCGAAGCCTGACCCTCACCCGTCCGCTAATCCTAACCCGTACGCTGACACTCACCCGCGCCCTCACACGTACGCTCCCCCTAAAGCGTTGTCGTACCCTCACCTGGACCCTAAACCGTCCCCGTCCCCTAACCCTAACCCTAGCCCGAACCCTAACCCTAACCCTTCCCCGAAGCCTGACCCTCACCCGTCCCCTAATCCTAACCCGTACGCTGACACTCACCCGCGCCCTCACACGTACGCTCCCCCTAAAGCGTTGTCGTACCCTCACCTGGACCCTAAACCGTCCCCGTCCCCTAACCCTAACCCTAGCCCGAACCCTAACCCTAACCCTTCCCCGAAGCCTGACCCTCACCCGTCCCCTAATCCTAACCCGTACGCTGACACTCACCCGCGCCCTCACACGTACGCTCCCCCTAAAGCGTTGTCGTACCCTCACCTGGACCCTAAACCGTCCCCGTCCCCTAACCCTAACCCTAGCCCGAACCCTAACCCTAACCCTTCCCCGAAGCCTGACCCTCACCCGTCCCCTAATCCTAACCCATACGCTGACACTCACCCGCGCCTCACACGTACGCTCCCCCTAAAGCGTGGTCGTACCCTCACCTGGACCCTAAACCGTCCCCGTCCACTAACCCTAACCCTAGCCCGAACCCTAACCCTAACCCTTCCCCGAAGCCTGATCCTCACACGTCCCCTAATCCTAACCCGTACGCTGACACTCACCCGCGCCCTCACACGTACGCTCCCCCTAAAGCGTTGTCGTACCCTCACCTGGACCCTAAACCGTCCCCGTCCCCTAACCCTAACCCTAGCCCGAACCCTAACCCTAACCCTTCCCCGAAGCCTGACCCTCACCCGTCCCCTAATCCTAACCCGTACGCTGACACTCACCCGCGCCCTCACACGTAGGCTCCCCCTAAAGCGTTGTCGTACCCTCACCTGGACCCTAAACCGTCCCCGTCCCCTAATCCTAACCCGTACGCTGACACTCACCCGCGCCCTCACACGTAGGCTCCCCCTAAAGCGTTGTCGTACCCTCACCTGGACGCTAAACCGTCCCCGTCCCCTAACCCTAGCCCGAACCCTAACCCTAACCCTTCCCCGAAGCCTGACCCTCACCCGTCCCCTAATCCTAACCCGTACGCTGACACTCACCCGCGCCCTCACACGTACGCGCCCCCTAAAGCGTTGTCGTACCCTCACCTGGACCTTAAACCGTCCCCGTCCCCTAACCCTAACCCTAGCCCGAACCCTAACCCTAACCCTTCCCCGAAGCCTGACCCTCACCCGTCCCCTAATCCTAACCCGTATGCTGACACTCACCCGCGCCCTCACACGTACGCGCCCCCTAAAGCGTTGTCGTACCGTCACCTGGACCCTAAACCGTCCCCGTCCCCTAACCCTAACCCTAGCCCGAACCCTAACCCTAACCCTTCCCCGAAGCCTGACCCTCACCCATCCCCTAATCCTAACCCGTACGCTGACACTCACCCGCGCCCTCACACGTACGCTCCCCCTAAAGCGTTGTCGTACCCTCACCTGGACCTTAAACCGTCCCCGTCCCCTAACCCTAACCCTAGCCCGAACCCTAACCCTAACCCTTCCCCGAAGCCTGACCCTCACCCGTCCCCTAATCCTAACCCGTACGCTGACACTCACCCGCGCCCTCACACGTACGCTCCCCCTAAAGCGTTGTCGTACCCTCACCTGGACCCTAAACCGTCCCCGTCCCCTAACCCTAACCCTAGCCCGAACCCTAACCCTAACCCTTCCCCGAAGCCTGACCCTCACCCGTCCCCTAATCCTAACCCGTACGCTGACACTCACCCGCGCCTTCACACGTAGGCTCCCCCTACAGCGTTGTCATACCCTCACCTGGACCGTAAACCGTCCCCGTACCCTAACCCTAACCCTAGCCCGAAACCTAACCCTAACCCTTCCCCGAAGCCTGACCCTCACCAGTCCCCTAATCCTAACCCGTACACTGTCACTCACCCGCGCCCTCACACGTACGCTCCCACTAAAGCGTTGTCGTACCCTCACCTGGACCCTAAACCGTCCCCGTGCCCTAAACCTAACCCTAGCCCGAACCCTAACCCTAACCCTTCCCCGAAGCCTGACCCTCACCCGTCCCCTAATCCTAACCCGTACGCTGACACTCACCCGCGCCCTCACACGTACGCTCCCCCTAAAGCGTTGTCGTACCCTCACCTGGACCCTAAACCGGCCCCGTCCCCTAACCCTAACCCTAGCCCGAACCCTAACCCTAACCCTTCCCCGAAGCCTGACCCTCACCCGTCCCCTAATCCTAACCCGTACGCTGACACTCACCCGCGCCCTCACACGTAGGCTCCCCCTAAAGCGTTGTCGTACCCTCACCTGGACCCTATACCGTCCCCGTCCCCTAACCCTAACCCTAGCCCGAACCCTAACCCTAACCCTTCCCCGAAGCCTGACCCTCACCCGTCCCCTAATCCTAACCCGTACGCTGACACTCACCCGCGCCCTCACACGTAGGCTCCCCCTAAAGCGTTGTCGTACCCTCACCTGGACCCTAAACCGTCCCCGTCCCCTAACCCTAACCCTAGCCCGAACCCTAACCCTAACCCTTCCCCGAAGCCTGAACCTCACCCGTCCCCTAATCCTAACCCGTACACTGACACTCACCCGCGCCCTCACACGTACGATCCCCCTAAAGCGTTGTCGTACCCTCACCTGGACCCTAAACCGTCCCCGTCCCCTAACCCTAACCCTAGCCCGAACCCTAACCCTAACCCTTTCCCGAAGCCGGACCCTCACCCGTCCCCTAATCCTAACCCCTACGCTGACACTCACACGCGCCCTCACACGTACGCTCCCCCTAAAGCGTTGTCGTACCCTCACCTGGACCCTAAACCCTCCCTGTCCCCTAACCCTAACCCTAGCCCGAACCCTAACCTGAACGCTTCCCCGAAGCCTGATCCTCACTCGTCCCTTGATCCTAACCCGTACGCTGACACTCACCCGCGCCCTCACACGTACGCTCCCCCTAAAGCGTTGTCGTACCCGCACCTGGACCCTAAACCGTCCCCGTCCCCTAACCCTAACCCTAGCCCGAACCCTAACCCTAACCCTTCCCCGAAGTCTGACCCTCACCCGTCCCCTGATCCTAACCCGTACGCTGACACTCACCTGCGCCCTCACACGTAGGCTCCCCCTAAAGCGTTGTCGTACCCTCACCTGGACCCTAAACCATCCCCGTCCCCTAACCCTAACCCTAGCCCGAACCCTAACCCTAACCCTTCCCCGAAGCCTGACCCTCACCCGTCCCCTAATCCTAAGCCGTTTGCTGACACTCACCCGCGCCCTCACACGTACGCTCCCTCTAAAGCGTTGTCGTACCCTCACCTGGACCCTAAACCGTCGCCGTCCCCTAACCCTAACCCTAGCCCGAACCCTAACCCTAACCCTTCCCCGAAGCCTGACCCTCACCCGTCCCCTAATCCTAACCCGTACGCTGACACTCACCCGCGCCCTCACACGTACGCTCCCCCTAAAGCGTTGTCGTACCCTCACCTGGACCTTAAACCGTCCCCGTCCCCTAACCCTAACCCTAGCCCGAACCCTAACCCTAACCCTTCCCCGAAGCCTGACCCTCACCCGTCCCCTAATCCTAACCCGTACGCTGACACTCACCCGCACCCTCACACGTACGCTCCCCCTAAAGCGTTGTCGTACCCTCACCTGGACCCTAAACCGTCCCCGTCCCCTAACCCTAACCCTAGCCCGAACCCTAACACTAACCCTTCCCCGAAGCCTGACCCTCACCCGTCCCCTAATCCTAAACCGTACGCTGACACTCACCCGCGCCTTCACACGTAGGCTCCCCCTACAGCGTTGTCATACCCTCACCTGGACCGTAAACCGTCCCCGTACCCTAACCCTAACCCTAGCCCGAAACCTAACCCTAACCCTTCCCCGAAGCCTGACCCTCACCCGTCCCCTAATCCTAACCCGTACGCTGTCACTCACCCGCGCCCTCACACGTACGCTCCCACTAAAGCGTTGTCGTACCCTCACCTGGACCCTAAACCGTCCCCGTGCCCTAAACCTAACCCTAGCCCGAACCCTAACCCTAACCCTTCCCCGAAGCCTGACCCTCACCCGTCCCCTAATCCTAACCCGTACGCTGACACTCACCAGCGCCCTCACACGTAGGCTCCCCCTAAAGCGTTGTGGTACCCTCACCTGGACCCTAAACCGTCCCCGTCCCCTAACCCTAACCCTAGCCCGAACCCTAACCCTAACCCTTCCCCGAAGCCTGACCCTCACCCGTCCCCTAATCCTAACCCGTACGCTGAAACTCACCCGCGCCCTCACACGTACGCTCCCCCTAAAGCGTTGTCGTACCCTCACCTGGACCCTAAACCGTCCCCGTCCCCTAACCCTAACCCTAGCCCGAACCCTAACCCTAACCCTTCCCCGAAGCCTGACCCTCACCCGTCCCCTAATCCTAACCCGTACGCTGCCACTCACCCGCGCCCTCACACGTAGGCTCCCCCTAAAGCGTTGTCGTACCCTCACCTGGACCCTAAACCGTCCCCGTCCCCTAATCCTAACCCGTACGCTGACACTCACCCGCGCCCTCACACGTAGGCTCCCCCTAAAGCGTTGTCGTACCCTCACCTGGACCCTAAACCGTCCCCGTCCCCTAACCCTAACCCTAGCCCGAACCCTAACCCTAACCCTTCCCCGAAGCCTGACCCTCACCCGTCCCCTAATCCTAACCCGTACGCTGACACTCACCCGCGCCTTCACACGTAGGCTCCCCCTACAGCGTTGTCATACCCTCACCTGGACCGTAAACCGTCCCCGTACCCTAACCCTAACCCTAGCCCGAAACCTAACCCTAACCCTTCCCCGAAGCCTGACCCTCACCAGTCCCCTAATCCTAACCCGTACGCTGACACTCACCCGCGCCCTCACACGTACGCTCCCACTAAAGCGTTGTCGTACCCTCACCTGGACCCTAAACCGTCCCCGTCCCCTAACCGTAACCCTAGCCCGAACCCTAACCCTAACCCTTCCCCGAAGCCTGACCCTCACCCGTCCCCTAATCCTAACCCGTACGCTGACACTCACCCGCGCCCTCACACGTACGCTCCCCCTAAAGTGTTGTCGTACCCTCACCTGGACCCTAAACCGTCCCCGTCCCCTAACCCTAACCCTAGCCCAAACCCTAACCCTAACCGTTCCCCGAAGCCTGACACTCACCTGTCCCCTAATCCTAACCCGTACGCTGACACTCACCCGCGCCCTCACACGTAGGCTCCCCCTAACGCGTTGTTGTACCCTCACCTGGACCCTAAACCGTCCCCGTCCCCTAACCCTAACCCTAGCCTGAACCCTAACCCTAACACTTCCCCGAAGCCTGACCCTCACCCGTCCCCTAATCCTAACCCGTACGCTGACACTCACCCGCGCCCTCACACGTACGCTCCCCCTAAAGCGTTGTCGTACCCTCACGTGGACCCTAAACCATCCCCGTCCCCTAACCCTAACCCTAGCCCGAACCCTAACCCTAACCCTTCCCCGAAGCCTGACCCTCACCCGTCCCCTAATCCTAACCCGTACGCTGACACTCACCCGCGCCCTCACACGTACGCTCCCCCTAAAGCGTTGTCGTACACTCACCTGGACCCTAAACCGTCCCCGTCCCCTAACCCTAACCCTAGCCCGAACCCTAACCCTAACCCTTCCCCGAAGCCTGACCCTCACCCGTCCCCTAATCCTAACCCGTACGCTGACACTCACCCGTGCCCTCACACGTACGCTCCCCCTAAAGCGTTGTCGTACCCTCACCTGGACCCTAAACCGTCCCCGTCCCCTAACCCTAACCCTAGCCCGAACCCTAACCCTAACCCTTCCCCGAAGCCTGACCCTCACCCGTCCCCTAATCCTAACCCGTACGCTGACACTCACCCGCGCCCTCACACGTACGCTCCCCCTAAAGCGTTGTCGTACCCTCACCTGGACCCTAAACCGTCCCCGTCCCCTAACCCTAACCCTAGCCCGAACCCTAACCCTAACCCTTCCCCGAAGCCTGACACTCACCAGTCCCCTAATCCTAACCCGTACGCTGACACTCACCCGCGCCCTCACACGTACGCTCCCCCTAAAGCGTTGTCGTACCCTCACCTGGACCCTAAACCGTCCCCGTCCCCTAACCCTAACCCTAGCCCGAACCCTAACCCTAACCCTTCCCCGAAGCCTGACCCTCACCCGTCCGCTAATCCTAACCCGTACGCTGACACTCACCCGCGCCCTCACACGTACGCTCCCCCTAAAGCGTTGTCGTACCCTCACCTGGACCCTAAACCGTCCCCGTCCCCTAACCCTAACCCTAGCCCGAACCCTAACCCTAACCCTTCCCCGAAGCCTGACCCTCACCCGTCCCCTAATCCTAACCTGTACGCTGACACTCACCCGCGCCCTCACACGTACGCTCCCCCTAAAGCGTTGTCGTACCCTCACCTGGACCCTAAACCGTCCCCGTCCCCTAACCCTAACCCTAGCCCGAACCCTAACCCTAACCCTTCCCCGAAGCCTGACCCTCACCCGTCCCCTAATCCTAACCCGTACGCTGACACTCACCCGCGCCCTCACACGTACGCTCCCCCTAAAGCGTTGTCGTACCCTCACCTGGACCCTAAACCGTCCCCGTCCCCTAACCCTAACCCTAGCCCGAACCCTAACCCTAACCCTTCCCCGAAGCCTGACCCTCACCCGTCCCCTAATCCTAACCCATACGCTGACACTCACCCGCGCCCTCACACGTACGCTCCCCCTAAAGCGTGGTCGTACCCTCACCTGGACCCTAAACCGTCCCCGTCCACTAACCCTAACCCTAGCCCGAACCCTAACCCTAACCCTTCCCCGAAGCCTGATCCTCACACGTCCCCTAATCCTAACCCGTACGCTGACACTCACCCGCGCCCTCACACGTACGCTCCCCCTAAAGCGTTGTCGTACCCTCACCTGGACCCTAAACCGTCCCCGTCCCCTAACCCTAACCCTAGCCCGAACCCTAACCCTAACCCTTCCCCGAAGCCTGACCCTCACCCGTCCCCTAATCCTAACCCGTACGCTGACACTCACCCGCGCCCTCACACGTAGGCTCCCCCTAAAGCGTTGTCGTACCCTCACCTGGACCCTAAACCGTCCCCGTCCCCTAATCCTAACCCGTACGCTGACACTCACCCGCGCCCTCACACGTAGCCTCCCCCTAAAGCGTTGTCGTACCCTCACCTGGACGCTAAACCGTCCCCGTCCCCTAACCCTAGCCCGAACCCTAACCCTAACCCTTCCCCGAAGCCTGACCCTCACCCGTCCCCTAATCCTAACCCGTACGCTGACACTCACCCGCGCCCTCACACGTACGCGCCCCCTAAAGCGTTGTCGTACCCTCACCTGGACCTTAAACCGTCCCCGTCCCCTAACCCTAACCCTAGCCCGAACCCTAACCCTAACCCTTCCCCGAAGCCTGACCCTCACCCGTCCCCTAATCCTAACCCGTATGCTGACACTCACCCGCGCCCTCACACGTACGCGCCCCCTAAAGCGTTGTCGTACCGTCACCTGGACCCTAAACCGTCCCCGTCCCCTAACCCTAACCCTAGCCCGAACCCTAACCCTAACCCTTCCCCGAAGCCTGACCCTCACCCATCCCCTAATCCTAACCCGTACGCTGACACTCACCCGCGCCCTCACACGTACGCTCCCCCTAAAGCGTTGTCGTACCCTCACCTGGACCTTAAACCGTCCCCGTCCCCTAACCCTAACCCTAGCCCGAACCCTAACCCTAACCCTTCCCCGAAGCCTGACCCTCACCCGTCCCCTAATCCTAACCCGTACGCTGACACTCACCCGCGCCCTCACACGTACGCTCCCCCTAAAGCGTTGTCGTACCCTCACCTGGACCCTAAACCGTCCCCGTCCCCTAACCCTAACCCTAGCCCGAACCCTAACCCTAACCCTTCCCCGAAGCCTGACCCTCACCCGTCCCCTAATCCTAACCCGTACGCTGACACTCACCCGTGCCTTCACACGTAGGCTCCCCCTACAGCGTTGTCATACCCTCACCTGGACCGTAAACCGTCCCCGTACCCTAACCCTAACCCTAGCCCGAAACCTAACCCTAACCCTTCCCCGAAGCCTGACCCTCACCAGTCCCCTAATCCTAACCCGTACACTGTCACTCACCCGCGCCCTCACACGTACGCTCCCACTAAAGCGTTGTCGTACCCTCACCTGGACCCTAAACCGTCCCCGTGCCCTAAACCTAACCCTAGCCCGAACCCTAACCCTAACCCTTCCCCGAAGCCTGACCCTCACCCGTCCCCTAATCCTAACCCGTACGCTGACACTCACCCGCGCCCTCACACGTACGCTCCCCCTAAAGCGTTGTCGTACCCTCACCTGGACCCTAAACCGGCCCCGTCCCCTAACCCTAACCCTAGCCCGAACCCTAACCCTAACCCTTCCCCGAAGCCTGACCCTCACCCGTCCCCTAATCCTAACCCGTACGCTGACACTCACCCGCGCCCTCACACGTAGGCTCCCCCTAAAGCGTTGTCGTACCCTCACCTGGACCCTATACCGTCCCCGTCCCCTAACCCTAACCCTAGCCCGAACCCTAACCCTAACCCTTCCCCGAAGCCTGACCCTCACCCGTCCCCTAATCCTAACCCGTACGCTGACACTCACCCGCGCCCTCACACGTAGGCTCCCCCTAAAGCGTTGTCGTACCCTCACCTGGACCCTAAACCGTCCCCGTCCCCTAACCCTAACCCTAGCCCGAACCCTAACCCTAACCCTTCCCCGAAGCCTGACCCTCACCCGTCCCCTAATCCTAACCCGTACACTGACACTCACCCGCGCCCTCACACGTACGATCCCCCTAAAGCGTTGTCGTACCCTCACCTGGACCCTAAACCGTCCCCGTCCCCTAACCCTAACCCTAGCCCGAACCCTAACCCTAACCCTTTCCCGAAGCCGGACCCTCACCCGTCCCCTAATCCTAACCCCTACGCTGACACTCACACGCGCCCTCACACGTACGCTCCCCCTAAAGCGTTGTCGTACCCTCACCTGGACCCTAAACCCTCCCTGTCCCCTAACCCTAACCCTAGCCCGAACCCTAACCTGAACGCTTCCCCGAAGCCTGATCCTCACTCGTCCCTTGATCCTAACCCGTACGCTGACACTCACCCGCGCCCTCACACGTACGCTCCCCCTAAAGCGTTGTCGTACCCGCACCTGGACCCTAAACCGTCCCCGTCCCCTAACCCTAACCCTAGCCCGAACCCTAACCCTAACCCTTCCCCGAAGTCTGACCCTCACCCGTCCCCTGATCCTAACCCGTACGCTGACACTCACCTGCGCCCTCACACGTAGGCTCCCCCTAAAGCGTTGTCGTACCCTCACCTGGACCCTAAACCATCCCCGTCCCCTAACCCTAACCCTAGCCCGAACCCTAACCCTAACCCTTCCCCGAAGCCTGACCCTCACCCGTCCCCTAATCCTAAGCCGTTTGCTGACACTCACCCGCGCCCTCACACGTACGCTCCCTCTAAAGCGTTGTCGTACCCTCACCTGGACCCTAAACCGTCGCCGTCCCCTAACCCTAACCCTAGCCCGAACCCTAACCCTAACCCTTCCCCGAAGCCTGACCCTCACCCGTCCCCTAATCCTAACCCGTACGCTGACACTCACCCGCGCCCTCACACGTACGCTCCCCCTAAAGCGTTGTCGTACCCTCACCTGGACCTTAAACCGTCCCCGTCCCCTAACCCTAACCCTAGCCCGAACCCTAACCCTAACCCTTCCCCGAAGCCTGACCCTCACCCGTCCCCTAATCCTAACCCGTACGCTGACACTCACCCGCACCCTCACACGTACGCTCCCCCTAAAGCGTTGTCGTACCCTCACCTGGACCCTAAACCGTCCCCGTCCCCTAACCCTAACCCTAGCCCGAACCCTAACACTAACCCTTCCCCGAAGCCTGACCCTCACCCGTCCCCTAATCCTAAACCGTACGCTGACACTCACCCGCGCCTTCACACGTAGGCTCCCCCTACAGCGTTGTCATACCCTCACCTGGACCGTAAACCGTCCCCGTACCCTAACCCTAACCCTAGCCCGAAACCTAACCCTAACCCTTCCCCGAAGCCTGACCCTCACCAGTCCCCTAATCCTAACCCGTACGCTGTCACTCACCCGCGCCCTCACACGTACGCTCCCACTAAAGCGTTGTCGTACCCTCACCTGGACCCTAAACCGTCCCCGTGCCCTAAACCTAACCCTAGCCCGAACCCTAACCCTAACCCTTCCCCGAAGCCTGACCCTCACCCGTCCCCTAATCCTAACCCGTACGCTGACACTCACCAGCGCCCTCACACGTAGGCTCCCCCTAAAGCGTTGTGGTACCCTCACCTGGACCCTAAACCGTCCCCGTCCCCTAACCCTAACCCTAGCCCGAACCCTAACCCTAACCCTTCCCCGAAGCCTGACCCTCACCCGTCCCCTAATCCTAACCCGTACGCTGAAACTCACCCGCGCCCTCACACGTACGCTCCCCCTAAAGCGTTGTCGTACCCTCACCTGGACCCTAAACCGTCCCCGTCCCCTAACCCTAACCCTAGCCCGAACCCTAACCCTAACCCTTCCCCGAAGCCTGACCCTCACCCGTCCCCTAATCCTAACCCGTACGCTGCCACTCACCCGCGCCCTCACACGTAGGCTCCCCCTAAAGCGTTGTCGTACCCTCACCTGGACCCTAAACCGTCCCCGTCCCCTAATCCTAACCCGTACGCTGACACTCACCCGCGCCCTCACACGTAGGCTCCCCCTAAAGCGTTGTCGTACCCTCACCTGGACCCTAAACCGTCCCCGTCCCCTAACCCTAACCCTAGCCCGAACCCTAACCCTAACCCTTCCCCGAAGCCTGACCCTCACCCGTCCCCTAATCCTAACCCGTACGCTGACACTCACCCGCGCCTTCACACGTAGGCTCCCCCTACAGCGTTGTCATACCCTCACCTGGACCGTAAACCGTCCCCGTACCCTAACCCTAACCCTAGCCCGAAACCTAACCCTAACCCTTCCCCGAAGCCTGACCCTCACCAGTCCCCTAATCCTAACCCGTACGCTGACACTCACCCGCGCCCTCACACGTACGCTCCCACTAAAGCGTTGTCGTACCCTCACCTGGACCCTAAACCGTCCCCGTGCCCTAACCCTAACCCTAGCCCGAACCCTAACCCTAACCCTTCCCCGAAGCCTGACCCTCACCCGTCCCCTAATCCTAACCCGTACGCTGACACTCACCCGCGCCCTCACACGTAGGCTCCCCCTAAAGCGTTGTGGTACCCTCACCTGGACCCTAAACCGTCCCCGTCCCCTAACCCTAACCCTAGCCCGAACCCTAACCCTAACCCTTCCCCGAAGCCTGACCCTCACCCGTCCCCTAATCCTAACCCGTACGCTGACACTCACCCGCGCCCTCACACGTACGCTCCCCCTAAAGCGTTGTCGTACCCTCACCTGGACCCTAAACCGGCCCCGTCCCCTAACCCTAACCCTAGCCCGAACCCTAACCCTAACCCTTCCCCGAAGCCTGACCCTCACCCGTCCCCTAATCCTAACCCGTACGCTGACACTCACCCACGCCCTCACACGTAGGCTCCCCCTAAAGCGTTGTCGTACCCTCACCTGGACCCTAAACCGTCCCCGTCCCCTAACCCTAACCCTAGCCCGAACCCTAACCCTAACCCTTCCCCGAAGCCTGACCCTCACCCGTCCCCTAATCCTAACCCGTACGCTGACACTCACCCGCGCCCTCACACGTACGCTCCCCCTAAAGCGTTGTCGTACCCTCACCTGGACCCTAAACCGTCCCCGTCCCCTAACCCTAACCCTAGCCCGAACCCTAACCCTAACCCTTTCCCGAAGCCGGACCCTCACCCGTCCCCTAATCCTAACCCCTACGCTGACACTCACACGCGCCCTCACACGTACGCTCCCCCTAAAGCGTTGTCGTACCCTCACCTGGACCCTAAACCCTCCCTGTCCCCTAACCCTAACCCTAGCCCGAACCCTAACCTGAACGCTTCCCCGAAGCCTGATCCTCACTCGTCCCTTGATCCTAACCCGTACGCTGACACTCACCCGCGCCCTCACACGTACGCTCCCCCTAAAGCGTTGTCGTACCCGCACCTGGACCCTAAACCGTCCCCGTCCCCTAACCCTAACCCTAGCCCGAACCCTAACCCTAACCCTTCCCCGAAGTCTGACCCTCACCCGTCCCCTGATCCTAACCCGTACGCTGACACTCACCTGCGCCCTCACACGTAGGCTCCCCCTAAAGCGTTGTCGTACCCTCACCTGGACCCTAAACCATCCCCGTCCCCTAACCCTAACCCTAGCCCGAACCCTAACCCTAACCCTTCCCCGAAGCCTGACCCTCACCCGTCCCCTAATCCTAAGCCGTTTGCTGACACTCACCCGCGCCCTCACACGTACGCTCCCTCTAAAGCGTTGTCGTACCCTCACCTGGACCCTAAACCGTCGCCGTCCCCTAACCCTAACCCTAGCCCGAACCCTAACCCTAACCGTTCCCCGAAGCCTGACCCTCACCCGTCCCCTGATCCTAAACTGTACGCTAACACTCACCCGCGCCCTCACAGGTACGCTCCCCCTAAAGCGTTGTCGTACCCTCACCTGGACCCTAAACCGTCCCCGTCCCCTAACCCTAACCCTAGCCCGAACCCTAACCCTAACCCTTTTCCGAAGCCTGACCCTCACCCGTCCCCTGACCCTAACCCCTACGCTGACATTCACCCGCGCCCTCACACGTACGCTCCCCCTAAAGCGTTGTCGTACGCTCACCTGGACCCTAAACCATCCCTGTCCCCTAACACTAACCCTAGCCCGAACCCTAACCCTAACCCTTCCACGAAGCCTGACCCTCACCCGTACCCTAATCCTAAGCCGTACGCTGACATTCACCCGCGCCCTCACACGTACGCTCCCCCTAAAGCGTTGTCGTACCCTCACCTGGACCCTAAACCGTCCCCGTCCCCTAACACTACCCCTAGCCCGAACCCTAACCCTAACACTTCATGGAAGCCTGACACTCACCCGTCCCCTAATCCTAACCCGTACGCTGACACTCACCCGCGCCCTCACAAGTACGCTCCCCCTAAAGCGTTGTCATACCCTCACCTGGATCCTAAACCGTTCCCTAACCCTAAACCTAACCCTAGCCCGAACCCTAACCCTAACCCTTTCCCGAAGCCGGACCATCACCCGTCCCCTAATCCTAACCCGTACGCTGACACTCACCCGCGCCCTCACTCGTACGCTCCCCCTAAAGCGTTGTCGTACCCTCACCTGGACCCTAAACCGTCCCCGTCCCCTAACCCTAACCCTAGCCCGAACCCTAACCCTAACCCTTCCCCGAAGCCTGACCCTCACCCGTCCCCTAATCGTAACCCGTACGCTGACACTCACCCGCGCCCTCACACGTACGCTCCCCCTAAAGCGTTGTCGTACCCTCACCTGGACCCTAAACCGTCCCCGTCCCCTAACCCTAACCCTAGCCCGAACCCTAACCCTAACCCTTCCCGAAGCCTGACCCTCACCCGTCCCCTAATCCTAAGCCGTACGCTGACACTCATCCGCGCCCTCACACGTACGCTCCCCCTAAAGCGTTGTCGTACCCTCACCTGGACCCTAAACCGTCCCCGTCTCCTAACCCTAACCCTAGCCCGAACCCTAACCCTAACCCTTCCCCGAAGCCTGACCCTCACCCGTCCCCTGATCCTAACCCGTACGCTGACACTCACCCGCGCCCTCACACGTACGCTCCCCCTAAAACGTTGTCGTACCCTCACCTGGACCCTAAACCGTCCCCGTCCCCTAACCCTAACCCTAGCCCGAACCCTAACCCTAACCCTTCCCCGAAGCCTGACCCTCACCCGTCCCCTAATCGTAACCCGTACGCTGACACTCACCTGCGCCCTGACACGTACGCTCCCCCTAAAGCGTTGTTGTACCCTCACCTGGACCCTAAACCGTACCCATCCCCTAACCCTAAACCTAGCCCGAACCCTAACCCTAACCCTTCCCCGAAGCCTGACCCTCACCCGTCCCCTAATCCTAACCCGTACGCTGACACTCACCCGCGCCCTCACACGTACGCTCCCCCTAAAGCGTTGTCGTACCCTCACCTGGACCCTAAACCGTCCCCGTCCCCTAACCCTAACCCTAGCCCGAACGCTAACCGTAACCCTTCCCCGAAGCCTGACCATCACCCGTCCCCTAATCCTAACCCGTACGCTGACACTCACCCGCGCCCTCACACGTACGCTCCCCCTAAAGCGTTGTCGTACCCTCACCTGGACCCTAAACCGTCCCCGTCCCCTAACCCTAACCCTAGCCCGAACCCTAACCCTAACCCTTCCCCGAAGCCTGACCCTCACCCGTCCCCTAATCCTAACCCGTACGCTGACACTCACCCGCGCCCTCACACATACGCTCCCCCTAAAGCGTTGTCGTACCCTCACCTGGACCCTAAACCATCCCTGTCCCCTAACCCTAACCCTAGCCCGAACCCTAACCCTAACCCTTCCCCGAAGCCTGACCCTCACCCGTCCCCTAATCCTAATCCGTACGCTGACACTCACCCGCGCCCTCACACATACGCTCCCCCTATAGCGTTGTCGTACCCTCACCTGGACCCTAAAACGTCCCCGTCCGCTAACCCTAACCCTAGCCCGAACCCTAACCCTAACCCTTCCCCGAAGCCTGACCCTCACCCGTCCCCTAATCCTAACCCGTACGCTGACACTCACCCGCGCCCTCACACGTACGCTCCCCCTAAAGCGTTGTCGTACCCTCACCTGGACCCTAAACCGTCCCCGTCCCCTAACTCTAACCCTAGCCCGAACCCTAACCCTAACCCTTCCCCGAAGCCTGACCCTCACCCGTCCCCTAATCCTAACCCGTACGCTGACACTCACCCGCGTCCTCACACGTACGCTCCCCCTAAAGCGTTGTCGTACCCTCACCTGGACCCTAAACAGTCCCCGTCCCCTAACCCTAACCCTAGCCCGAACCCTAACCGTAACCCTTCCCCGAAGCCTGACCCTCACCCGTCCCCTAATCGTAACCCGTACGCTGACATTCACCCGCGCCCTCACACGTACGCTCCCCCTAAAGCATTGTCGTACCCTCACCTGGACCCTAAACCGTCCCTGTCCCCTAACCCTAACCCTAGCCCGAACCCTAACCCTAACACTTCCCGAAAGCCTGACCCTCACCCGTTCATAATCCTAACCCGTACGCTGGCACTCACCCGCGCCCTCACACGTACGCTCCCCCTAAAGCGTTGTCGTACCCTCACCTGGACCCTAAACCGTCCCCGTCCCCTAACCCTAACCCTAGCCCGAACCCTAACCCTAACCCTTCCCCGAAGCCTGACCCTCACCCGTCCCCTAATCTTAACCCGTACGCTGACACTCACCCCGCGCCCTCACACGTACGCTCCCCCTAAAGCGTTGTCGTACGCTCACCTGGACCCTAAACCGTCCCTGTCCCCTAACCCTAACCCTAGCCCGAACCCTAACCCTAACCCTTCCCCGAAGCCTGACCCTCACCCGTCCCCTAATCCTAACCCGTACGCTGACACTCACCCGTGCCCTCACACGTACGCTCCCCCTAAAGCGTTGTCGTACCCTCACCTGGACCCTAAACCGTCCCCGTCCCCTAACCCTAACCCTAGCCCGAACCCTAACCCTAACCCTTCCCCGAAGCCTGACCCTCACCCGTCCCTAATCCTAACCCGTACGCTGACACTCACCCGCGCCCTCACACGTACGCTCCCCCTATAGCGTTGTCGTACCCTCACCTGGACCCTAAACCGTCCCCGTCCCCTAACCCTAACCCTAGCCCGAACCCTAACCCTAACCCTTCCCCGAAGCCTGACCCTCACCCGTCCCCTAATCCTAACCCGTACGCTGACACTCACCCGCGCCCTCACACCTACGCTCCCCCTAAAGTGTTGTCGTACCCTCACCTGGACCCTAAACCGTCCCCGTCCCCTAACCCTAACCCTAGCCCGAACCCTAACCCTAACCCTTCCCCGAAGCCTGACCCTCACCCGTCCCTAATGCTAACCCGTACGCTGACACTCACCCGCGCCCTCACACGTACGCTCCCCCTATAGCGTTGTCGTACCCTCACCTGGACCCTAAAACGTCCCCGTCCCCTAACCCTAACCCTAGCCCGAACCCTAACCCTAACCCTTCCCCGAAGCCTGACCCTCACCCGTCCCCTAATCCTAACGCGTACGCTGACACTCACCCGCGCCCTCACACGTACGCTCCCCCTAAAGCGTTGTCATACCCTCACCTGGACCCTAAACCGTCCCCGTCCCCTAACCCTAACCCTAGCCCGAACCCTAACCCTAACCCTTCCCCGAACCCTAACCCTAACCCTTCCCCGAAGCCTGACCCTCACCCGTCCCCTAATCCTAACCCGTACGCTGACACTCACCCGCGCCCTCACACGTACGCTCCCCCTATAGTGTTGTTGTACCCTCACCTGGACCCTAAAACGTCCCCGTCCCCTAACCCTAACCCTAGCCCGAACCCTAACCCTAACCCTTCCCCGAAGCCTGACCCTCACCCGTCCCCTAATCCTAACCCGTACGCTGACACTCACCCGCGCCCTCACACGTACGCTCCCCCTAAAGCGTTGTCGTACCCTCACCTGGACCCTAAACCGTCCCCGTCCCCTAACCCTAACCCTAGCCCGAACCCTAACCCTAACCCTTCCCCGAAGCCTGACCCTCACCCGTCCCCTAATCCTAACCCCTACGCTGACAATCACCCGCGCCCTCACACGTACGCTCCCCCTAAAGCGTTGTCGTACCCTCACCTGGACCCTAAACCGTCCCCGCCCCCTAACCCTAACCCTAGCCCGAACCCTAACCCTAACCCTTCCCCGAAGCCTGACCTTCACCCGTCCCCTAATCCTAACCCGTACGCTGACACTCACCCGCGCCCTCACACGTACGCTCCCCCTAAAGCGTTGTCGTACCCTCACCTGGACCCTAAACCGTCCGCGTCCCCTAACCCTAACCCTAGCCCGAAACCTAACCCTAACACTTCCCCGAAGCCTGACCCTCACCCGTCCCCTAATGCTAACCCGTACGCTGACACTCACCCGCGCCCTCACACGTACGCTCCCCCTAAAGCGTTGTCGTACCCTCACCTGGACCCTAAACCGTCCCCGTCCCCTAACCCTAACCTTAGCCCGAACCCTAACCCTAACCCTTCCCCGAAGCCTGACCCTCACCCGTCCCCTAATCCTAACCCGTACGCTGACACTCACCCGCGCCCTCACACGTACGCTCCCCCTAAAGCGTTGTCGTACCCTCACCTGGACCCTAAACCGTCCCCGTCCCCTAACCCTAACCCTAGCCCGAACACTAACCCTAACACTTCCCCGAAGCCTGACCCTCACCCGTCCCCTAATCCTAACCCGTACGCTGACACTCACCCGCGCCCTCACACGTACGCTCCCCCTATAGCGTTGTTGTACCCTCACCTGGACCCTAAAACGTCCCCGTCCCCTAACCCTAACCCTAGCCCGAACCCTAACCCTAACCCTTCCCCGAAGCCTGACCCTCACCCGTCCCCTAATCCTAACCCGTACGCTGACACTCACCCGCGCCCTCACACGTACGCTCTCCCTGAAGCGTTGTCGTACCCTCACCTGGACCCTAAACCGTCCCCGTCCCCTAACCCTAACACTAGCCCGAACCCTAACCCTAACCCTTCCCCGAAGCCTGACCCTCACCCGTCCCCTAATCCTAACCCGTACGCTGACACTCACCCGCGCCCTCACACGTACGCTCCCCCTAAAGCGTTGTCGTACCCTCACCTGGACCCTAAACCGTCCCCGTCCCCTAACCCTAACCCTAGCCCGAACCCTAACCCTAACCCTTCCCCGAAGCCTGACCCTCACCCGTCCCCTAATCCTAACCCGTACGCTGACACTCACTCGCGCCCTCACACGTACGCTCCCCCCAAAGCGTTGTCGTACCCTCACCTGGACCCTAAACCGTCCCCGTCCCCTAACCCTAACCCTAGCCCGAACCCTAACCCTAACCCTTCCCCGAAGCCTGACCCTCACCCGTCCCCTAATCCTAACCCGTACGCTGACACTCACCCGCGCCCTCACACGTACGCTCCCCCCAAAGCGTTGTCGTACCGTCAGCTGGACCCTAAACCGTCCCCGTCCCCGTCCCCTAACCCTAGCCCGAACCCTAACCCTAACCCTTCCCCGAAGCCTGAACCTCACCCGTCCCTTAATCCTAACCCGTACGCTGACACTCACCCGCGCCCTCACACGTACGCTCCCCCCAAAGCGTTGTCGTACCCTCACCTGGACCCTAAACCGTCCCCGTTCCCGTCCCCTAACCGTAGCCCGAACCCTAACCCTAACCCTTCCCCGAAGCCTGACCCTCACCCGTCCCCTAATCCTAACCCGTACGCTGACACTCACCCGCGCCCTCACACGTACGCTCCCCCTAAAGCGTTGTCGTACCCTCACCTGGACCCTAAACCGTCCCCGTCCCCTAACCCTAACCCTAACCCTAACCCTAACCCTAACCGTCCCCGTCCCCTAACCCTAACCCTAACCCTAACCATAACCCTAACCCTAACCCTAGCCCGAACACTAACCCTAACCCTTCCCCGAAGCCTGACCCTCACCCGTCCCCTAATCCTAACCCGTACGCTGACACTCACCCGCGCCCTCACACGTACGCTCCCCCTAAAGCGTTGTCGTACCCTCACCTGGACCCTAAACCGTCCCCGTCCCCGTCCCCTAACCCTAGCCCGAACCCTAACCCTAACCCTTCCCCGAAGCCTGACCCTCACCTGTCCCCTAATCCTAACCCGTACGCTGACACTCACCCGCGCCCTCACACGTACGCTCCCCCTAAAGCGTTGTCGTACCCTCACCTGGACCCTAAACCGTTCCCGTCCCCGTCCCCTAACCCTAGCCCGAACCCTAACCCTAACCCTTCCCCGAAGCCTGACCCTCACCCGTCCCCTAATCCTAACCCGTACGCTGACACTCACCCGCGCCCTCACACGTACGCTCCCCCTAAAGCGTTGTCGTACCCTCACCTGGACCCTAAACCGTCCCCGTCCCCTAACCCTAACCCTAGCCCGAACCCTAACCCTAACCCTTCCCCGAAGCCTGACCCTCACCCGTCCCCTAATCCTAACCCGTACGCTGACACTCACCCGCGCCCTCACACGTACGCTCCCCCTAAAGCGTTGTCGTACCCTCACCTAGACCCTAAACCGTCCCCGTCCCCTAACCCTAACCCTAGCCCGAACCCTAACCCTAACCCTTCCCCGAAGCCTGACCCTCACCCGTCCCCTAATCCTAACCCGTACGCTGACACTCACCCGCGCCCTCACACGTACGCTCCCCCTAAAGCGTTGTCGTACCCTCACCTGGACCTTAAACCGTCCCCGTCCCCTAACCCTAACCCTAGCCCGAACCCTAACCCTAACCCTTCCCCGAAGGCTGACCCTCACCCGTCCCCTAATCCTAACCCGTATGCTGACACTCACCCGTGCCCTCACACGTACGCTCCCCCTAAAGCGTTGTCGTACCCTCACCTAGACCCTAAACCGTCCCCGTCCCCTAACCCTAACCCTAACCCGAACCCTAACCCTAACCCTTCCCCGAAGCCTGACCCTCACCCGTCCCCTAATCCTAACCCGTACGCTGACACTCACCCGCGCCCTCACACGTACGCTCCCCCTAAAGCGTTGTCGTACCCTCACCTGGACCCTAAACCGTCCCCGTCCCCTAACCCTTACCCTAGCCCGAACCCTAACCCTAACCCTTCCCCGAAGCCTGACCCTCACCCGTCCCCTAATCCTAACCCGTACGCTGACACTCACCCGCGCCCTCACACGTACGCTCCCCCCAAAGCGTTGTCGTACCCTCACCTGGACCCTAAACCGTCCCCGTTCCCGTCCCCTAACCGTAGCCCGAACCCTAACCCTAACCCTTCCCCGAAGCCTGACCCTCACCCGTCCCCTAATCCTAACCCGTACGCTGACACTCACCCGCGCCCTCACACGTACGCTCCCCCTAAAGCGTTGTCGTACCCTCACCTGGACCCTAAACCGTCCCCGTCCCCTAACCCTAACCCTAACCCTAACCCTAACCCTAACCGTCCCCGTCCCCTAACCCTAACCCTAACCCTAACCATAACCCTAACCCTAACCCTAGCCCGAACACTAACCCTAACCCTTCCCCGAAGCCAGACCCTCACCCGTCCCCTAATCCTAACCCGTACGCTGACACTCACCCGCGCCCTCACACGTACGCTCCCCCTAAAGCGTTGTCGTACCCTCACCTGGACCCTAAACCGTCCCCGTCCCCGTCCCCTAACCCTAGCCCGAACCCTAACCCTAACCCTTCCCCGAAGCCTGACCCTCACCTGTCCCCTAATCCTAACCCGTACGCTGACACTCACCCGCGCCCTCACACGTACGCTCCCCCTAAAGCGTTGTCGTACCCTCACCTGGACCCTAAACCGTTCCCGTCCCCGTCCCCTAACCCTAGCCCGAACCCTAACCCTAACCCTTCCCCGAAGCCTGACCCTCACCCGTCCCCTAATCCTAACCCGTACGCTGACACTCACCCGCGCCCTCACACGTACGCTCCCCCTAAAGCGTTGTCGTACCCTCACCTGGACCCTAAACCGTCCCCGTCCCCTAACCCTAACCCTAGCCCGAACCCTAACCCTAACCCTTCCCCGAAGCCTGACCCTCACCCGTCCCCTAATCCTAACCCGTACGCTGACACTCACCCGCGCCCTCACACGTACGCTCCCCCTAAAGCGTTGTCGTACCCTCACCTAGACCCTAAACCGTCCCCGTCCCCTAACCCTAACCCTAGCCCGAACCCTAACCCTAACCCTTCCCCGAAGCCTGACCCTCACCCGTCCCCTAATCCTAACCCGTACGCTGACACTCACCCGCGCCCTCACACGTACGCTCCCCCTAAAGCGTTGTCGTACCCTCACCTGGACCTTAAACCGTCCCCGTCCCCTAACCCTAACCCTAGCCCGAACCCTAACCCTAACCCTTCCCCGAAGGCTGACCCTCACCCGTCCCCTAATCCTAACCCGTATGCTGACACTCACCCGTGCCCTCACACGTACGCTCCCCCTAAAGCGTTGTCGTACCCTCACCTAGACCCTAAACCGTCCCCGTCCCCTAACCCTAACCCTAACCCGAACCCTAACCCTAACCCTTCCCCGAAGCCTGACCCTCACCCGTCCCCTAATCCTAACCCGTACGCTGACACTCACCCGCGCCCTCACACGTACGCTCCCCCTAAAGCGTTGTCGTACCCTCACCTGGACCCTAAACCGTCCCCGTCCCCTAACCCTTACCCTAGCCCGAACCCTAACCCTAACCCTTCCCCGAAGCCTGACCCTCACCCGTCCCCTAATCCTAACCCGTACGCTGACACTCACCCGCGCCCTCACACGTACGCTCCCCCTAAAGCGTTGTCGTACCCTCACCTGGACCCTAAACCGTCCCCGTCCCCTAACCCTAACCCTAGCCCGAACCCTAACCCTAACCCTTCCCCGAAGCCTGACACTCACCTGTCCCCTAATCCTAACCCGTACGCTGACACTCACCCGCGCCCTCACACGTAGGCTCCCCCTAACGCGTTGTTGTACCCTCACCTGGACCCTAAACCGTCCCCGTCCTCTAACCCTAACCCTAGCCCGAACCCTAACCCTAACCCTTCCCCGAAGCCTGACCCTCACCCGTCCCCTAATCCTAACCC
Source organism: Orcinus orca (assembly GCF_937001465.1). Lineage (NCBI taxonomy): Eukaryota > Metazoa > Chordata > Mammalia > Artiodactyla > Delphinidae > Orcinus > Orcinus orca. The sequence continues at coordinate 21,356,531 of NC_064577.1, forward strand.
GTACGCTGACACTCACCCGCGCCCTCACACGTACGCTCCCCCTAAAGCGTTGTCGTACCCTCACCTGGACCCTAAACCGTCCCCGTCCCCTAACCCTAACCCTAGCCCGAACCCTAACCCTAACCCTTCCCCGAAGCCTGACCCTCACCCGTCCCCTAATCCTAACCCGTACGCTGACACTCACCTGCGCCCTCACACGTACGCTCCCCCTAAAGCGTTGTCGTACCCTCACCTGGACCCTAAACCGTCCCCGTCCCCTAACCCTAACCCTAGCCCGAACCCGAACCCTAACCCTTCCCCGAAGCCTAACCCTCACCCGTCCCCTAATCCTAACCCGTACACTGACACTCACCCGCGCCCTCACACGTACGCTCCCCCTAAAGCGTTGTCGTACCCTCACCTGGACCCTAAACCGTCCCCGTCCCCTAACCCTAACCCTAGCCCGAACCCTAACCCTAACCCTTCCCCGAAGCCTGACCCTCACCCGTCCCCTAATCCTAACCCGTACGCTGACACTAACCCGCGCCCTCACACGTACGCTCCCAATAAAGCGTTGTCGTACCCTCACCTGGACCCTAAACCGTCCCCGTCCCCTAACCCTAACCCTAGCCTGAACCCTAACCCTAACCCTTCCCCGAAGCCTGACCCTCACCCGTCCCCTAATCCTAACCCGTACGCTGACACTCACCCGCGCCCTCACACGTACGCTCCCCCTAAAGCGTTGTCGTACCCTCACCTGGACCCTAAACCGTCCCCGTACCCTAACCCTAACCCTAGCCCGAACCCTAACCCTAACCCTTCCCCGAAGCCTGACCCTCACCCGTCCCCTAACCCTAACCCGTACGCTGACACTCACCCGCGCCCTCACACGTATGCTCCCCCTAAAGCGTTGTCGTACCCTCACCTGGACCCTAAACCGTCCCCGTCCCCTAACCCTAACCCTAGCCCGAACCCTAACCCTAACCCTTCCCCGAAGCCTGACCCTCACCCGTCCCCTAATCCTAACCCGTACGCTGACACTCACCCGCGCCCTCACACGTACGCTCCCCCTAAAGCGTTGTCGTACCCTCACCTAGACCCTAAACCGTCCCCGTCCCCTAACCGTAACCCTAGCCCGAACCCTAACCCTAACCCTTCCCCGAAGCCTGACCCTCACCCGTCCCCTAATCCTAACCCGTACGCTGACACTCACCCGCGCCCTCACACGTACGCTCCCCCTAAAGCGTTGTCGTACACTCACCTGGACCCTAAACCGTCCCCGTCCCCTAACCCTAACCCTAGCCCGAACCCTAACCCTAACCCTTCCCCGAAGCCTGACCCTCACCCGTCCCCTAATCCTAACCCGTACGCTGACACTCACCCGCGCCCTCACACGTACGCTCCCCCTAAAGCGTTGTCGTACACTCACCTGGACCCTAAACCGTCCCCGTCCCCTAACCCTAACCCTAGCCCGAACCCTAACCCTAACCCTTCCCCGAAGCCTGACCCTCACCCGTCCCCTAATCCTAACCCGTACGCTGACACTCACCCGTGCCCTCACACGTACGCTCCCCCTAAAGCGTTGTCGTACCCTCACCTGGACCTTAAACCGTCCCCGTCCCCTAACCCTAACCCTAGCCCGAACCCTAACCCTAACCCTTCCCCGAAGCCTGACCCTCACCCGTCCCCTAATCCTAACCCGTACGCTGACACTCACCCGCGCCCTCACACGTACGCTCCCCCTAAAGCGTTGTCGTACCCTCACCTGGACCCTAAACCGTCCCCGTCCCCTAACCCTAACCCTAGCCCGAACCCTAACCCTAACCCTTCCCCGAATCCTGACCCTCACCCGTCCCCTAATCCTAACCCGTACGCTGACACTAACCCGCGCCCTCACACGTACGCTCCCAATAAAGCGTTGTCGTACCCTCACCTGGACCCTAAACCGTCCCCGTCCCCTAACCCTAACCCTAGCCCGAACCCTAACCCTAACCCTTCCCCGAAGCCTGACCCTCACCCGTCCCCTAATCCTAACCCGTACGCTGACACTCACCCGCGCCCTCACACGTACGCTCCCCCTAAAGCGTTGTCGTACCCTCACCTGGACCCTAAACCGTCCCCGTACCCTAACCCTAACCCTAGCCCGAACCCTAACCCTAACCCTTCCCCGAAGCCTGACCCTCACCCGTCCCCTAACCCTAACCCGTACGCTGACACTCACCCGCGCCCTCACACGTATGCTCCCCCTAAAGCGTTGTCGTACCCTCACCTGGACCCTAAACCGTCCCCGTCCCCTAACCCTAACCCTAGCCCGAACCCTAACCCTAACCCTTCCCCGAAGCCTGACCCTCACCCGTCCCCTAATCCTAACCCGTACGCTGACACTCACCCGCGCCCTCACACGTACGCTCCCCCTAAAGCATTGTCGTACCCTCACCTAGACCCTAAACCGTCCCCGTCCCCTAACCGTAACCCTAGCCCGAACCCTAACCCTAACCCTTCCCCGAAGCCTGACCCTCACCCGTCCCCTAATCCTAACCCGTACGCTGACACTCACCCGCGCCCTCACACGTACGCTCCCCCTAAAGCGTTGTCGTACACTCACCTGGACCCTAAACCGTCCCCGTCCCCTAACCGTAACCCTAGCCCGAACCCTAACCCTAACCCTTCCCCGAAGCCTGACCCTCACCCGTCCCCTAATCCTAACCCGTACGCTGACACTCACCCGCGCCCTCACACGTACGCTCCCCCTAAAGCGTTGTCGTACACTCACCTGGACCCTAAACCGTCCCCGTCCCCTAACCCTAACCCTAGCCCGAACCCTAACCCTAACCCTTCCCCGAAGCCTGACCCTCACCCGTCCCCTAATCCTAACCCGTACGCTGACACTCACCCGTGCCCTCACACGTACGCTCCCCCTAAAGCGTTGTCGTACCCTCACCTGGACCTTAAACCGTCCCCGTCCCCTAACCCTAACCCTAGCCCGAACCCTAACCCTAACCCTTCCCCGAAGCCTGACCCTCACCCGTCCCCTAATCCTAACCCGTACGCTGACACTCACCCGCGCCCTCACACGTACGCTCCCCCTAAAGCGTTGTCGTACCCTCACCTGGACCCTAAACCGTCCCCGTCCCCTAACCCTAACCCTAGCCCGAACCCTAACCCTAACCCTTCCCCGAAGCCTGACCCTCACCCGTCCCCTAATCCTAACCCGTACGCTGACACTCACCCCTGCCCTCACACGTACGCTCCCCCTAAAGCGTTGTCGTACCCTCACCTGGACCTTAAACCGTCCCCGTCCCCTAACCCTAACCCTAGCCCGAACCCTAACCCTAACCCTTCCCCGAAGCCTGACCCTCACCCGTCCCCTAATCCTAACCCGTACGCTGACACTCACCCGCGCCCTCACACGTACGCTCCCCCTAAAGCGTTGTCGTACCCTCACCTGGACCCTAAACCGTCCCCGTCCCCTAACCCTAACCCTAGCCCGAACCCTAACCCTAACCCTTCCCCGAAGCCTGACCCTCACCCGTCCCCTAATCCTAACCCGTACGCTGACACTCACCCGCGCCCTCACACGTAGGCTCCCCCTAAAGCGTTGTCGTACCCTCACCTGGACCCTAAACCGTCCCCGTCCCCTAATCCTAACCCGTACGCTGACACTCACCCGCGCCCTCACACGTACGCTCCCCCTAAAGCGTTGTCGTACCCTCACCTGGACGCTAAACCGTCCCCGTCCTCTAACCCTAGCCCGAACCCTAACCCTAACCCTTCCCCGAAGCCTGACCCTCACCCGTCCCCTAATCCTAAACCGTACGCTGACACTCACCCGCGCCCTCACACGTACGCGCCCCCTAAAGCGTTGTCGTACCCTCACCTGGACCTTAAACCGTCCCCGTCCCCTAACCCTAACCCTAGCCTGAACCCTAACCCTAACCCTTCCCCGAAGCCTGACCCTCACCCGTCCCCTAATCCTAACCCGTATGCTGACACTCACCCGCGCCCTCACACGTACGCGCCCCCTAAAGCGTTGTCGTACCCTCACCTGGACCCTAAACCGTCCCCGTCCCCTAACCCTAACCCTAGCCCGAACCCTAACCCTAACCCTTCCCCGAAGCCTGACCCTCACCCGTCCCCTAATCCTAACCCGTACGCTGACACTCACCCGCGCCCTCACACGTACGCTCCCCCTAAAGCGTTGTCGTACCCTCACCTGGACCCTAAACCGTCCCCGTCCCCTAATCCTAACCCGTATGCTGACACTCACCCGCGCCCTCACACGTAGGCTCCCCCTAAAGCGTTGTCGTACCCTCACCTGGACCCTAAACCGTCCCCGTCCCCTAACCCTAACCCTAGCCCGAACCCTAACCCTAACCCTTCCCCGAAGCCTGACCCTCACCCGTCCCCTAATCCTAACCCGTACGCTGACACTCACCCGCGCCCTCACACGTACGCTCCCCCTAAAGCGTTGTCGTACCCTCACCTGGACCCTAACCCGTCCCCGTCCCCTAACCCTAACCCTAGCCCGAACCCTAACCCTAACCCTTCCCCGAAGCCTGACCCTCACCCGTCCCCTAATCCTAACCCGTACGCTGACACTCACCCGCGCCTTCACACGTAGGCTCCCCCTACAGCGTTGTGGTACCCTCACCTGGACCCTAAACCGTCCCCGTACCCTAACCCTAACCCTAGCCCGAAACCTAACCCTAACCCTTCCCCGAAGCCTGACCCTCACCAGTCCCCTAATCCTAACCCGTACGCTGACACTCACCCGCGCCCTCACACGTACGCTCCCACTAAAGCGTTGTCGTACCCTCACCTGGACCCTAAACCGTCCCCGTGCCCTAACCCTAACCCTAGCCCGAACCCTAACCCTAACCCTTCCCCGAAGCCTGACCCTCACCCGTCCCCTAATCCTAACCCGTACGCTGACACTCACCCGCGCCCTCACACGTAGGCTCCCCCTAAAGCGTTGTGGTACCCTCACCTGGACCCTAAACCGTCCCCGTCCCCTAACCCTAACCCTAGCCCGAACCCTAACCCTAACCCTTCCCCGAAGCCTGACCCTCACCCGTCCCCTAATCCTAACCCGTACGCTGACACTCACCCGCGCCCTCACACGTACGCTCCCCCTAAAGCGTTGTCGTACCCTCACCTGGACCCTAAACCGGCCCCGTCCCCTAACCCTAACCCTAGCCCGAACCCTAACCCTAACCCTTCCCCGAAGCCTGACCCTCACCCGTCCCCTAATCCTAACCCGTACGCTGACACTCACCCGCGCCCTCACACGTAGGCTCCCCCTAAAGCGTTGTCGTACCCTCACCTGGACCCTAAACCGTCCCCGTCCCCTAACCCTAACCCTAGCCCGAACCCTAACCCTAACCCTTCCCCGAAGCCTGACCCTCACCCGTCCCCTAATCCTAACCCGTACGCTGACACTCACCCGCGCCCTCACACGTACGCTACCCCTAAAGCGTTGTCGTACCCTCACCTGGACCCTAAACCGTCCCCGTCCCCTAACCCTAACCCTAGCCCGAAGCCTAACCCTAACCCTTCCCCGAAGCCTGACACTCACCTGTCCCCTAATCCTAACCCGTACGCTGACACTCACCCGCGCCCTCACACGTACGCTCCCCCTAAAGCGTTGTCGTACCCTCACCTGGACCCTAAACCGTCCCCGTCCCCTAACCCTAACCCTAGCCCGAACCCTAACCCTAACCCTTCCCCGAAGCCTGACCCTCACCCGTCCGCTAATCCTAACCCGTACGCTGACACTCACCCGCGCCCTCACACGTACGCTCCCCCTAAAGCGTTGTCGTACCCTCACCTGGACCCTAAACCGTCCCCGTCCCCTAACCCTAACCCTAGCCCGAACCCTAACCCTAACCCTTCCCCGAAGCCTGACCCTCACCCGTCCCCTAATCCTAACCCGTACGCTGACACTCACCCGCGCCCTCACACGTACGCTCCCCCTAAAGCGTTGTCGTACCCTCACCTGGACCCTAAACCGTCCCCGTCCCCTAACCCTAACCCTAGCCCGAACCCTAACCCTAACCCTTCCCCGAAGCCTGACCCTCACCCGTCCCCTAATCCTAACCCGTACGCTGACACTCACCCGCGCCCTCACACGTACGCTCCCCCTAAAGCGTGGTCGTACCCTCACCTGGACCCTAAACCGTCCCCGTCCACTAACCCTAACCCTAGCCCGAACCCTAACCCTAACCCTTCCCCGAAGCCTGATCCTCACACGTCCCCTAATCCTAACCCGTACGCTGACACTCACCCTCGCCCTCACACGTACGCTCCCCCTAAAGCGTTGTCGTACCCTCACCTGGACCCTAAACCGTCCCCGTCCCCTAACCCTAACCCTAGCCCGAACCCTAACCCTAACCCTTCCCCGAAGCCTGACCCTCACCCGTCCCCTAATCCTAACCCGTACGCTGACACTCACCCGCGCCCTCACACGTACGCTCCCCCTAAAGCGTTGTCGTACCCTCACCTGGACGCTAAACCGTCCCCGTCCCCTAACCCTAGCCCGAACCCTAACCCTAACCCTTCCCCGAAGCCTGACCCTCACCCGTCCCCTAATCCTAACCCGTACGCTGACACTCACCCGCGCCCTCACACGTACGCGCCCCCTAAAGCGTTGTCGTACCCTCACCTGGACCTTAAACCGTCCCCGTCCCCTAACCCTAACCCTAGCCTGAACCCTAACCCTAACCCTTCCCCGAAGCCTGACCCTCACCCGTCCCCTAATCCTAACCCGTATGCTGACACTCACCCGCGCCCTCACACGTACGCGCCCCCTAAAGCGTTGTCGTACCCTCACCTGGACCCTAAACCGTCCCCGTCCCCTAACCCTAACCCTAGCCCGAACCCTAACCCTAACCCTTCCCCGAAGCCTGACCCTCACCCGTCCCCTAATCCTAACCCGTACGCTGACACTCACCCGCGCCCTCACACGTACGCTCCCCCTAAAGCGTTGTCGTACCCTCACCTGGACCTTAAACCGTCCCCGTCCCCTAACCCTAACCCTAGCCCGAACCCTAACCCTAACCCTTCCCCGAAGCCTGAACCTCACCCGTCCCCTAATCCTAACCCGTACGCTGACACTCACCCGTGCCCTCACACGTAGGCTCCCCCTAAAGCGTTGTGGTACCCTCACCTGGACCCTAAACCGTCCCCGTCCCCTAACCCTAACCCTAGCCCGAACCCTAACCCTAACCCTTCCCCGAAGCCTGACCCTCACCCGTCCCCTAATCCTAACCCGTACGCTGACACTCACCCGCGCCTTCACACGTAGGCTCCCCCTACAGCGTTGTCATACCCTCACCTGGACCGTAAACCGTCCCCGTACCCTAACCCTAACCCTAGCCCGAAACCTAACCCTAACCCTTCCCCGAAGCCTGACCCTCACCAGTCCCCTAATCCTAACCCGTACGCTGTCACTCACCCGCGCCCTCACACGTACGCTCCCACTAAAGCGTTGTCGTACCCTCACCTGGACCCTAAACCGTCCCCGTGCCCTAACCCTAACCCTAGCCCGAACCCTAACCCTAACCCTTCCCCGAAGCCTGACCCTCACCCGTCCCCTAATCCTAACCCGTACGCTGACACTCACCCGCGCCCTCACACGTAGGCTCCCCCTAAAGCGTTGTGGTACCCTCACCTGGACCCTAAACCGTCCCCGTCCCCTAACCCTAACCCTAGCCCGAACCCTAACCCTAACCCTTCCCCGAAGCCTGACCCTCACCCGTCCCCTAATCCTAACCCGTACGCTGACACTCACCCGCGCCCTCACACGTACGCTCCCTCTAAAGCGTTGTCGTACCCTCACCTGGACCCTAAACCGTCCCCGTACCCTAACCCTAACCCTAGCCCGAACCCTAACCCTAACCCTTCCCCGAAGCCTGACCCTCACCCGTCCCCTAATCCTAACCCGTACGCTGACACTCACCCGCGCCCTCACACGTAGGCTCCCCCTAAAGCGTTGTCGTACCCTCACCTGGACCCTAAACCGTCCCCGTCCCCTAACCCTAACCCTAGCCCGAACCCTAACCCTAACCCTTTTCCGAAGCCTGACCCTCACCCGTCCCCTAATCCTAACCCCTACGCTGACACTCACCCGCGCCCTCACACGTACGCTCCCCCTAAAGCGTTGTCGTACCCTCACCTGGACCCTAAACCATCCCTGTCCCCTAACACTAACCCTAGCCCGAACCCTAACCCTAACCCTTCCCCGAAGCCTGACCCTCACCCGTCCCCTAATCCTAACCCGTACGCTGACACTCACCCGCGCCCTCACACGTACGCTCCCCCTAAAGCGTTGTCGTACCCTCACCTGGACCCTAAACCGTCCCCGTCCCCTAACCCTACCCCTAGCCCGAACCCTACCCCTAACACTTCCCGGAAGCCTGACACTCACCCGTCCCCTAATCCTAACCCGTACGCTGACACTCACCCGCGCCCTCACACGTACGCTCCCACTAAAGCGTTGTCGTACCCTCACCTGGACCCTAAACCGTCCCCGTGCCCTAAACCTAACCCTAGCCCGAACCCTAACCCTAACCCTTTCCCGAAGCCGGACCATCACCCGTCCCCTAATCCTAACCCGTACGCTGACACTCACCCGCGCCCTCACTCGTACGCTCCCCCTAAAGCGTTGTCGTACCCTCACCTGGACCCTAAACCGTCCCCGTCCCCTAACCCTAACCCTAGCCCGAACCCTAACCCTAACCCTTCCCCGAAGCCTGACCCTCACCCGTCCCCTAATCGTAACCCGTACGCTGACACTCACCCGCGCCCTCACACGTACGCTCCCCCTAAAGCGTTGTCGTACACTCACCTGGACCCTAAACCGTCCCCGTCCCCTAACCCTAACCCTAGCCCGAACCCTAACCCTAACCCTTCCCGAAGCCTGACCCTCACCCGTCCCCTAATCCTAAGCCGTACGCTGACACTCACCCGCGCCCTCACACGTAGGCTCCCCCTAAAGCGTTGTCGTACCCTCACCTGGACCCTAAACCGTCCCCGTCCCCTAACCCTAACCCTAGCCCGAACCCTAACCCTAACCCTTCCCCGAAGCCTGACCCTCACCCGTCCCCTAATCCTAACCCGTACGCTGACACTCACCCGCGCCCTCACACGTACGCTCCCCCTAAAGCGTTGTCGTACCCTCACCTGGACCCTAAACCGTCCCCGTCCCCTAACCCTAACCCTAGCCCGAACCCTAACCCTAACCCTTTCCCGAAGCCGGACCCTCACCCGTCCCCTAATCCTAACCCCTACGCTGACACTCACACGCGCCCTCACACGTACGCTCCCCCTAAAGCGTTGTCGTACCCTCACCTGGACCCTAAACCCTCCCTGTCCCCTAACCCTAACCCTAGCCCGAACCCTAACCTGAACGCTTCCCCGAAGCCTGATCCTCACTCGTCCCTTGATCCTAACCCGTACGCTGACACTCACCCGCGCCCTCACACGTACGCTCCCCCTAAAGCGTTGTCGTACCCGCACCTGGACCCTAAACCGTCCCCGTCCCCTAACCCTAACCCTAGCCCGAACCCTAACCCTAACCCTTCCCCGAAGTCTGACCCTCACCCGTCCCCTGATCCTAACCCGTACGCTGACACTCACCTGCGCCCTCACACGTAGGCTCCCCCTAAAGCGTTGTCGTACCCTCACCTGGACCCTAAACCATCCCCGTCCCCTAACCCTAACCCTAGCCCGAACCCTAACCCTAACACTTCCCCGAAGCCTGACCCTCACCCGTCCCCTAATCCTAAGCCGTTTGCTGACACTCACCCGCGCCCTCACACGTACGCTCCCTCTAAAGCGTTGTCGTACCCTCACCTGGACCCTAAACCGTCGCCGTCCCCTAACCCTAACCCTAGCCCGAACCCTAACCCTAACCGTTCCCCGAAGCCTGACCCTCACCCGTCCCCTGATCCTAAACTGTACGCTAACACTCACCCGCGCCCTCACACGTACGCTCCCCCTAAAGCGTTGTCGTACCCTCACCTGGACCCTAAACCGTCCCCGTCCCCTAACCCTAACCCTAGCCCGAACCCTAACCCTAACCCTTTTCCGAAGCCTGACCCTCACCCGTCCCCTGACCCTAACCCCTACGCTGACATTCACCCGCGCCCTCACACGTACGCTCCCCCTAAAGCGTTGTCGTACGCTCACCTGGACCCTAAACCATCCCTGTCCCCTAACACTAACCCTAGCCCGAACGCTAACCCTAACCCTTCCACGAAGCCTGACCCTCACCCGTACCCTAATCCTAAGCCGTACGCTGACACTCACCCGCGCCCTCACACGTACGCTCCCCCTAAAGCGTTGTCGTACCCTCACCTGGACCCTAAACCGTCCCCGTCCCCTAACCCTACCCCTAGCCCGAACCCTACCCCTAACACTTCCCGGAAGCCTGACACTCACCCGTCCCCTAATCCTAACCCGTACGCTGACACTCACCCGCGCCCTCACAAGTACGCTCCCCCTAAAGCGTTGTCATACCCTCACCTGGATCCTAAACCGTTCCCTAACCCTAAACCTAACCCTAGCCCGAACCCTAACCCTAACCCTTTCCCGAAGCCGGACCATCACCCGTCCCCTAATCCTAACCCGTACGCTGACACTCACCCGCGCCCTCACTCGTACGCTCCCCCTAAAGCGTTGTCGTACCCTCACCTGGACCCTAAACCGTCCCCGTCCCCTAACCCTAACCCTAGCCCGAACCCTAACCCTAACCCTTCCCCGAAGCCTGACCCTCACCCGTCCCCTAATCGTAACCCGTACGCTGACACTCACCCGCGCCCTCACACGTACGCTCCCCCTAAAGCGTTGTCGTACCCTCACCTGGACCCTAAACCGTCCCCGTCCCCTAACCCTAACCCTAGCCCGAACCCTAACCCTAACCCTTCCCGAAGCCTGACCCTCACCCGTCCCCTAATCCTAAGCCGTACGCTGACACTCACCCGCGCCCTCACACGTAGGATCCCCCTAAAGCGTTGTCGTACCCTCACCTGGACCCTAAACCGTCCCCGTCCCCTAACCCTAACCCTAGCCCGAACCCTAACCCTAACCCTTCCCCGAAGCCTGACCCTCACCCGTCCCCTAATCCTAACCCGTACGCTGACACTCACCCGCGCCCTCACACGTACGCTCCCCCTAAAGCGTTGTCGTACCCTCACCTGGACCCTAAACCGTCCCCGTCCCCTAACCCTAACCCTAGCCCGAACCCTAACCCTAACCCTTTCCCGAAGCCGGACCCTCACCCGTCCCCTAATCCTAACCCCTACGCTGACACTCACACGCGCCCTCACACGTACGCTCCCCCTAAAGCGTTGTCGTACCCTCACCTGGACCCTAAACCCTCCCTGTCCCCTAACCCTAACCCTAGCCCGAACCCTAACCTGAACGCTTCCCCGAAGCCTGATCCTCACTCGTCCCTTGATCCTAACCCGTACGCTGACACTCACCCGCGCCCTCACACGTACGCTCCCCCTAAAGCGTTGTCGTACCCGCACCTGGACCCTAAACCGTCCCCGTCCCCTAACCCTAACCCTAGCCCGAACCCTAACCCTAACCCTTCCCCGAAGTCTGACCCTCACCCGTCCCCTGATCCTAACCCGTACGCTGACACTCACCTGCGCCCTCACACGTAGGCTCCCCCTAAAGCGTTGTCGTACCCTCACCTGGACCCTAAACCATCCCCGTCCCCTAACCCTAACCCTAGCCCGAACCCTAACCCTAACCCTTCCCCGAAGCCTGACCCTCACCCGTCCCCTAATCCTAAGCCGTTTGCTGACACTCACCCGCGCCCTCACACGTACGCTCCCTCTAAAGCGTTGTCGTACCCTCACCTGGACCCTAAACCGTCGCCGTCCCCTAACCCTAACCCTAGCCCGAACCCTAACCCTAACCGTTCCCCGAAGCCTGACCCTCACCCGTCCCCTGATCCTAAACTGTACGCTAACACTCACCCGCGCCCTCACACGTACGCTCCCCCTAAAGCGTTGTCGTACCCTCACCTGGACCCTAAACCGTCCCCGTCCCCTAACCCTAACCCTAGCCCGAACCCTAACCCTAACCCTTTTCCGAAGCCTGACCCTCACCCGTCCCCTGACCCTAACCCCTACGCTGACATTCACCCGCGCCCTCACACGTACGCTCCCCCTAAAGCGTTGTCGTACGCTCACCTGGACCCTAAACCATCCCTGTCCCCTAACACTAACCCTAGCCCGAACGCTAACCCTAACCCTTCCACGAAGCCTGACCCTCACCCGTACCCTAATCCTAAGCCGTACGCTGACACTCACCCGCGCCCTCACACGTACGCTCCCCCTAAAGCGTTGTCGTACCCTCACCTGGACCCTAAACCGTCCCCGTCCCCTAACCCTACCCCTAGCCCGAACCCTACCCCTAACACTTCCCGGAAGCCTGACACTCACCCGTCCCCTAATCCTAACCCGTACGCTGACACTCACCCGCGCCCTCACAAGTACGCTCCCCCTAAAGCGTTGTCATACCCTCACCTGGATCCTAAACCGTTCCCTAACCCTAAACCTAACCCTAGCCCGAACCCTAACCCTAACCCTTTCCCGAAGCCGGACCATCACCCGTCCCCTAATCCTAACCCGTACGCTGACACTCACCCGCGCCCTCACTCGTACGCTCCCCCTAAAGCGTTGTCGTACCCTCACCTGGACCCTAAACCGTCCCCGTCCCCTAACCCTAACCCTAGCCCGAACCCTAACCCTAACCCTTCCCCGAAGCCTGACCCTCACCCGTCCCCTAATCGTAACCCGTACGCTGACACTCACCCGCGCCCTCACACGTACGCTCCCCCTAAAGCGTTGTCGTACCCTCACCTGGACCCTAAACCGTCCCCGTCCCCTAACCCTAACCCTAGCCCGAACCCTAACCCTAACCCTTCCCGAAGCCTGACCCTCACCCGTCCCCTAATCCTAAGCCGTACGCTGACACTCACCCGCGCCCTCACACGTACGCTCCCCCTAAAGCGTTGTCGTACCCTCACCTGGACCCTAAACCGTCCCCGTCTCCTAACCCTAACCCTAGCCCGAACCCTAACCCTAACCCTTCCCCGAAGCCTGACCCTCACCCGTCCCCTGATCCTAACCCGTACGGTGACACTCACCCGCGCCCTCACACGTACGCTCCCCCTAAAACGTTGTCGTACCCTCACCTGGACCCTAAACCGTCCCCGTCCCCTAACCCTAACCCTAGCCCGAACCCTAACCCTAACCCTTCCCCGAAGCCTGACCCTCACCCGTCCCCTAATCGTAACCCGTACGCTGACACTCACCTGCGCCCTGACACGTACGCTCCCCCTAAAGCGTTGTTGTACCCTCACCTGGACCCTAAACCGTACCCATCCCCTAACCCTAAACCTAGCCCGAACCCTAACCCTAACCCTTCCCCGAAGCCTGACCCTCACCCGTCCCCTAATCCTAACCCGTACGCTGACACTCACCCGCGCCCTCACACGTACGCTCCCCCTAAAGCGTTGTCGTACCCTCACCTGGACCCTAAACCGTCCCCGTCCCCTAACCCTAACCCTAGCCCGAACGCTAACCGTAACCCTTCCCCGAAGCCTGACCATCACCCGTCCCCTAATCCTAACCCGTACGCTGACACTCACCCGCGCCCTCACACGTACGCTCCCCCTAAAGCGTTGTCGTACCCTCACCTGGACCCTAAACCGTCCCCGTCCCCTAACCCTAACCCTAGCCCGAACCCTAACCCTAACCCTTCCCCGAAGCCTGACCCTCACCCGTCCCCTAATCCTAACCCGTACGCTGACACTCACCCGCGCCCTCACACGTACGCTCCCCCTAAAGCGTTGTCGTACCCTCACCTGGACCCTAAACCGTCCCCGTCCCCTAAGCCTAACCCTAGCCCGAACCCTAACCCTAACCCTTCCCCGAAGCCTGACCCTCACCCGTCCCCTAATCCTAATCCGTACGCTGACACTCACCCGCGCCCTCACACGTACGCTCCCCCTATAGCGTTGTCGTACCCTCACCTGGACCCTAAAACGTCCCCGTCCCCTAACCCTAACCCTAGCCCGAACCCTAACCCTAACCCTTCCCCGAAGCCTGACCCTCACCCGTCCCCTAATCCTAACCCGTACGCTGACACTCACCCGCGCCCTCACACGTACGCTCCCCCTAAAGCGTTGTCGTACCCTCACCTGGACCCTAAACCGTCCCCGTCCCCTAACCCTAACCCTAGCCCGAACCCTAACCCTAACCCTTCCCCGAAGCCTGACCCTCACCCGTCCCCTAATCCTAACCCGTACGCTGACACTCACCCGCGCCCTCACACGTACGCTCCCCCTAAAGCGTTGTCGTACCCTCACCTGGACCCTAAACAGTCCCCGTCCCCTAACCCTAACCCTAGCCCGAACCCTAACCGTAACCCTTCCCCGAAGCCTGACCCTCACCCGTCCCCTAATCCTAACCCGTACGCTGACACTCACCCGCGCCCTCACACGTACGCTCCCCCTAAAGCGTTGTCGTACCCTCACCTGGACCCTAAACTGTCCCTGTCCCCTAACCCTAACCCTAGCCCGAACCCTAACCCTAACACTTCCCGAAAGCCTGACCCTCACCCGTTCATAATCCTAACCCGTACGCTGGCACTCACCCGCACCCTCACACGTACGCTCCCCCTAAAGCGTTGTCGTACCCTCACCTGGACCCTAAACCGTCCCCGTCCCCTAACCCTAACCCTAGCCCGAACCCTAACCCTAACCCTTCCCCGAAGCCTGACCCTCACCCGTCCCCTAATCCTAACCCGTACGCTGACACTCACCCGCGCCCTCACAAGTACGCTCCCCCTAAAGCGTTGTCATACCCTCACCTGGATCCTAAACCGTTCCCTAACCCTAAACCTAACCCTAGCCCGAACCCTAACCCTAACCCTTTCCCGAAGCCGGACCATCACCCGTCCCCTAATCCTAACCCGTACGCTGACACTCACCCGCGCCCTCACTCGTACGCTCCCCCTAAAGCGTTGTCGTACCCTCACCTGTACCCTAAACCGTCCCCGTCCCCTAACCCTAACCCTAGCCCGAACCCTAACCCTAACCCTTCCCCGAAGCCTGACCCTCACCCGTCCCCTAATCGTAACCCGTACGCTGACACTCACCCGCGCCCTCACACGTACGCTCCCCCTAAAGCGTTGTCGTACCCTCACATGGACCCTAAACCGTCCCCGTCCCCTAACCCTAACCCTAGCCCGAACCCTAACCCTAACCCTTCCCGAAGCCTGACCCTCACCCGTCCCCTAATCCTAAGCCGTACGCTGACACTCACCCGTGCCCTCACACGTACGCTCCCCCTAAAGCGTTGTCGTACCCTCACCTGGACCCTAAACCGTCCCCGTCTCCTAACCCTAACCCTAGCCCGAACCCTAACCCTAACCCTTCCCCGAAGCCTGACCCTCACCCGTCCCCTGATCCTAACCCGTACGCTGACACTCACCCGCGCCCTCACACGTACGCTCCCCCTAAAACGTTGTCGTACCCTCACCTGGACCCTAAACCGTCCCCGTCCCCTAACCCTAACCCTAGCCCGAACCCTAACCCTAACCCTTCCCCGAAGCCTGACCCTCACCCGTCCCCTAATCGTAACCCGTACGCTGACACTCACCTGCGCCCTGACACGTACGCTCCCCCTAAAGCGTTGTCGTACCCTCACCTGGACCCTAAACCGTACCCATCCCCTAACCCTAAACCTAGCCCGAACCCTAACCCTAACCCTTCCCCGAAGCCTGACCCTCACCCGTCCCCTAATCCTAACCCGTACGCTGACACTCACCCGCGCCCTCACACGTACGCTCCCCCTAAAGCGTTGTCGTACCCTCACCTGGACCCTAAACAGTCCCCGTCCCCTAACCCTAACCCTAGCCCGAACCCTAACCGTAACCCTTCCCCGAAGCCTGACCCTCACCCGTCCCCTAATCCTAACCCGTACGCTGACACTCACCCGCGCCCTCACACGTACGCTCCCCCTAAAGCGTTGTCGTACCCTCACCTGGACCCTAAACCGTCCCTGTCCCCTAACCCTAACCCTAGCCCGAACCCTAACCCTAACACTTCCCGAAAGCCTGACCCTCACCCGTTCATAATCCTAACCCGTACGCTGGCACTCACCCGCGCCCTCACACGTACGCTCCCCCTAAAGCGTTGTCGTACCCTCACCTGGACCCTAAACCGTCCCCGTCCCCTAACCCTAACCCTAGCCCGAACCCTAACCCTAACCCTTCCCCGAAGCCTGACCCTCACCCGTCCCCTAATCTTAACCCGTACGCTGACACTCACCCCGCGCCCTCACACGTACGCTCCCCCTAAAGCGTTGTCGTACGCTCACCTGGACCCTAAACCGTCCCTGTCCCCTAACCCTAACCCTAGCCCGAACCCTAACCCTAACCCTTCCCCGAAGCCTGACCCTCACCCGTCCCCTAATCCTAACCCGTACGCTGACACTCCCCCGTGCCCTCACACGTACGCTCCCCCTAAAGCGTTGTCGTACCCTCACCTGGACCCTAAACCGTCCCCGTCCCCTAACCCTAACCCTAGCCCGAACCCTAACCCTAACCCTTCCCCGAAGCCTGACCCTCACCCGTCCCTAATCCTAACCCGTACGCTGACACTCACCCGCGCCCTCACACGTACGCTCCCCCTATAGCGTTGTCGTACCCTCACCTGGACCCTAAACCGTCCCCGTCCCCTAACCCTAACCCTAGCCCGAACCCTAACCCTAACCCTTCCCCGAAGCCTGACCCTCACCCGTCCCCTAATCCTAACCCGTACGCTGACACTCACCCGCGCCCTCACACCTACGCTCCCCCTAAAGCGTTGTCGTACCCTCACCTGGACCCTAAACCGTCCCCGTCCCCTAACCCTAACCCTAGCCCGAACCCTAACCCTAACCCTTCCCCGAAGCCTGACCCTCACCCGTCCCTAATGCTAACCCGTACGCTGACACTCACCCGCGCCCTAACACGTACGCTCCCCCTATAGCGTTGTCGTACCCTCACCTGGACCCTAAAACGTCCCCGTCCCCTAACCCTAACCCTAGCCCGAACCCTAACCCTAACCCTTCCCCGAAGCCTGACCCTCACCCGTCCCCTAATCCTAACGCGTACGCTGACACTCACCCGCGCCCTCACACGTACGCTCCCCCTAAAGCGTTGTCATACCCTCACCTGGACCCTAAACCGTCCCCGTCCCCTAACCCTAACCCTAGCCCGAACCCTAACCCTAACCCTTCCCCGAAGCCTGACCCTCACCCGTCCCCTAATCCTAACCCGTACGCTGACACTCACCCGCGCCCTCACACGTACGCTCCCCCTATAGCGTTGTCGTACCCTCACCTGGACCCTAAAACGTCCCCGTCCCCTAACCCTAACCCTAGCCCGAACCCTAACCCTAACCCTTCCCCGAAGCCTGACCCTCACCCGTCCCCTAATCCTAACCCGTACGCTGACACTCACCCGCGCCCTCACACGTACGCTCCCCCTAAAGCGTTGTCGTACCCTCACCTGGACCCTAAACCGTCCCCGTCCCCTAACCCTAACCCTAGCCCGAACCCTAACCCTAACCCTTCCCCGAAGCCTGACCCTCACCCGTCCCCTAATCCTAACCCCTACGCTGACAATCACCCGCGCCCTCACACGTACGCTCCCCCTAAAGCGTTGTCGTACCCTCACCTGGACCCTAAACCGTCCCCGCCCCCTAACCCTAACCCTAGCCCGAACCCTAACCCTAACCCTTCCCCGAAGCCTGACCTTCACCCGTCCCCTAATCCTAACCCGTACGCTGACACTCACCCGCGCCCTCACACGTACGCTCCCCCTAAAGCGTTGTCGTACCCTCACCTGGACCCTAAACCGTCCGCGTCCCCTAACCCTAACCCTAGCCCGAAACCTAACCCTAACACTTCCCCGAAGCCTGACCCTCACCCGTCCCCTAATGCTAACCCGTACGCTGACACTCACCCGCGCCCTCACACGTACGCTCCCCCTAAAGCGTTGTCGTACCCTCACCTGGACCCTAAACCGTCCCCGTCCCCTAACCCTAACCTTAGCCCGAACCCTAACCCTAACCCTTCCCCGAAGCCTGACCCTCACCCGTCCCCTAATCCTAACCCGTACGCTGACACTCACCCGCGCCCTCACACGTACGCTCCCCCTAAAGCGTTGTCGTACCCTCACCTGGACCCTAAACCGTCCCCGTCCCCTAACCCTAACCCTAGCCCGAACACTAACCCTAACACTTCCCCGAAGCCTGACCCTCACCCGTTCATAATCCTAACCCGTACGCTGACACTCACCCGCGCCCTCACACGTACGCTCCCCCTAAAACGTTGTCGTACCCTCAACTGGACCCTAAACCGTCCCCGTCCCCTAACCCTAACCCTAGCCCGAACCCTGACCCTCACCCTTCCCCGAAGCCTGACCCTCACCCGTCCCCTAATCCTAACCCGTACGCTGACACTCACCCGCGCCCTCACACGTACGCTCCCCCTAAAGCGTTGTCGTACCCTCACCTGGACCCTAAACCGTCCCCGTCCCCTAACCCTAACCCTAGCCCGAACCCTAACCCTAACACTTCTCCGAAGCCTGACCCTCACCCGTTCATAATCCTAACCCGTACGCTGACGCTCACCCGCGCCCTCACACGTACGCTCCCCCTAAAGCGTTGTCGTACCCTCACCTGGACCCTAAACCGTCCCCGTCCCCTAACCCTAACCCTAGCCCGAACCCTAACCCTAAGCCTTCCCCGAAGCCTGTCCCTCACCCGTCCCCTAATCCTAACCCCTACGCTGACAATCACCCGCGCCCTCACATGTACGCTCCCCCTAAAGCGTTGTCGTACCCTCACCTGGAACCTAAAACGTCCCCGTCCCCTAACCCTAACCCTAGACCGAACCCTAACCCTAACACTTCCCCAAAGCCTGACCATCACCCGTCCCCTAATCCTAACCCGTACGCTGACACTCACCCGCGCTCTCTCACGTACGCTCCCCCTAAAGCGTTGTCGTACCCTCACCTGGACCCTAAACCGTCCCCGTCCCCTAACCCTAACCCTAGCCCGAACCCTAACCCTAACACTTCCCCAAAGCCTGACCCTCACCCGTTCATAATCCTAACCCGTACGCTGACACTCACCCGCGCCCTCACACGTACGCTCCCCCTAAAGCGTTGTCGTACCCTCACCTGGACCCTAAACCGTCCCCGTCCCCTAACCCTAACCCTAGCCCGAACCCTAACCCTAACCCTTCCCCGAAGCCTGACCCTCACCCGTCCCCTAATCCTAACCCGTACGCTGACACTCACCCGCGCCCTCACACGTACGCTCCCCCTAAAGCGTTGTCGTACCCTCACCTGGACCCTAAACCGTCCCCGTCCCCTAACCCTAACCCTAGCCCGAACCCTAACCCTAACACTTCTCCGAAGCCTGACCCTCACCCGTTCATAATCCTAACCCGTACGCTGACCCTCACCCGCGCCCTCACACGTACGCTCCCCCTAAATTGTTGTCGTACCCTCACCTGGACCCTAAACCGTCCCCGTCCCCTAACCCTAACCCTAGCCCGAACCCTAACCCTAACCCTTCCCCGAAGCCTGACCCTCACCCGACCCCTAATCCTAAACCCTACGCTGACAATCACCCGCGCCCTCACACGTACGCTCCCCCTAAAGCGTTGTCGTACCCTCACCTGGACCCTAAACCGTCCCCGTCCCCTAACCCTAGCCTGAACCCTAAACCTAACACTTCCCCGAAGCCTGACCCTCACCCGTCCCCTAATCCTAACCCGTACGTTGACACTCACCCGCGCCCTCACACGTACGCTCCCCCTAAAGTGTTGTCGTACCCTCACCTGGACCCTAAACCGTCCCCATCCACTAACCCTAACCCTAGCCCGAACCCTAACCCTAACCCTTCCCCGAAGCCTGACCCTCACCCATTCCCTAATCCTAACCCGTATGCTGACACTCACCCGCGCCCTCACACGTACGCTCCCCCTAAAGCGTTGTCGTACCCTCACCGGGACCCTAAACCGTCCCCGTCCCCTAACCCTAACCCTAGCCCGAACCCTAACCCTAACCCTTCCCCGAAGCCTGACCCTCACCCGTCCCCTAATCGTAACCCGTACGCTGACACTCACCTGCGCCCTGACACGTACGCTCCCCCTAAAGCGTTGTTGTACCCTCACCTGGACCCTAAACCGTACCCATCCCCTAACCCTAAACCTAGCCCGAACCCTAACCCTAACCCTTCCCCGAAGCCTGACCCTCACCCGTCCCCTAATCCTAACCCGTACGCTGACACTCACCCGCGCCCTCACACGTACGCTCCCCCTAAAGCGTTGTCGTACCCTCACCTGGACCCTAAACCGTCCCCGTCCCCTAACCCTAACCCTAGCCCGAACGCTAACCGTAACCCTTCCCCGAAGCCTGACCATCACCCGTCCCCTAATCCTAACCCGTACGCTGACACTCACCCGCGCCCTCACACGTACGCTCCCCCTAAAGCGTTGTCGTACCCTCACCTGGACCCTAAACCGTCCCCGTCCCCTAACCCTAACCCTAGCCCGAACCCTAACCCTAACCCTTCCCCGAAGCCTGACCCTCACCCGTCCCCTAATCCTAACCCGTACGCTGACACTCACCCGCGCCCTCACACGTACGCTCCCCCTAAAGCGTTGTCGTACCCTCACCTGGACCCTAAACCGTCCCCGTCCCCTAACCCTAACCCTAGCCCGAACCCTAACCCTAACCCTTCCCCGAAGCCTGACCCTCACCCGTCCCCTAATCCTAATCCGTACGCTGACACTCACCCGCGCCCTCACACGTACGCTCCCCCTATAGCGTTGTCGTACCCTCACCTGGACCCTAAAACGTCCCCGTCCCCTAACCCTAACCCTAGCCCGAACCCTAACCCTAACCCTTCCCCGAAGCCTGACCCTCACCCGTCCCCTAATCCTAACCCGTACGCTGACACTCACCCGCGCCCTCACACGTACGCTCCCCCTAAAGCGTTGTCGTACCCTCACCTGGACCCTAAACCGTCCCCGTCCCCTAACCCTAACCCTAGCCCGAACCCTAACCCTAACCCTTCCCCGAAGCCTGACCCTCACCTGTCCCCTAATCCTAACCCGTACGCTGACACTCACCCGCGCCCTCACACGTACGCTCCCCCTAAAGCGTTGTCGTACCCTCACCTGAACCCTAAACAGTCCCCGTCCCCTAACCCTAACCCTAGCCCGAACCCTAACCGTAACCCTTCCCCGAAGCCTGACCCTCACCCGTCCCCTAATCCTAACCCGTACGCTGACACTCACCCGCGCCCTCACACGTACGCTCCCCCTAAAGCGTTGTCGTACCCTCACCTGGACCCTAAACCGTCCCTGTCCCCTAACCCTAACCCTATCCCGAACCCTAACCCTAACACTTCCCGAAAGCCTGACCCTCACCCGTTCATAATCCTAACCCGTACGCTGGCAATCACCCGTGCCCTCACACGTACGCTCCCCCTAAAGCGTTGTCGTACCCTCACCTGGACCCTAAACCGTCCCCTTCCCCTAACCCTAACCCTAGCCCGAACTCTAACCCTAACCCTTCCCCGAAGCCTGACCCTCACCCGTCCCCTAATCCTAACCCGTACGCTGACACTCACCCGCGCCCTCACACCTACGCTCCCCCTAAAGCGTTGTCGTACCCTCACCTGGACCCTAAACCGTCCCCGTCCCCTAACCCTAACCCTAGCCCGAACCCTAACCCTAACCCTTCCCCGAAGCCTGACCCTCACCCGTCCCTAATCCTAACCCGTACGCTGACACTCACCCGCGCCCTCACACGTACGCTCCCCCTAAAGCGTTGTCGTACCCTCACCTGGACCCTAAACCGTCCCCGTACCCTAACCCTAACCCTAGCCCGAACCCTAACCCTAACCCTTCCCCGAAGCCTGACCCTCACCCGTCCCCTAACCCTAACCCGTACGCTGACACTCACCCGCGCCCTCACACGTATGCTCCCCCTAAAGCGTTGTCGTACCCTCACCTGGACCCTAAACCGTCCCCGTCCCCTAACCCTAACCCTAGCCCGAACCCTAACCCTAACCCTTCCCCGAAGCCTGACCCTCACCCGTCCCCTAATCCTAACCCGTACGCTGACACTCACCCGCGCCCTCACACGTACGCTCCCCCTAAATCGTTGTCGTACCCTCACCTAGACCCTAAACCGTCCCCGTCCCCTAACCGTAACCCTAGCCCGAACCCTAACCCTAACCCTTCCCCGAAGCCTGACCCTCACCCGTCCCCTAATCCTAACCCGTACGCTGACACTCACCCGCGCCCTCACATGTACGCTCCCCCTAAAGTGTTGTCGTACCCTCACCTGGACCCTAAACCGTCCCCGTCCCCTAACCCTAACCCTAGCCCGAACCCTAACCCTAACCCTTCCCCGAAGCCTGACACTCACCTGTCCCCTAATCCTAACCCGTACGCTGACACTCACCCGCGCCCTCACACGTAGGCTCCCCCTAACGCGTTGTTGTACCCTCACCTGGACCCTAAACCGTCCCCGTCCCCTAACCCTAACCCTAGCCTGAACCCTAACCCTAACACTTCCCCGAAGCCTGACCCTCACCCGTCCCCTAATCCGAACCCGTACGCTGACACTCACCCGCGCCCTCACACGTACGCTCCCCCTAAAGCGTTGTCGTACCCTCACCTGGACCCTAAACCATCCCCGTCCCCTAACCCTAACCCTAGCCCGAACCCTAACCCTAACCCTTCCCCGAAGCCTGACCCTCACCCGTCCCCTAATCCTAACCCGTACGCTGACACTCACCCGCGCCCTCACACGTACGCTCCCCCTAAAGCGTTGTCGTACACTCACCTGGACCCTAAACCGTCCCCGTCCCCTAACCCTAACCCTAGCCCGAACCCTAACCCTAACACTTCCCCGAAGCCTGACCCTCACCCGTCCCCTAATCCTAACCCGTACGCTGACACTCACCCGTGCCCTCACACGTACGCTCCCCCTAAAGCGTTGTCGTACCCTCACCTGGACCTTAAACCGTCCCCGTCCCCTAACCCTAACCCTAGCCCGAACCCTAACCCTAACCCTTCCCCGAAGCCTGACCCTCACCCGTCCCCTAATCCTAACCCGTACGCTGACACTCACCCGCGCCCTCACACGTACGCTCCCCCTAAAGCGTTGTCGTACCCTCACCTGGACCCTAAACCGTCCCCGTCCCCTAACCCTAACCCTAGCCCGAACCCTAACCCTAACCCTTCCCCGAAGCCTGACACTCACCTGTCCCCTAATCCTAACCCGTACGCTGACACTCACCCGCGCCCTTACACGTACGCTCCCCCTAAAGCGTTGTCGTACCCTCACCTGGACCCTAAACCGTCCCCGTCCCCTAACCCTAACCCTAGCCCGAACCCTAACCCTAACCCTTCCCCGAAGCCTGACCCTCACCCGTCCGCTAATCCTAACCCGTACGCTGACACTCACCCGCGCCCTCACACGTACGCTCCCCCTAAAGCGTTGTCGTACCCTCACCTGGACCCTAAACCGTCCCCGTCCCCTAACCCTAACCCTAGCCCGAACCCTAACCCTAACCCTTCCCCGAAGCCTGACCCTCACCCGTCCCCTAATCCTAACCCGTACGCTGACACTCACCCGCGCCCTCACACGTACGCTCCCCCTAAAGCGTTGTCGTACCCTCACCTGGACCCTAAACCGTCCCCGTCCCCTAACCCTAACCCTAGCCCGAACCCTAACCCTAACCCTTCCCCGAAGCCTGACCCTCACCCGTCCCCTAATCCTAACCCGTACGCTGACACTCACCCGCGCCCTCACACGTACGCTCCCCCTAAAGCGTGGTCGTACCCTCACCTGGACCCTAAACCGTCCCCGTCCACTAACCCTAACCCTAGCCCGAACCCTAACCCTAACCCTTCCCCGAAGCCTGATCCTCACACGTCCCCTAATCCTAACCCGTACGCTGACACTCACCCGCGCCCTCACACGTACGCTCCCCCTAAAGCGTTGTCGTACCCTCACCTGGACCCTAAACCGTCCCCGTCCCCTAACCCTAACCCTAGCCCGAACCCTAACCCTAACCCTTCCCCGAAGCCTGACCCTCACCCGTCCCCTAATCCTAACCCGTACGCTGACACTCACCCGCGCCCTCACACGTAGGCTCCCCCTAAAGCGTTGTCGTACCCTCACCTGGACCCTAAACCGTCCCCGTCCCCTAATCCTAACCCGTACGCTGACACTCACCCGCGCCCTCACACGTAGGCTCCCCCTAAAGCGTTGTCGTACCCTCACCTGGACGCTAAACCGTCCCCGTCCCCTAACCCTAGCCCGAACCCTAACCCTAACCCTTCCCCGAAGCCTGACCCTCACCCGTCCCCTAATCCTAACCCGTACGCTGACACTCACCCGCGCCCTCACACGTACGCGCCCCCTAAAGCGTTGTCGTACCCTCACCTGGACCTTAAACCGTCCCCGTCCCCTAACCCTAACCCTAGCCCGAACCCTAACCCTAACCCTTCCCCGAAGCCTGACCCTCACCCGTCCCCTAATCCTAACCCGTATGCTGACACTCACCCGCGCCCTCACACGTACGCGCCCCCTAAAGCGTTGTCGTACCCTCACCTGGACCCTAAACCGTCCCCGTCCCCTAACCCTAACCCTAGCCCGAACCCTAACCCTAACCCTTCCCCGAAGCCTGACCCTCACCCGTCCCCTAATCCTAACCCGTACGCTGACACTCACCCGCGCCCTCACACGTACGCTCCCCCTAAAGCGTTGTCGTACCCTCACCTGGACCTTAAACCGTCCCCGTCCCCTAACCCTAACCCTAGCCCGAACCCTAACCCTAACCCTTCCCCGAAGCCTGACCCTCACCCGTCCCCTAATCCTAACCCGTACGCTGACACTCACCCGCGCCCTCACACGTACGCTCCCCCTAAAGCGTTGTCGTACCCTCACCTGGACCCTAAACCGTCCCCGTCCCCTAACCCTAACCCTAGCCCGAACCCTAACCCTAACCCTTCCCCGAAGCCTGACCCTCACCCGTCCCCTAATCCTAACCCGTACGCTGACACTCACCCGCGCCTTCACACGTAGGCTCCCCCTACAGCGTTGTCATACCCTCACCTGGACCGTAAACCGTCCCCGTACCCTAACCCTAACCCTAGCCCGAAACCTAACCCTAACCCTTCCCCGAAGCCTGACCCTCACCAGTCCCCTAATCCTAACCCGTACGCTGTCACTCACCCGCGCCCTCACACGTACGCTCCCACTAAAGCGTTGTCGTACCCTCACCTGGACCCTAAACCGTCCCCGTGCCCTAAACCTAACCCTAGCCCGAACCCTAAACCTAACCCTTCCCCGAAGCCTGACCCTCACCCGTCCCCTAATCCTAACCCGTACGCTGACACTCACCCGCGCCCTCACACGTAGGCTCCCCCTAAAGCGTTGTGGTACCCTCACCTGGACCCTAAACCGTCCCCGTCCCCTAACCCTAACCCTAGCCCGAACCCTAACCCTAACCCTTCCCCGAAGCCTGACCCTCACCCGTCCCCTAATCCTAACCCGTACGCTGACACTCACCCGTGCCCTCACACGTACGCTCCCCCTAAAGCGTTGTCGTACCCTCACCTGGACCCTAAACCGTCCCCGTCCCCTAACCCTAACCCTAGCCCGAACCCTAACCCTAACCCTTCCCCGAAGCCTGACCCTCACCCGTCCCCTAATCCTAACCCGTACGCTGACACTCACCCGCGCCCTCACAAGTACGCTCCCCCTAAAGCGTTGTCATACCCTCACCTGGATCCTAAACCGTTCCCTAACCCTAAACCTAACCCTAGCCCGAACCCTAACCCTAACCCTTTCCCGAAGCCGGACCATCACCCGTCCCCTAATCCTAACCCGTACGCTAACACTCACCCGCGCCCTCACTCGTACGCTCCCCCTAAAGCGTTGTCGTACCCTCACCTGGACCCTAAACCGTCCCCGTCCCCTAACCCTAACCCTAGCCCGAACCCTAACCCTAACCCTTCCCCGAAGCCTGACCCTCACCCGTCCCCTAATCGTAACCCGTACGCTGACACTCACCCGCGCCCTCACACGTACGCTCCCCCTAAAGCGTTGTCGTACCCTCACCTGGACCCTAAACCGTCCCCGTCCCCTAACCCTAACCCTAGCCCGAACCCTAACCCTAACCCTTCCCGAAGCCTGACCCTCACCCGTCCCCTAATCCTAAGCCGTACGCTGACACTCACCCGCGCCCTCACACGTACGCTCCCCCTAAAGCGTTGTCGTACCCTCACCTGGACCCTAAACCGTCCCCGTCTCCTAACCCTAACCCTAGCCCGAACCCTAACCCTAACCCTTCCCCGAAGCCTGACCCTCACCCGTCCCCTGATCCTAACCCGTACGCTGACACTCACCCGCGCCCTCACACGTACGCTCCCCCTAAAACGTTGTCGTACCCTCACCTGGACCCTAAACCGTCCCTGTCCCCTAACCCTAACCCTAGCCCGAACCCTAACCCTAACCCTTCCCCGAAGCCTGACCCTCACCCGTCCCCTAATCGTAACCCGTACGCTGACACTCACCTGCGCCCTGACACGTACGCTCCCCCTAAAGCGTTGTTGTACCCTCACCTGGACCCTAAACCGTACCCATCCCCTAACCCTAAACCTAGCCCGAACCCTAACCCTAACCCTTCCCCGAAGCCTGACCCTCACCCGTCCCCTAATCCTAACCCGTACGCTGACACTCACCCGCGCCCTCACACGTACGCTCCCCCTAAAGCGTTGTCGTACCCTCACCTGGACCCTAAACCGTCCCCGTCCCCTAACCCTAACCCTAGCCCGAACGCTAACCGTAACCCTTCCCCGAAGCCTGACCCTCACCCGTCCCCTAATCCTAACCCGTACGCTGACACTCACCCGCGCCCTCACACGTACGCTCCCCCTAAAGCGTTGTCGTACCCTCACCTGGACCCTAAACCGTCCCCGTCCCCTAACCCTAACCCTAGCCCGAACCCTAACCCTAACCCTTCCCCGAAGCCTGACCCTCACCCGTCCCCTAATCCTAACCCGTACGCTGACACTCACCCGCGCCCTCACACGTACGCTCCCCCGAAAGCGTTGTCGTACCCTCACCTGGACCCTAAACCATCCCTGTCCCCTAACCCTAACCCTAGCCCGAACCCTAACCCTAACCCTTCCCCGAAGCCTGACCCTCACCCGTCCCCTAATCCTAATCCGTACGCTGACACTCACCCGCGCCCTCACACGTACGCTCCCCCTATAGCGTTGTCGTACCCTCACCTGGACCCTAAAACGTCCCCGTCCCCTAACCCTAACCCTAGCCCGAACCCTAACCCTAACCCTTCCCCGAAGCCTGACCCTCACCCGTCCCCTAATCCTAACCCGTACGCTGACACTCACCCGCGCCCTCACACGTACGCTCCCCCTAAAGCGTTGTCGTACACTCACCTGGACCCTAAACCGTCCCCGTCCCCTAACCCTAACCCTAGCCCGAACCCTAACCCTAACCCTTCCCCGAAGCCTGACCCTCACCCGTCCCCTAATCCTAACCCGTACGCTGACACTCACCCGCGCCCTCACACGTACGCTCCCCCTAAAGCGTTGTCGTACCCTCACCTGGACCCTAAACAGTCCCCGTCCCCTAACCCTAACCCTAGCCCGAACCCTAACCGTAACCCTTCCCCGAAGCCTGACCCTCACCCGTCCCCTAATCCTAACCCGTACGCTGACACTCACCGGCGCCCTCACACGTACGCTCCCCCTAAAGCGTTGTCGTACCCTCACCTGGACCCTAAACTGTCCCTGTCCCCTAACCCTAACCCTAGCCCGAACCCTAACCCTAACACTTCCCGAAAGCCTGACCCTCACCCGTTCATAATCCTAACCCGTACGCTGGCACTCACCCGCGCCCTCACACGTACGCTCCCCCTAAAGCGTTGTCGTACCCTCACCTGGACCCTAAACCGTCCCCGTCCCCTAACCCTAACCCTAGCCCGAACCCTAACCCTAACCCTTCCCCGAAGCCTGACCCTCACCCGTCCCCTAATCCTAACCCGTACGCTGACACTCACCCGCGCCCTCACACGTACGCTCCCCCTAAAGCGTTGTCATACCCTCACCTGGATCCTAAACCGTTCCCTAACCCTAAACCTAACCCTAGCCCGAACCCTAACCCTAACCCTTTCCCGAAGCCGGACCATCACCCGTCCCCTAATCCTAACCCGTACGCTGACACTCACCCGCGCCCTCACTCATACGCTCCCCCTAAAGCGTTGTCGTACCCTCACCTGGACCCTAAACCGTCCCCGTCCCCTAACCCTAACCCTAGCCCGAACCCTAACCCTAACCCTTCCCCGAAGCCTGACCCTCACCCGTCCCCTAATCGTAACCCGTACGCTGACACTCACCCGCGCCCTCACACGTACGCTCCCCCTAAAGCGTTGTCGTACCCTCACCTGGACCCTAAACCGTCCCCGTCCCCTAACCCTAACCCTAGCCCGAACCCTAACCCTAACCCTTCCCGAAGCCTGACCCTCACCCGTCCCCTAATCCTAAGCCGTACGCTGACACTCACCCGCGCCCTCACACGTACGCTCCCCCTAAAGCGTTGTCGTACCCTCAGCTGGACCCTAAACCGTCCCCGTCTCCTAACCCTAACCCTAGCCCGAACCCTAACCCTAACCCTTCCCCGAAGCCTGACCCTCACCCGTCCCCTGATCCTAACCCGTACGCTGACACTCACCCGCGCCCTCACACGTACGCTCCCCCTAAAACGTTGTCGTACCCTCACCTGGACCCTAAACCGTCCCCGTCCCCTAACCCTAACCCTAGCCCGAACCCTAACCCTAACCCTTCCCCGAAGCCTGACCCTCACCCGTCCCCTAATCGTAACCCGTACGCTGACACTCACCTGCGCCCTGACACGTACGCTCCCCCTAAAGCGTTGTTGTACCCTCACCTGGACCCTAAACCGTACCCATCCCCTAACCCTAAACCTAGCCCGAACCCTAACCCTAACCCTTCCCCGAAGCCTGACCCTCACCCGTCCCCTAATCCTAACCCGTACGCTGACACTCACCCGCGCCCTCACACGTACGCTCCCCCTAAAGCGTTGTCGTACCCTCACCTGGACCCTAAACCGTCCCCGTCCCCTAACCCTAACCCTAGCCCGAACGCTAACCGTAACCCTTCCCCGAAGCCTGACCATCACCCGTCCCCTAATCCTAACCCGTACGCTGACACTCACACGCGCCCTCACACGTACGCTCCCCCTAAAGCGTTGTCGTACCCTCACCTGGACCCTAAACCGTCCCCGTCCCCTAACCCTAACCCTAGCCCGAACCCTAACCCTAACCCTTCCCCGAAGCCTGACCCTCACCCGTCCCCTAATCCTAACCCGTACGCTGACACTCACCCGCGCCCTCACACGTACGCTCCCCCTAAAGCGTTGTCGTACCCTCACCTGGACCCTAAACCATCCCTGTCCCCTAACCCTAACCCTAGCCCGAACCCTAACCCTAACCCTTCCCCGAAGCCTGACCCTCACCCGTCCCCTAATCCTAATCCGTACGCTGACACTCACCCGCGCCCTCACACGTACGCTCCCCCTATAGCGTTGTCGTACCCTCACCTGGACCCTAAAACGTCCCCGTCCCCTAACCCTAACCCTAGCCCGAACCCTAACCCTAACCCTTCCCCGAAGCCTGACCCTCACCCGTCCCCTAATCCTAACCCGTACGCTGACACTCACCCGCGCCCTCACACGTACGCTCCCCCTAAAGCGTTGTCGTACCCTCACCTGGACCCTAAACCGTCCCCGTCCCCTAACCCTAACCCTAGCCCGAACCCTAACCCTAACCCTTCCCCGAAGCCTGACCCTCACCCGTCCCCTAATCCTAACCCGTACGCTGACACTCACCCGCGCCCTCACACGTACGCTCCCCCTAAAGCGTTGTTGTACCCTCACCTGGACCCTAAACAGTCCCCGTCCCCTAACCCTAACCCTAGCCCGAACCCTAACCGTAACCCTTCCCCGAAGCCTGACCCTCACCCGTCCCCTAATCCTAACCCGTACGCTGACACTCACCCGCGCCCTCACACGTACGCTCCCCCTAAAGCGTTGTCGTACCCTCACCTGGACCCTAAACCGTCCCTGTCCCCTAACCCTAACCCTAGCCCGAACCCTAACCCTAACACTTCCCGAAAGCCTGACCCTCACCCGTTCATAATCCTAACCCGTACGCTGGCACTCACCCGCGCCCTCACACGTACGCTCCCCCTAAAGCGTTGTCGTACCCTCACCTGGACCCTAAACCGTCCCCGTCCCCTAACCCTAACCCTAGCCCGAACCCTAACCCTAACCCTTCCCCGAAGCCTGACCCTCACCCGTCCCCTAATCTTAACCCGTACGCTGACACTCACCCCGCGCCCTCACACGTACGCTCCCCCTAAAGCGTTGTCGTACGCTAACCTGGACCCTAAACCGTCCCTGTCCCCTAACCCTAACCCTAGCCCGAACCCTAACCCTAACCCTTCCCCGAAGCCTGACCCTCACCCGTCCCCTAATCCTAACCCGTACGCTGACACTCACCCGTGCCCTCACACGTACGCTCCCCCTAAAGCGTTGTCGTACCCTCACCTGGACCCTAAACCGTCCCCGTCCCCTAACCCTAACCCTAGCCCGAACCCTAACCCTAACCCTTCCCCGAAGCCTGACCCTCACCCGTCCCTAATCCTAACCCGTACGCTGACACTCACCCGCGCCCTCACACGTACGCTCCCCCTATAGCGTTGTCGTACCCTCACCTGGACCCTAAACCGTCCCCGTCCCCTAACCCTAACCCTAGCCCGAACCCTAACCCTAACCCTTCCCCGAAGCCTGACCCTCACCCGTCCCCTAATCCTAACCCGTACGCTGACACTCACCCGCGCCCTCACACCTACGCTCCCCCTAAAGCGTTGTCGTACCCTCACCTGGACCCTAAACCGTCCCCGTCCCCTAACCCTAACCCTAGCCCGAACCCTAACCCTAACCCTTCCCCGAAGCCTGACCCTCACCCGTCCCTAATGCTAACCCGTACGCTGACACTCACCCGCGCCCTCACACGTACGCTCCCCCTATAGCGTTGTCGTACCCTCACCTGGACCCTAAAACGTCCCCGTCCCCTAACCCTAACCCTAGCCCGAACCCTAACCCTAACCCTTCCCCGAAGCCTGACCCTCACCCGTCCCCTAATCCTAACGCGTACGCTGACACTCACCCGCGCCCTCACACGTACGCTCACCCTAAAGCGTTGTCATACCCTCACCTGGACCCTATACCGTCCCCGTCCCCTAACCCTAACCCTAGCCCGAACCCTAACCCTAACCCTTCCCCGAAGCCTGACCCTCACCCGTCCCCTAATCCTAACCCGTACGCTGACACTCACCCGCGCCCTCACACGTACGCTCCCCCTATAGCGTTGTTGTACCCTCACCTGGACCCTAAAACGTCCCCGTCCCCTAACCCTAACCCTAGCCCGAACCCTAACCCTAACCCTTCCCCGAAGCCTGACCCTCACCCGTCCCCTAATCCTAACCCGTACGCTGACACTCACCCGCGCCCTCACACGTACGCTCCCCCTAAAGCGTTGTCGTACCCTCACCTGGACCCTAAACCGTCCCCGTCCCCTAACCCTAACCCTAGCCCGAACCCGAACCCTAACCCTTCCCCGAAGCCTGACCCTCACCCGTCCCCTAATCCTAACCCCTACGCTGACAATCACCCGCGCCCTCACACGTACGCTCCCCCTAAAGCGTTGTCGTACCCTCACCTGGACCCTAAACCGTCCCCGCCCCCTAACCCTAACCCTAGCCCGAACCCTAACCCTAACCCTTCCCCGAAGCCTGACCTTCACCCATCCCCTAATCCTAACCCGTACGCTGACACTCACCCGCGCCCTCACACGTACGCTCCCCCTAAAGCGTTGTCGTACCCTCACCTGGACCCTAAACCGTCCGCGTCCCCTAACCCTAACCCTAGCCCGAAACCTAACCCTAACACTTCCCCGAAGCCTGACCCTCACCCGTCCCCTAATGCTAACCCGTACGCTGACACTCACCCGCGCCCTCACACGTACGCTCCCCCTAAAGCGTTGTCGTACCCTCACCTGGACCCTAAACCGTCCCCGTCCCCTAACCCTAACCTTAGCCCGAACCCTAAACCTAACCCTTCCCCGAAGCCTGACCCTCACCCGTCCCCTAATCCTAACCCGTACGCTGACACTCACCCGCGCCCTCACACGTACGCTCCCCCTAAAGCGTTGTCGTACCCTCACCTGGACCCTAAACCGTCCCCGTCCCCTAACCCTAACCCTAGCCCGAACACTAACCCTAACACTTCCCCGAAGCCTGACCCTCACCCGTTCATAATCCTAACCCGTACGCTGACACTCACCCGCGCCCTCACACGTACGCTCCCCCTAAAACGTTGTCGTACCCTCAACTGGACCCTAAACCGTCCCCGTCCCCTAACCCTAACCCTAGCCCGAACCCTGACCCTCACCCTTCCCCGAAGCCTGACCCTCACCCGTCCCCTAATCCTAACCCGTACGCTGACACTCACCCGCGCCCTCACACGTACGCTCCCCCTAAAGCGTTGTCGTACCCTCACCTGGACCCTAAACCGTCCCCGTCCCCTAACCCTAACCCTAGCCCGAACCCTAACCCTAACACTTCTCCGAAGCCTGACCCTCACCCGTTCATAATCCTAACCCGTACGCTGACGCTCACCCGCGCCCTCACACGTACGCTCCCCCTAAAGCGTTGTCGTACCCTCACCTGGACCCTAAACCGTCCCCGTCCCCTAACCCTAACCCTAGCCCGAACCCTAACCCTAACCCTTCCCCGAAGCCTGTCCCTCACCCGTCCCCTAATCCTAACCCCTACGCTGACAATCACCCGTGCCCTCACATGTACGCTCCCCCTAAAGCGTTGTCGTACCCTCACCTGGAACCTAAAACGTCCCCGTCCCCTAACCCTAACCCTAGACCGAACCCTAACCCTAACACTTCCCCAAAGCCTGACCATCACCCGTCCCCTAATCCTAACCCGTACGCTGACACTCACCCGCGCCCTCTCACGTACGCTCCCCCTAAAGCGTTGTCGTACCCTCACCTGGACCCTAAACCGTCCCCGTCCCCTAACCCTAACCCTAGCCCGAACCCTAACCCTAACACTTCCCCAAAGCCTGACCCTCACCCGTTCATAATCCTAACCCGTACGCTGACACTCACCCGCGCCCTCACACGTACGCTCCCCCTAAAGCGTTGCCGTACCCTCACCTGGACCCTAAACCGTCCCCGTCCCCTAACCCTAACCCTAGCCCGAACCCTAACCCTAACCCTTCCCCGAAGCCTGACCCTCACCCGTCCCCTAATCCTAACCCGTACGCTGACACTCACCCGCGCCCTCACACGTACGCTCCCCCTAAAGCGTTGTCGTACCCTCACCTGGACCCTAAACCGTCCCCGTCCCCTAACCCTAACCCTAGCCCGAACCCTAACCCTAACACTTCTCCGAAGCCTGACCCTCACCCGTTCATAATCCTAACCCGTACGCTGACCCTCACCCGCGCCCTCACACGTACGCTCCCCCTAAATCGTTGTCGTACCCTCACCTGGACCCTAAACCGTCCCCGTCCCCTAACCCTAACCCTAGCCCGAACCCTAACCCTAACCCTTCCCCGAAGCCTGACCCTCACCCGACCCCTAATCCTAAACCCTACGCTGACAATCACCCGCGCCCTCACACGTACGCTCCCCCTAAAGCGTTGTCGTACCCTCACCTGGACCCTAAACCGTCCCCGTCCCCTAACCCTAACCCTAGCCCGAACCCTAACCCTAACCCTTCCCCGAAGCCTGACCCTCACCCGTCCCCTAATCCTAATCCGTACGCTGACACTCACCCGCGCCCTCACACGTACGCTCCCCCTATAGCATTGTCGTACCCTCACCTGGACCCTAAAACGTCCCCGTCCCCTAACCCTAACCCTAGCCCGAACCCTAACCCTAACCCTTCCCCGAAGCCTGACCCTCACCCGTCCCCTAATCCTAACCCGTACGCTGACACTCACCCGCGCCCTCACACGTACGCTCCCCCTAAAGCGTTGTCGTACCCTCACCTGGACCCTAAACCGTCCCCGTCCCCTAACCCTAACCCTAGCCCGAACCCTAACACTAACACTTCCCCGAAGCCTGACCCTCACCTGTCCCCTAATCCTAACCCGTACGCTGACACTCACCCGCGCCCTCACACGTACGCTCCCCCTAAAGCGTTGTCGTACCCTCACCTGGACCCTAAACAGTCCCCGTCCCCTAACCCTAACCCTAGCCCGAACCCTAACCGTAACCCTTCCCCGAAGCCTGACCCTCACCCGTCCCCTAATCCTAACCCGTACGCTGACACTCACCCGCGCCCTCACACGTACGCTCCCCCTAAAGCGTTGTCGTACCCTCACCTGGACCCTAAACCGTCCCTGTCCCCTAACCCTAACCCTATCCCGAACCCTAACCCTAACACTTCCCGAAAGCCTGACCCTCACCCGTTCATAATCCTAACCCGTACGCTGGCACTCACCCGTGCCCTCACACGTACGCTCCCCCTAAAGCGTTGTCGTACCCTCACCTGGACCCTAAACCGTCCCCTTCCCCTAACCCTAACCCTAGCCCGAACTCTAACCCTAACCCTTCCCCGAAGCCTGACCCTCACCCGTCCCCTAATCCTAACCCGTACGCTGACACTCACCCGCGCCCTCACACCTACGCTCCCCCTAAAGCGTTGTCGTACCCTCACCTGGACCCTAAACCGTCCCCGTCCCCTAACCCTAACCCTAGCCCGAACCCTAACCCTAACCCTTCCCCGAAGCCTGACCCTCACCCGTCCCTAATCCTAACCCGTACGCTGACACTCACCCGCGCCCTCACACGTACGCTCCCCCTATAGCGTTGTCGTACCCTCACCTGGACCCTAAAACGTCCCCGTCCCCTAACCCTAACCCTAGCCCGAACCCTAACCCTAACCCTTCCCCGAAGCCTGACCCTCACCCGTCCCCTAATCCTAACGCGTACGCTGACACTCACCCGCGCCCTCACACGTACGCTCCCCCTAAAGCGTTGTCATACCCTCACCTGGACCCTAAACCGTCCCCGTCCCCTTACCCTAACCCTAGCCCGAACCCTAACCCTAACCCTTCCCCGAAGCCTGACCCTCACCTGTCCCCTAATCCTAACCCGTACGCTGACACTCACCCGCGCCCTCACACGTAGGCTCCCCCTAACGCGTTGTTGTACCCTCACCTGGACCCTAAACCGTCCCCGTCCCCTAACCCTAACCCTAGCCTGAACCCTAACCCTAACACTTCCCCGAAGCCTGACCCTCACCCGTCCCCTAATCCGAACCCGTACGCTGACACTCACCCGCGCCCTCACACGTACGCTCCCCCTAAAGCGTTGTCGTACCCTCACCTGGACCCTAAACCATCGCCGTCCCCTAACCCTAACCCTAGCCCGAACCCTAACCCTAACCCTTCCCCGAAGCCTGACCCTCACCCGTCCCCTAATCCTAACCCGTACGCTGACACTCACCCGCGCCCTCACACGTACGCTCCCCCTAAAGCGTTGTCGTACACTCACCTGGACCCTAAACCGTCCCCGTCCCCTAACCCTAACCCTAGCCCGAACCCTAACCCTAACACTTCCCCGAAGCCTGACCCTCACCCGTCCCCTAATCCTAACCCGTACGCTGACACTCACCCGTGCCCTCACACGTACGCTCCCCCTAAAGCGTTGTCGTACCCTCACCTGGACCTTAAACCGTCCCCGTCCCCTAACCCTAACCCTAGCCCGAACCCTAACCCTAACCCTTCCCCGAAGCCTGACCCTCACCCGTCCCCTAATCCTAACCCGTACGCTGACACTCACCCGCGCCCTCACACGTACGCTCCCCCTAAAGCGTTGTCGTACCCTCACCTGGACCCTAAACCGTCCCCGTCCCCTAAACCTAACCCTAGCCCGAACCCTAACCCTAACCCTTCCCCGAAGCCTGACACTCACCTGTCCCCTAATCCTAACCCGTATGCTGACACTCACCCGCGCCCTCACACGTACGCTCCCCCTAAAGCGTTGTCGTACCCTCACCTGGACCCTAAACCGTCCCCGTCCCCTAACCCTAACCCTAGCCCGAACCCTAACCCTAACCCTTCCCCGAAGCCTGACCCTCACCCGTCCGCTAATCCTAACCCGTACGCTGACACTCACCCGCGCCCTCACACGTACGCTCCCCCTAAAGCGTTGTCGTACCCTCACCTGGACCCTAAACCGTCCCCGTCCCCTAACCCTAACCCTAGCCCGAACCCTAACCCTAACCCTTCCCCGAAGCCTGACCCTCACCCGTCCCCTAATCCTAACCCGTACGCTGACACTCACCCGCGCCCTCACACGTACGCTCCCCCTAAAGCGTTGTCGTACCCTCACCTGGACCCTAAACCGTCCCCGTCCCCTAACCCTAACCCTAGCCCGAACCCTAACCCTAACCCTTCCCCGAAGCCTGACCCTCACCCGTCCCCTAATCCTAACCCGTACGCTGACACTCACCCGCGCCCTCACACGTACGCTCCCCCTAAAGCGTGGTCGTACCCTCACCTGGACCCTAAACGGTCCCCGTCCACTAACCCTAACCCTAGCCCGAACCCTAACCCTAACCCTTCCCCGAAGCCTGATCCTCACACGTCCCCTAATCCTAACCCGTACGCTGACACTCACCCGCGCCCTCACACGTACGCTCCCCCTAAAGCGTTGTCGTACCCTCACCTGGACCCTAAACCGTCCCCGTCCCCTAACCCTAACCCTAGCCCGAACCCTAACCCTAACCCTTCCCCGAAGCCTGACCCTCACCCGTCCCCTAATCCTAACCCGTACGCTGACACTCACCCGCGCCCTCACACGTAGGCTCCCCCTAAAGCGTTGTCGTACCCTCACCTGGACCCTAAACCGTCCCCGTCCCCTAATCCTAACCCGTACGCTGACACTCACCCGCGCCCTCACACGTAGGCTCCCCCTAAAGCGTTGTCGTACCCTCACCTGGACGCTAAACCGTCCCTGTCCCCTAACCCTAGCCCGAACCCTAACCCTAACCCTTCCCCGAAGCCTGACCCTCACCCGTCCCCTAATCCTAACCCGTACGCTGACACTCACCCGCGCCCTCACACGTACGCGCCCCCTAAAGCGTTGTCGTACCCTCACCTGGACCTTAAACCGTCCCCGTCCCCTAACCCTAACCCTAGCCCGAACCCTAACCCTAACCCTTCCCCGAAGCCTGACCCTCACCCGTCCCCTAATCCTAACCCGTATGCTGACACTCACCCGCGCCCTCACACGTACGCGCCCCCTAAAGCGTTGTCGTACCCTCACCTGGACCCTAAACCGTCCCCGTCCCCTAACCCTAACCCTAGCCCGAACCCTAACCCTAACCCTTCCCCGAAGCCTGACCCTCACCCGTCCCCTAATCCTAACCCGTACGCTGACACTCACCCGCGCCCTCACACGTACGCTCCCCCTAAAGCGTTGTCGTACCCTCACCTGGACCTTAAACCGTCCCCGTCCCCTAACCCTAACCCTAGCCCGAACCCTAACCCTAACCCTTCCCCGAAGCCTGACCCTCACCCGTCCCCTAATCCTAACCCGTACGCTGACACTCACCCGCGCCCTCACACGTACGCTCCCCCTAAAGCGTTGTCGTACCCTCACCTGGACCCTAAACCGTCCCCGTCCCCTAACCCTAACCCTAGCCCGAACCCTAACCCTAACCCTTCCCCGAAGCCTGACCCTCACCCGTCCCCTAATCCTAACCCGTACGCTGACACTCACCCGCGCCTTCACACGTAGGCTCCCCCTACAGCGTTGTCATACCCTCACCTGGACCGTAAACCGTCCCCGTACCCTAACCCTAACCCTAGCCCGAAACCTAACCCTAACCCTTCCCCGAAGCCTGACCCTCACCAGTCCCCTAATCCTAACCCGTACGCTGTCACTCACCCGCGCCCTCACACGTACGCTCCCACTAAAGCGTTGTCGTACACTCACCTGGACCCTAAACCGTCCCCGTGCCCTAAACCTAACCCTAGCCCGAACCCTAACCCTAACCCTTCCCCGAAGCCTGACCCTCACCCGTCCCCTAATCCTAACCCGTACGCTGACACTCACCCGCGCCCTCACACGTAGGCTCCCCCTAAAGCGTTGTGGTACCCTCACCTGGACCCTAAACCGTCCCCGTCCCCTAACCCTAACCCTAGCCCGAACCCTAACCCTAACCCTTCCCCGAAGCCTGACCCTCACCCGTCCCCTAATCCTAACCCGTACGCTGACACTCACCCGCGCCCTCACACGTACGCTCCCCCTAAAGCGTTGTCGTACCCTCACCTGGACCCTAAACCGTCCCCGTCCCCTAACCCTAACCCTAGCCCGAACCCTAACCCTAACCCTTCCCCGAAGCCTGAC
The DNA here is from genome assembly GCF_937001465.1 of Orcinus orca. Taxonomy (NCBI): domain Eukaryota; kingdom Metazoa; phylum Chordata; class Mammalia; order Artiodactyla; family Delphinidae; genus Orcinus; species Orcinus orca. The sequence goes on from NC_064577.1 coordinate 21,395,163, forward strand.
CCTCACCCGTCCCCTAATCCTAACCCGTACGCTGACACTCACCCGCGCCCTCACACGTAGGCTCCCCCTAAAGCGTTGTCGTACCCTCACCTGGACCCTAAACCGTCCCCGTCCCCTAATCCTAACCCGTGCGCTGACACTCACCCGCGCCCTCACACGTAGGCTCCCCCTAAAGCGTTGTCGTACCCTCACCTGGACCCTAAACCGTCCCCGTCCCCTAACCCTAACCCTAGCCCGAACCCTAACCCTAACCCTTCCCCGAAGCCTGACCCTCACCCGTCCCCTAATCCTAACCCGTACGCTGACACTCACCCGCGCCCTCACACGTACGCTCCCCCTAAAGCGTTGTCGTACCCTCACCTGGACCCTAAACCGTCCCCGTCCCCTAACCCTAACCCTAGCCCGAACCCTAACCCTAACCCTTCCCCGAAGCCTGACCCTCACCCGTCCCCTAATCCTAACCCGTACGCTGACACTCACCCGCGCCTTCACACGTAGGCTCCCCCTACAGCGTTGTCATACCCTCACCTGGACCGTAAACCGTCCCCGTACCCTAACCCTAACCCTAGCCCGAAACCTAACCCTAACCCTTCCCCGAAGCCTGACCCTCACCAGTCCCCTAATCCTAACCCGTACGCTGACACTCACCCGCGCCCTCACACGTACGCTCCCACTAAAGCGTTGTCGTACCCTCACCTGGACCCTAAACCGTCCCCGTGCCCTAACCCTAACCCTAGCCCGAACCCTAACCCTAACCCTTCCCCGAAGCCTGACCCTCACCCGTCCCCTAATCCTAACCCGTACGCTGACACTCACCCGCGCCCTCACACGTAGGCTCCCCCTAAAGCGTTGTGGTACCCTCACCTGGACCCTAAACCGTCCCCGTCCCCTAACCCTAACCCTAGCCCGAACCCTAACCCTAACCCTTCCCCGAAGCCTGACCCTCACCCGTCCCCTAATCCTAACCCGTACGCTGACACTCACCCGCGCCCTCACACGTACGCTCCCCCTAAAGCGTTGTCGTACCCTCACCTGGACCCTAAACCGGCCCCGTCCCCTAACCCTAACCCTAGCCCGAACCCTAACCCTAACCCTTCCCCGAAGCCTGACCCTCACCCGTCCCCTAATCCTAACCCGTACGCTGACACTCACCCGCGCCCTCACACGTAGGCTCCCCCTAAAGCGTTGTCGTACCCTCACCTGGACCCTAAACCGTCCCCGTCCCCTAACCCTAACCCTAGCCCGAACCCTAACCCTAACCCTTCCCCGAAGCCTGACCCTCACCCGTCCCCTAATCCTAACCCGTACGCTGACACTCACCCGCGCCCTCACACGTACGCTCCCCCTAAAGCGTTGTCGTACCCTCACCTGGACCCTAAACCGTCCCCGTCCCCTAACCCTAACCCTAGCCCGAACCCTAACCCTAACCCTTTCCCGAAGCCGGACCCTCACCCGTCCCCTAATCCTAACCCCTACGCTGACACTCACACGCGCCCTCACACGTACGCTCCCCCTAAAGCGTTGTCGTACCCTCACCTGGACCCTAAACCCTCCCTGTCCCCTAACCCTAACCCTAGCCCGAACCCTAACCTGAACGCTTCCCCGAAGCCTGATCCTCACTCGTCCCTTGATCCTAACCCGTACGCTGACACTCACCCGCGCCCTCACACGTACGCTCCCCCTAAATTGTTGTCGTACCCGCACCTGGACCCTAAACCGTCCCCGTCCCCTAACCCTAACCCTAGCCCGAACCCTAACCCTAACCCTTCCCCGAAGTCTGACCCTCACCCGTCCCCTGATCCTAACCCGTACGCTGACACTCACCTGCGCCCTCACACGTAGGCTCCCCCTAAAGCGTTGTCGTACCCTCACCTGGACCCTAAACCATCCCCGTCCCCTAACCCTAACCCTAGCCCGAACCCTAACCCTAACCCTTCCCCGAAGCCTGACCCTCACCCGTCCCCTAATCCTAAGCCGTTTGCTGACACTCACCCGCGCCCTCACACGTACGCTCCCTATAAAGCGTTGTCGTACCCTCACCTGGACCCTAAACCGTCGCCGTCCCCTAACCCTAACCCTAGCCCGAACCCTAACCCTAACCGTTCCCCGAAGCCTGACCCTCACCCGTCCCCTGATCCTAAACTGTACGCTAACACTCACCCGCGCCCTCACACGTACGCTCCCCCTAAAGCGTTGTCGTACCCTCACCTGGACCCTAAACCGTCCCCGTCCCCTAACCCTACCCCTAGCCCGAACCCTAACCCTAACACTTCCCGGAAGCCTGACACTCACCCGTCCCCTAATCCTAACCCGTACGCTGACACTCACCCGCGCCCTCACAAGTACGCTCCCCCTAAAGCGTTGTCATACCCTCACCTGGATCCTAAACCGTTCCCTAACCCTAAACCTAACCCTAGCCCGAACCCTAACCCTAACCCTTTCCCGAAGCCGGACCATCACCCGTCCCCTAATCCTAACCCGTACGCTGACACTCACCCGCGCCCTCACTCGTACGCTCCCCCTAAAGCGTTGTCGTACCCTCACCTGGACCCTAAACCGTCCCCGTCCCCTAACCCTAACCCTAGCCCGAACCCTAACCCTAACCCTTCCCCGAAGCCTGACCCTCATCCGTCCCCTAATCGTAACCCGTACGCTGACACTCACCCGCGCCCTCACACGTACGCTCCCCCTAAAGCGTTGTCGTACCCTCACCTGGACCCTAAACCGTCCCCGTCCCCTAACCCTAACCCTAGCCCGAACCCTAACCCTAACCCTTCCCGAAGCCTGACCCTCACCCGTCCCCTAATCCTAAGCCGTACGCTGACACTCACCCGCGCCCTCACACGTACGCTCCCCCTAAAGCGTTGTCGTACCCTCACCTGGACCCTAAACCGTCCCAGTCTCCTAACCCTAACCCTAGCCCGAACCCTAACCCTAACCCTTCCCCGAAGCCTGACCCTCACCCGTCCCCTGATCCTAACCCGTACGCTGACACTCACCCGCGCCCTCACACGTACGCTCCCCCTAAAACGTTGTCGTACCCTCACCTGGACCCTAAACCGTCCCCGTCCCCTAACCCTAACCCTAGCCCGAACCCTAACCCTAACCCTTCCCCGAAGCCTGACCCTCACCCGTCCCCTAATCGTAACCCGTACGCTGACACTCACCTGCGCCCTGACACGTACGCTCCCCCTAAAGCGTTGTTGTACCCTCACCTGGACCCTAAACCGTACCCATCCCCTAACCCTAAACCTAGCCCGAACCCTAACCCTAACCCTTCCCCGAAGCCTGACCCTCACCCGTCCCCTAATCCTAACCCGTACGCTGACACTCACCCGCGCCCTCACACGTACGCTCCCCCTAAAGCGTTGTCGTACCCTCACCTGGACCCTAAACCGTCCCCGTCCCCTAACCCTAACCCTAGCCCGAACGCTAACCGTAACCCTTCCCCGAAGCCTGACCATCACCCGTCCCCTAATCCTAACCCGTACGCTGACACTCACCCGCGCCCTCACACGTACGCTCCCCCTAAAGCGTTGTCGTACCCTCACCTGGACCCTAAACCGTCCCCGTCCCCTAACCCTAACCCTAGCCCGAACCCTAACCCTAACCCTTCCCCGAAGCCTGACCCTCACCCGTCCCCTAATCCTAACCCGTACGCTGACACTCACCCGCGCCCTCACACGTACGCTCCCCCTAAAGCGTTGTCGTACCCTCACCTGGACCCTAAACCATCCCTGTCCCCTAACCCTAACCCTAGCCCGAACCCTAACCCTAACCCTTCCCCGAAGCCTGACCCTCACCCGTCCCCTAATCCTAATCCGTACGCTGACACTCACCCGCGCCCTCACACGTACGCTCCCCCTATAGCGTTGTCGTACCCTCACCTGGACCCTAAAACGTCCCCGTCCCCTAACCCTAACCCTAGCCCGAACCCTAACCCTAACCCTTCCCCGAAGCCTGACCCTCACCCGTCCCCTAATCCTAACCCGTACGCTGACACTCACCCGCGCCCTCACACGTACGCTCCCCCTAAAGCGTTGTCGTACCCTCACCTGGACCCTAAACCGTCCCCGTCCCCTAACCCTAACCCTAGACCGAACCCTAACCCTAACCCTTCCCCGAAGCCTGACCCTCACCCGTCCCCTAATCCTAACCCGTACGCTGACACTCACCCGCGCCCTCACACGTACGCTCCCCCTAAAGCGTTGTCGTACCCTCACCTGGACCCTAAACAGTCCCCGTCCCCTAACCCTAACCCTAGCCCGAACCCTAACCGTAACCCTTCCCCGAAGCCTGACCCTCACCCGTCCCCTAATCCTAACCCGTACGCTGACACTCACCCGCGCCCTCACACGTACGCTCCCCCTAAAGCGTTGTTGTACCCTCACCTGGACCCTAAACCGTCCCTGTCCCCTAACCCTAACCCTAGCCCGAACCCTAACCCTAACACTTCCCGAAAGCCTGACCCTCACCCGTTCATAATCCTAACCCGTACGCTGGCACTCACCCGCGCCCTCACACGTACGCTCCCCCTAAAGCGTTGTCGTACCCTCACCTGGACCCTAAACCGTCCCCGTCCCCTAACCCTAACCCTAGCCCGAACCCTAACCCTAACCCTTCCCCGAAGCCTGACCCTCACCCGTCCCCTAATCTTAACCCGTACGCTGACACTCACCCCGCGCCCTCACACGTACGCTCCCCCTAAAGCGTTGTCGTATGCTCACCTGGACCCTAAACCGTCCCTGTCCCCTAACCCTAACCCTAGCCCGAACCCTAACCCTAACCCTTCCCCGAAGCCTGACCCTCACCCGTCCCCTAATCCTAACCCGTACGCTGACACTCACCCGTGCCCTCACACGTACGCTCCCCCTAAAGCGTTGTCGTACCCTCACCTGGACCCTAAACCGTCCCCGTCCCCTAACCCTAACCCTAGCCCGAACCCTAACCCTAACCCTTCCCCGAAGCCTGACCCTCACCCGTCCCTAATCCTAACCCGTACGCTGACACTCACCCGCGCCCTCACACGTACGCTCCCCCTATAGCGTTGTCGTACCCTCACCTGGACCCTAAACCGTCCCCGTCCCCTAACCCTAACCCTAGCCCGAACCCTAACCCTAACCCTTCCCCGAAGCCTGACCCTCACCCGTCCCCTAATCCTAACCTGTACGCTGACACTCACCCGCGCCCTCACACCTACGCTCCCCCTAAAGCGTTGTCGTACCCTCACCTGGACCCTAAACCGTCCCCGTCCCCTAACCCTAACCCTAGCCCGAACCCTAACCCTAACCCTTCCCCGAAGCCTGACCCTCACCCGTCCCTAATGCTAACCCGTACGCTGACACTCACCCGCGCCCTCACACGTACGCTCCCCCTATAGCGTTGTCGTACCCTCACCTGGACCCTAAAACGTCCCCGTCCCCTAACCCTAACCCTAGCCCGAACCCTAACCCTAACCCTTCCCCGAAGCCTGACCCTCACCCGTCCCCTAATCCTAACGCGTACGCTGACACTCACCCGCGCCCTCACACGTACGCTCCCCCTAAAGCGTTGTCATACCCTCACCTGGACCCTAAACCGTCCCCGTCCCCTAACCCTAACCCTAGCCCGAACCCTAACCCTAACCCTTCCCCGAAGCCTGACCCTCACCCGTCCCCTAATCCTAACCCGTACGCTGACACTCACCCGCGACCTCACACGTACGCTCCCCCTATAGCGTTGTTGTACCCTCACCTGGACCCTAAAACGTCCCCGTCCCCTAACCCTAACCCTAGCCCGAACCCTAACCCTAACCCTTCCCCGAAGCCTGACCCTCACCCGTCCCCTAATCCTAACCCGTACGCTGACACTCACCCGCGCCCTCACACGTACGCTCCCCCTAAAGCGTTGTCGTACCCTCACCTGGACCCTAAACCGTCCCCGTCCCCTAACCCTAACCCTAGCCCGAACCCTAACCCTAACCCTTCCCCGAAGCCTGACCCTCACCCGTCCCCTAATCCTAACCCCTACGCTGACAATCACCCGCGCCCTCACACGTACGCTCCCCCTAAAGCGTTGTCGTACCCTCACCTGGACCCTAAACCGTCCCCGCCCCCTAACCCTAACCCTAGCCCGAACCCTAACCCTAACCCTTCCCCGAAGCCTGACCTTCACCCGTCCCCTAATCCTAACCCGTACGCTGACACTCACCCGCGCCCTCACACGTACGCTCCCCCTAAAGCGTTGTCGTACCCTCACCTGGACCCTAAACCGTCCCCGTCCCCTAACCCTAACCTTAGCCCGAACCCTAACCCTAACCCTTCCCCGAAGCCTGACCCTCACCCGTCCCCTAATCCTAAACCGTACGCTGACACTCACCCGCGCCCTCACACGTACGCTCCCCCTAAAGCGTTGTCGTACCCTCACCTGGACCCTAAACCGTCCCCGTCCCCTAACCCTAACCCTAGCCCGAACCCTAACCCTAACACTTCTCCGAAGCCTGACCCTCACCCGTTCATAATCCTAACCCGTACGCTGACGCTCACCCGCGCCCTCACACGTACGCTCCCCCTAAAGCGTTGTCGTACCCTCACCTGGACCCTAAACCGTCCCCGTCCCCTAACCCTAACCCTAGCCCGAACCCTAACCCTAACCCTTCCCCGAAGCCTGTCCCTCACCCGTCCCCTAATCCTAACCCCTACGCTGACAATCACCCGCGCCCTCACATGTACGCTCCCCCTAAAGCGTTGTCGTACCCTCACCTGGAACCTAAAACGTCCCCGTCCCCTAACCCTAACCCTAGACCGAACCCTAACCCTAACACTTCCCCAAAGCCTGACCATCACCCGTCCCCTAATCCTAACCCGTACGCTGACACTCACCCGCGCCCTCTCACGTACGCTCCCCCTAAAGCGTTGTCGTACCCTCACCTGGACCCTAAACCGTCCCCGTCCCCTAACCCTAACCCTAGCCCGAACCCTAACCCTAACACTTCCCCAAAGCCTGACCCTCACCCGTTCATAATCCTAACCCGTACGCTGACACTCACCCGCGCCCTCACACGTACGCTCCCCCTAAAGCGTTGTCGTACCCTCACCTGGACCCTAAACCGTCCCCGTCCCCTAACCCTAACCCTAGCCCGAACCCTAACCCTAACCCTTCCCCGAAGCCTGACCCTCACCCGTCCCCTAATCCTAACCCGTACGCTGACACTCACCCGCGCCCTCACACGTACGCTCCCCCTAAAGCGTTGTCGTACCCTCACCTGGACCCTAAACCGTCCCCGTCCCCTAACCCTAACCCTAGCCCGAACCCTAACCCTAACACTTCTCCGAAGCCTGACCCTCACCCGTTCATAATCCTAACCCGTACGCTGACCCTCACCCGCGCCCTCACACGTACGCTCCCCCTAAATCGTTGTCGTACCCTCACCTGGACCCTAAACCGTCCCCGTCCCCTAACCCTAACCCTAGCCCGAACCCTAACCCTAACCCTTCCCCGAAGCCTGACCCTCACCCGACCCCTAATCCTAAACCCTACGCTGACAATCACCCGCGCCCTCACACGTACGCTCCCCCTAAAGCGTTGTCGTACCCTCACCTGGACCCTAAACCGTCCCCGTCCCCTAACCCTAGCCTGAACCCTAAACCTAACACTTCCCCGAAGCCTGACCCTCACCCGTCCCCTAATCCTAACCCGTACGTTGACACTCACCCGCGCCCTCACACGTACGCTCCCCCTAAAGTGTTGTCGTACCTCACCTGGACCCTAAACCGTCCCCATCCACTAACCCTAACCCTAGCCCGAACCCTAACCCTAACCCTTCCCCGAAGCCTGACCCTCACCCATCCCCTAATCCTAACCCGTATGCTGACACTCACCCGCGCCCTCACACGTACGCTCCCCCTAAAGCGTTGTCGTACCCTAACCGGGACCCTAAACCGTCCCCGTCCCCTAACCCTAACCCTAGCCCGAACCCTAACCCTAACCCTTCCCCGAAGCCTGACCCTCACCCGTCCCCTAATCGTAACCCGTACGCTGACACTCACCTGCGCCCTGACACGTACGCTCCCCCTAAAGCGTTGTTGTACCCTCACCTGGACCCTAAACCGTACCCATCCCCTAACCCTAAACCTAGCCCGAACCCTAACCCTAACCCTTCCCCGAAGCCTGACCCTCACCCGTCCCCTAATCCTAACCCGTACGCTGACACTCACCCGCGCCCTCACACCTACGCTCCCCCTAAAGCGTTGTCGTACCCTCACCTGGACCCTAAACCGTCCCCGTCCCCTAACCCTAACCCTAGCCCGAACCCTAACCCTAACCCTTCCCCGAAGCCTGACCCTCACCCGTCCCTAATCCTAACCCGTACGCTGACACTCACCCGCGCCCTCACACGTACGCTCCCCCTATAGCGTTGTCGTACCCTCACCTGGACCCTAAAACGTCCCCGTCCCCTAACCCTAACCCTAGCCCGAACCCTAACCCTAACCCTTCCCCGAAGCCTGACCCTCACCCGTCCCCTAATCCTAACGCGTACGCTGACACTCACCCGCGCCCTCACACGTACGCTCCCCCTAAAGCGTTGTCATACCCTCACCTGGACCCTAAACCGTCCCCGTCCCCTAACCCTAACCCTAGCCCGAACCCTAACCCTAACCCTTCCCCGAAGCCTGACCCTCACCCGTCCCCTAATCCTAACCCGTACGCTGACACTCACCCGCGCCCTCACACGTACGCTCCCCCTATAGCGTTGTTGTACCCTCACCTGGACCCTAAAACGTCCCCGTCCCCTAACCCTAACCCTAGCCCAAACCCTAACCCTAACCCTTCCCCGAAGCCTGACCCTCACCCGTCCCCTAATCCTAACCCGTACGCTGACACTCACCCGCGCCCTCACACGTACGCTCCCCCTAAAGCGTTGTCGTACCCTCACGTGGACCCTAAACCGTCCCCGTCCCCTAACCCTAACCCTAGCCCGAACCCTAACCCTAACCCTTCCCCGAAGCCTGACCCTCACCCGTCCCCTAATCCTAACCCCTACGCTGACAATCACCCGCGCCCTCACACGTACGCTCCCCCTAAAGCGTTGTCGTACCTTCACCTGGACCCTAAACCGTCCCCGCCCCCTAACCCTAACCCTAGCCCGAACCCTAACCCTAACCCTTCCCCGAAGCCTGACCTTCACCTGTCCCCTAATCCTAACCCGTACGCTGACACTCACCCGCGCCCTCACACGTACGCTCCCCCTAAAGCGTTGTCGTACCCTCACCTGGACCCTAAACCGTCCGTGTCCCCTAACCCTAACCCTAGCCCGAAACCTAACCCTAACACTTCCCCGAAGCCTGACCCTCACCCGTCCCCTAATCCTAACCCGTACGCTGACACTCACCCGCGCCCTCACACGTACGCTCCCCCTAAAGCGTTGTCGTACCCTCACCTGGACCCTAAACCGTCCCCGTCCCCTAACCCTAACCTTAGCCCGAACCCTAACCCTAACCCTTCCCCGAAGCCTGACCCTCACCCGTCCCCTAATCCTAACCCGTACGCTGACACTCACCCGCGCCCTCACACGTACGCTCCCCCTAAAGCGTTGTCGTACCCTCACCTGGACCCTAAACCGTCCCCGTCCCCTAACCCTAACCCTAGCCCGAACCCTGACCCTCACCCTTCCCCGAAGCCTGACCCTCACCCGTCCCCTAATCCTAACCCGTACGCTGACACTCACCCGCGCCCTCACACGTACGCTCCCCCTAAAGCGTTGTCGTACCCTCACCTGGACCCTAAACCGTCCCCGTCCCCTAACCCTAACCCTACCCCGAACCCTAACCCTAACACTTCTCCGAAGCCTGACCCTCACCCGTTCATAATCCTAACCCGTACGCTGACGCTCACCCGCGCCCTCACACGTACGCTCCCCCTAAAGCGTTGTCGTACCCTCACCTGGACCCTAAACCGTCCCCGTCCCCTAACCCTAACCCTAGCCCGAACCCTAACCCTAACCCTTCCCCGAAGCTTGTCCCTCACCCGTCCCCTAATCCTAACCCCTACGCTGACAATCAGCCGCGCCCTCACACGTACGCTCCCCCTAAAGCGTTGTCGTACCCTCACCTGGAACCTAAAACGTCCCCGTCCCCTAACCCTAACCCTAGACCGAACCCTAACCCTAACACTTCCCCAAAGCCTGACCATCACCCGTCCCCTAATCCTAACCCGTACGCTGACACTCACCCGCGCCCTCTCACGTACGCTCCCCCTAAAGCGTTGTCGTACCCTCACCTGGACCCTAAACCGTCCCCGTCCCCTAACCCTAACCCTAGCCCGAACCCTAACCCTAACACTTCCCCAAAGCCTGACCCTCACCCGTTCATAATCCTAACCCGTACGCTGACACTCACCCGCGCCCTCACACGTACGCTCCCCCTAAAGCGTTGTCGTACCCTCACCTGGACCCTAAACCGTCCCCGTCCCCTAACCCTAACCCTAGCCCGAACCCTAACCCTAACCCTTCCCCGAAGCCTGACCCTCACCCGTCCCCTAATCCTAACCCGTACGCTGACACTCACCCGCGCCCTCACACGTACGCTCCCCCTAAAGCGTTGTCGTACCCTCACCTGGACCCTAAACCGTCCCCGTCCCCTAACCCTAACCCTAGCCCGAACCCTAACCCTAACACTTCTCCGAAGCCTGACCCTCACCCGTTCATAATCCTAACCCGTACGCTGACCCTCACCCGCGCCCTCACACGTACGCTCCCCCTAAATCGTTGTCGTACCCTCACCTGGACCCTAAACCGTCCCCGTCCCCTAACCCTAACCCTAGCCCGAACCCTAACCCTAACCCTTCCCCGAAGCCTGACCCTCACCCGACCCCTAATCCTAAACCCTACGCTGACAATCACCCGCGCCCTCACACGTACGCTCCCCCTAAAGCGTTGTCGTACCCTCACCTGGACCCTAAACCGTCCCCGTCCCCTAACCCTAGCCTGAACCCTAAACCTAACACTTCCCCGAAGCCTGACCCTCACCCGTCCCCTAATCCTAACCCGTACGTTGACACTCACCCGCGCCCTCACACGTACGCTCCCCCTAAAGTGTTGTCGTATCCTCACCTGGACCCTAAACCGTCCCCATCCACTAACACTAACCATAGCCCGAACCCTAACCCTAACACTTCCCCGAAGCCTGACCCTCACCCATTCATAATCCTAACCCGTACGCTGACACTCACCCGCGCCCTCACACGTACGCTCCCCCTAAAGCGTTGTCGTACCCTCACCTGGACCCTAAACCGTCCGCGTCCCCTAACCCTAACCCTAGCCCGAACCCTAACCATAACCCTTCCCCGAAGCCTGACCCTCACCCGTCCCCTAATCCTAACCCGTACGCTGACACTCACCCGTGCCCTCACACGTATGCTCCCCCAAAAGCGTTGTCGTACCCTCACCTGGACCCTAAACCGTCCCCGTCCCCTAACCCTAACCCTAGCCCGAACCCTAACCCTAACCCTTCCCCGAAGCCTGACCCTCACCCGTCCCCTAATCGTAACCCGTACGCTGACACTCACCCGCGCCCTCACACGTACGCTCCCCCTAAAGCGTTGTAGTACCCTTACCTGGACCCTAAACCATCCCCGTCCCCTAACCCTAACCCTAGCCCGAACCCTAACCCTAACCCTTCCCCGAAGCCTGACCCTCACCCGTTCATAATCCTAACCCGTACGTTGACACTCACCCGTGCCCTCACAAGTACGCTCCCCCTAAAGCGTTGTCGTACCCTCACCTGGACCCTAAACCGTCCCCGTCCCCTAACCCTAACCCTAGCCCGAACCCGAACCCTAACACTTCCCCGAAGCCTGACCCTCACCCGTCCCCTAATCCTAACCCGTACGCTGACACTCACCCGGGCCCTCACACGTACGCTCCCCCTAAAGCGTTGTCGTACCCTCACCTGGACCCTAAACCGTCCGCGTCCCCTAACCCTAACCCTAGCCCGAACCCTAACCCTAACCCTTCCCCGAAGCCTGACACTCACCCGTCCCCTAATCCTAACCCGTGCGCTGACACTCACCCGCGCCCTCACACGTACGCTCCCCCTAAAGCGTTGTCGTACCCTAACCTGGACCCTAAACCGTCCCCGTCCCCTAACCCTAACCCTAGCCCGAACCCTAACCCTAACCCTTCCCCGAAGCCTGACCCTCACCCGTCCCCTAATCCTAACCCGTACGCTGACACTCACCCGCGCCCTCACACGTACGCTCCCCCTAAAGCGTTATCGTACCCTCACCTGGACCCTAAACCGTCCCCGTCCCCTAACCCTAAACCTAGCCCGAACCCTAACCCTAACCCTTCCCTGAAGCCTGACCCTCACCCGTCCCCTAATCCTAACCCGTACGCTGACACTCACCCGCGCCCTCACACGTACGCTGCCCCTAAAGCGTTGTCGAACTCTCACCTGGACCCTAAACCGTCCCCGTCCCCTAACCCTAACCCTAGCCCAAACCCTAACACTAACCCTTCCCCGAAGCCTGACCCTCACCCGTCCCCTAATCCTAACCCGTACGCTGACACTCACCCGCGCCCTCACACGTACGCTACCCCTAAAGCATTGTCGTAACCTAACCTGGACCCTAAACCGTCCCCGTCCCGTAACCCGAACCCTAGCCCGAACCCTAACCCTAACCCTTCCCTGAAGCCTGACCCTCACCCGTCCCCTAATCCTAACCCCTACGCTGACAATCACCCGCGCCCTCACACGTAGGCTCCCCCTAAAGCGTTGTCATACCCTCACCTGGACCCTAAACCGTCCCCGTCCCCTAACCCTAACCCTAGCCCGAACCCTAACCCTAACCCTTCCCCGAAGCCTGACCTTCACCCGTCCCCTAATCCTAACCCGTACGCTGACACTCACCCGCGCCCTCACACGTACGCTCCCCCTAAAGCGTTGTCGTATGCTCACCTGGACCCTAAACCGTCCGCGTCCCCTAACCCTAACCCTAGCCCGAAACCTAACCCTAACACTTCCCCGAAGCCTGACCCTCACCCTTCCCCTAATCCTAACCCGAACGCTGACACTCACCCGCGCCCTCACATGTACGCTCCCCCTAAAGCGTTGTCGTACCCTCACCTGGACCCTAAACCGTCCCCGTCCCCTAACCCTAACCTTAGCCCGAACCCTAACCCTAACCCTTCCCCGAAGCCTGACCCTCACCCGTCCCCTAATCCTAACCCGTACGCTGACACTCACCCGCGCCCTCACATGTACGCTCCCCCTAAAGCGTTGTCGTACCCTCACCTGGACCCTAAACCGTCCCCGTCCCCTAACCCTAATCCTAGCCCGAACCCTAACCCTAACACTTCCCCGAAGTGTGACCCTCACCCGTTCATAATCCTAACCCGTACGCTGACACTCACCCGCGCCCTCACACGTACGCTCCCCCTAAAGCATTGTTGTACCCTCACCTGAACCCTAAACCGTCCCCGTCCCCTAACCCTAACCCTAGCCCGAACCCTAACCCTAACCCTTCCCCGAAGCCTGACCCTCACCCGTCCCCTAATCCTAACCCGTACGCTGACACTCACCCGCGCCCTCACACGTACGCTCCCCCTAAAGCGTTGTCGTACCCTCACCTGGACCCTAAACCGTCCCCGTCCCCTAACCCTAACCCTAGCCCGAACCCTAACCCTAACACTTCTCCGAAGCCTGACCCTCACCGGTTCATAATCCTAACCCGTACGCTGACGCTCACCCGCCCCCTCACACGTACGCTCCCCCTAAAGCGTTGTCGTACCCTCACCTGGACCCTAAACCGTCCCCGTCCCCTAACCCTAACCCTAGCCCGAACCCTAACCCTAACCCTTCCCCGAAGCCTGTCGCTCACCCGTCCCCTAATCCTAACCCCTACGCTGACAATCACCCGCGCCCTCACACGTACGCTCCCCCTAAAGTGTTGTCGTACCCTCACCTGGACCCTAAACCGTCCCCGTCCCCTAAACCTAGCCTGAACCCTAACCCTAACACTTCCCCGAAGCCTGACCCTCACCCGTCCCCTAATCCTAACCCGTACGCTGACACTCACCCGCGCCCTCACACGTACGCTCCCCCTAAAGTGTTGTCGTACTCTCACCTGGACCCTAAACCGTCCCCGTCCCCTAACCCTAACCCGAGCCCGAACCCTAACCCTAACCCTTCCCCGAAGCCTGACCCTCACCCATCCCCTAACCCTAACCCGTACGCTGACACTCACCCGCGCCCTCACACGTACGCTCCCCCTAAAGCGTTGTCGTACCCTCACCTGGACCCTAAACCGTCCCCGTCCCCTAACCCTAACCCTAGCCCGAACCCTAACCCTAACACTTCCCCAAAGCCTGACCATCACCCGTCCCCTAATCCTAACCCGTACGCTGACACTCACCCGCGCCCTCACACGTACGCTCCCCCTAAAGCGTTGTCGTACCCTCACCTGGACCCTAAACCGTCCCCGTCCCCTAACCCTAACCCTAGCCCGAACCCTAACCCTAACACTTCCCCAAAGCCTGACCCTCACCCGTTCATAATCCTAACCCGTACGCTGACACTCACCCGCGCCCTCACACGTACGCTCCCCCTAAAGCGTTGTCGTACCCTCACCTGGACCCTAAACCGTCCCCGTCCCCTAAACCTAACCCTAGCCCGAACCCTAACCCTAACCCTTCCCCAAAGCCTGACCCTCACCCGTCCCCTAATCCTAACCCCTACGCTGACAATCACCCGCGCCCTCACACGTACGCTCCCCCTAAAGCGTTGTCGTACCCTCATCTGGACCCTAAACCGTCCCCGTCCCCTAACCCTAACCTTAGCCCGAACCCTAACCCTAAACCTTCCCCGAAGCCTGACCCTCACCCGTTCATAATCCTAACCCGTACGCTGACACTCACCCGCGCCCTCACACGTACGCTCCCCCTAAAGCGTTGTCGTACCCTCACCTGGACCCTAAACCTTCCCCGTCCCGTAACCCTAACCCTAGCCCGAACCCTAACCCTAACCCTTCCCCGAAGCCGGACCCTCACCCGTCCCCTAATCCTAACCCGTACGCTGACACTCACCCGCGCCCTCACACGTACGCTCCCCCTAAAGCGTTGTCGTAGCCTCACCTGGACCCTAAACCGTCCCCGTCCCCTAACCCTAACCCTAGCCCGAACCCTAACCCTAACACTTCTCCGAAGCCTGACCCTCACCCGTTCATAATCCTAACCCGTACGCTGACCCTCACCCGCGCCCTCACACGTACGCTCCCCCTAAAGCGTTGTCGTACCCTCACCTGGCCCCTAAACCGTCCCCGTCCCCTAACCCTAACCCTAGCCCGAACCCTAACCCTAACCCTTCCCCGAAGCCTGACCCTCACCCGTCCCCTAATCCTAAACCCTACGCTGACAATCACCCGCGCCCTCACACGTACGCTCCCCCTAAAGCGTTGTCGTACCCTCACCTGGACCCTAAACCGTCCCCGTCCCCTAACCCTAGCCTGAACCCTAACCCTAGCCCTTCCCCGAAGCCTGACCCTCACCCGTCCCCTAATCCTAACCCGTACGCTGACACTCACCCGCGCCCTCACACGTACGCTCCCCCTAAAGTGTTGTCGTACCCTCACCTGGACCCTATACCGTCCCCATCCCCTAAACCAAACCCTAGCCCGAACCCTAACCCTAACCCTTCCCCGAAGCCTGACCCTCACCCATCCCCTAATCCTAACCCGTATGCTGACACTCACCCGCGCCCTCACATGTACGCTCCCCCTAAAGCGTTGTCGTACCCTCACCGGGACCCTAAACCGTCCCCGTCCCCTAACCCTAACCCTAGCCCGAACCCTAACCCTAACCCTTCCCCGAAGCCTGACCCTCACCCATCCCCTAATCCTAACCCGTACGCTGACACTCAGCCGCGCCCTCACACGTACGCTCCCCCTAAAGCGTTGTCGTACCCTCATCTGGACCCTAAACCGTCCCCGTCCCCTAACCCTAACCTTAGCCCGAACCCTAACCCTAACACTTCCCCGAAGCCTGACCCTCACCCGTTCATATTCCTAACCCGTACGCTGACACTCACCCGCGCCCTCACACGTACGCTCCCCCTAAAGCGTTGTCGTACCCTCACCTGGACCCTAAACCGTCCCCGTCCCCTAACCCTAACCCTAGCCCGAACCCTAACCATAACCCTTCCCCGAAGCCTGACCCTCACCCGTCCCCTAATCCTAACCCGTACGCTGACACTCACCCGCGCCCTCACACGTACGCTCCCCCTAAAGCGTTGTCGTACCCTCACCTGGACCCTAAACCGTCCCCGTCCCCTAACCCTAACCCTAGCCCGAACCCTAACCCTAACCCTTCCCCGAAGCCTGACCCTCACCTGTCCCCTAATCCTAACCCGTACGCTGACACTCACCCGCGCCCTCACACGTACGCTCCCCCTAAAGCGTTGTAGTACCCTTACCTGGACCCTAAACCATCCCCGTCCCCTAACCCTAACCCTAGCCCGAACCCTAACCCTAACACTTCCCCGAAGCCTGACCCTCACCCGTTCATAATCCTAACCCGTACGCTGACACTCACCCGTGCCCTCACAAGTACGCTCCCCCTAAAGCGTTGTCGTACCCTCACCTGGACCCTAAACCGTCCCCGTCCCCTAACCCTAACCCTAGCCCGAACCCGAACCCTAACACTTCCCCGAAGCCTGACCCTCACCCGTCCCCTAATCCTAACCCGTACGCTGACACTCACCCGCGCCCTCACACGTACGCTCCCCCTAAAGCGTTGTCGTACCCTCACCTGGACTATAAACCGTCCGCGTCCCCTAACCCTAACCCTAGCCCGAACCCTAACCCTAACCCTTCCCCGAAGCCTGACCCTCACCCGTCCCCTAATCCTAACCCGTGCGCTGACACTCACCCGCGCCCTCACACGTACGCTCCCCCTAAAGCGTTGTCGTACCCTAACCTGGACCCTAAACCGTCCCCGTCCCCTAACCCTAACCCTAGCCCGAACCCTAACCCTAACCCTTCCCCGAAGCCTGACCCTCACCCGTCCCCTAATACTAACCCGTACGCTGACACTCACCCGCGCCCTCACACGTACGCTCCCCCTAAAGCGTTGTCGTACCCTCACCTGGACCCTAAACCGTCCCCGTCTCCTAACCCTAACCCTAGCCCGAACCCTAACCCTAACCCTTCCCCGAAGCCTGACCCTCACCCGTCCCCTAATCCTAACCCGTACGCTGACACTCCCCCGCGCCCTCACACGTACGCTGCCCCTAAAGCGTTGTCGTACCCTCACCTGGACCCTAAACCGTCCCCGTCCCCTAACCCTAACCCTAGCCCGAACCCTAACCCTAACCCTTCCCCGAAGCCTGACCCTCTCCCGTCCCCTAATCCTAACCCGTACGCTGACACTCACCCGCGCCCTCACACGTACGCTCCCCCTAAAGCGTTGTCGTACCCTCACCTGGACCCTAAACCGTCCCCGTCCCCTAACCCTAACCCTTCCCCGAAGCCTGACCCTCACCCGTCCCCTAATCCTAACCCGTACGCTGACACTCACCCGCACCCTCACATGTACGCACCCCCTAAAGCGTTGTCGTACCCTCACCTGGACCCTAAACCGTCCCCGTCCCCTAACCCTAACCCTTGCCCGAACCCTTACCCTAACCCTTCCCCGAAGCCTGACCCTCACCCGTCCCCTAATCCTAACCAGTACGCTGACACTCACCCGCGCCCTCACACGTACGCTCCCCCTAAAGCGTTGTCATACCCTCACCTGGACCCTAAACCGTCCCCGTCCCCTAAACCTAACCCTAGCCCGAACCCTATCCCTAACCCTTCCCCGAAGCCTGACCCTCACCCGTCCCCTAATCCTAACCCGTACGCTGACACTCACCCACGCCCTCACACGTACGCTCCCCCTAAAGCGTTGTCGTACCCTCACATGGACCCTAAACCGTCCCCGTCCCCTAACCCTAACCCTAGCCCGAACCCTAACCCTAACCCTTCCCCGAAGCCTGAACCTCACCCGTCCCCTAATCCTAACCCGTACGCTGACACTCACCCACGCCCTCACATGTACGCTCCCCCTAAAGCGTTGTCGTACCCTCACCTGGACCCTAAACCGTCCCCGTCCCCTAACCCTAACCCTAGCCCGAACCCTAACCCTAACCCTTCCCCGAAGCCTGACCCTCAACCGTCCCCTTATCCTAACCCGTACGCTGACACTCACCCGCGCCCTCACACGTACGCTGCCCCTAAAGCATTGTCGTACCCTCACCTGTACCCTAAACCGTCCCGTCCCCTAACCCTAGCCCGAACCCTAACCCTAACCCTTCCCCGAAGCCTGACCCTCACCCGTCCCCTAATCCTAACGCCTACGCTGACACTCACCCGCGCCCTCACACGTACGCTCCCCCTAAAACGTTGTCGTACCCTCACCTGGACCCTAAACATTCCCCGTCCCCTAACCCTAACCCTAGCCCGAACCCTAACCCTAACCCTTCCCCGAAGCCTGAACCTCACCCGTCCCCTAATCCTAACCCGTACGCTGACACTCACCCGCGCCCTCACACGTACACTGCCCCTAAAGCGTTGTCGTACCCTCACCTGGACCCTAAACCGTCCCCATCCCCTAACCCTAACCCGAGCCCGAACCCTAACCCTAACCCTTCCCCGAAGCCTGACCCTCACCCGTCCCCTAATCCTAACCCGTACGCTGACACTCACCTGCGCCCTCACACGTACGCTCCCCCTAAAGCGTTGTCGTACCCGACCTGGACCCTAAACCGTCCCCATCCCCTAACCCTAACCCTAGCCCGAACCCTAACCCTAACCCTTCCCCGAAGCCTGACCCTCACCCGTCCCCTAATCCTAACCCGTACGCTGACACTCACCCGCGCCCTCACACGTACGCTCCCCCTAAAGCGTTGTCGTACCCTCACCTTAACCCTAAACCGTCCCCGTCCCCTAACCCTAACCCTAGCCCGAACCCTAACCCTAACCCTTCCCCGAAGCCTGACCCTCACACGTCCCCTAATCCTAACCCGTACGCTGACACTCACCCGCGCCCTCACACGTACGCTCCCCCTAAAGCGTTGTCGAACCCTCACCTGGACCCTAAACCGTCCCCGTCCCCTAACCCTAACCCTAGCCCGAACCCTAACCCTAACCCTTCCCCGAAGCCTGACCCTCACCCTTTCATAATCCTAACCCGTACACTGACACTCCCCCGCGCCCTCACACGTACGCTCCCCCTAAAGCGTTGTTGTACCCTCACCTGGACCCTAAACCGTCCCTGTCCCCTAACCCTAACCCTAGCCCGAACCCTAGCCCTAACCCTTCCCCGAAGCCTGACCCTCACCCGTCCCCTAATCCTAACCCGTACGCTGACACTCACCCGCGCACTCACACGTACGCTCCCCCTAAAGCATTGTCGTACCCTCACCTGGACCCTAAACCGTCCCTGTCCCCTAACCCTATCCCGAACCCTAACCCTAACCCTTCCCCGAAGCCTGACCCTCACCCGTCCCCTAATCCTAACCCGTACGATGACACTCACCCGCGCCCTCACACGTACGCTCCCCCTAAAGCGTTGTCGTACCCTCACCTGAACCCTAAACCGTCCCCGTCCCCTAACCCTAACCCTAGCCCGAACCCTAACCCTAACACTTCCCCGAAGCCTCACCCTCACCCGTCCCCTAATCCTAACCCGTACGCTGACACTCACCCGCGCCCTCACACGTACGCTCCCCCTAAAGCGTTGTCGTACCCTCACCTGGACCCTAAACCGTCCCCGTCCCCTAACCCTAACCCTAGCCCGAACCCTAACCCTAACCCTTCCCCGAAGCCTGACCCTCACCCGTCCCCTAAACCTAACCCCTACGCTGACAATCACCCGCGCCCTCACACGTACGCTCCCCCTAAAGCGTTGTCGTACCCTCACCTGGACCCTAAACCGTCCCTGTCCCCTAACCCTATCCCGAAGCCTAACCCTAACCCTTCCCCTTCCCCGAAGCCTGACCCTCACCCGTCCCCTAATCCTAACCCGTACGCTGACACTCACCCGCGCCCTCACACGTACGCTCCCCCTAAAGCGTTGTCGTATCCTCACCTGGACCCTAAACCGTCCCCGTCCCCTAACCCTAACCGTAGCCCGAACCCTAACCCTAACACTTCCCCGAAGCCTGACCCTCACCCGTCCCCTAATCCTAACCCGTACGCTGACACTCACCCACGCCCTCACACGTACGCTCCCCCTAAAGCATTGTCGTACCCTCACCTGGACCCTAAACCGTCCCCGTCCCCTAACCCTAACCCTAGCCCGAACCCTAACCCTAACCCTTCCCCGAAGCCTGACCCTCACCCGTCCCCTAATCCTAACCCGTACGCTGACACTCACCCGCGCCCTCACACGTACGCTCCCCCTAAATCGTTGTCGTACCCTCACCTGGACCCTAAACCGTCCCCGTCCCCTAACCCTAACCCTAGCCCGAACCCTAACCCTAACCCTTCCCCGAAGCCTGACCCTCACACATTCATAATCCTAAACCGTACGCTGAAACTCACCCAAGCCCTCACAGGTACGCTCTACCTAAAGCGTTGTCGTACCCTCACCTGGACCCTAAACCGTCCCCGTCCCCTAACCCTAACCCTTGCCCGAACCCTAACCCTAACCCTTCCCCGAAGCCTGACCCTCACCCGTCCCCTGATCCTAACCCGTACGCTGACACTCACCCGCGCCCTCACACGTACGCTCCCCCTAAAGCGTTGTCGTACCCTCACCTGGACCCTAAACCGTCCCCGTCCCCTAACCCTAACCCTAGCCCGAACCCTAACCCTAACCCTTTCCCGAAGCCTGACCCTCACCCGTCACCTGACCCTAACCCCTACGCTGACATTCACCCGCGCCCTCACACGTACGCTCCCCCTAAAGCGTTGTCGTACGCTCACCTGGACCCTAAACCATCCCCGTCCCCTAACACTAACCCTAGCCCGAACCCTAACCCTAACCCTTCCACGAAGCCTGACCCTCACCCGTCCCCTAATCCTAAGCCGTACGCTGACACTCACCCGCGCCCTCACACGTACGCTCCCCCTAAAGCGTTGTCATACCCTCACCTGGACCCTAAACCGTCCCCGTCCCCTAACCCTAACCCTAGCCCGAACCCTAACCCTAACCCTTCCCCGAAGCCTGACCCTCACCCGTCCCCTGATCCTAACCCGTACGCTGACACTCACCCGCGCCCTCACACGTACGCTCCCCCTAAAACGTTGTCGTACCCTCACCTGGACCCTAAACCGTCCCCGTCCCCTAACCCTAACCCTAGCCCGAACCCTAACCCTAACCCTTCCCCGAAGCCTGACCCTCACCCGTCCCCTGATCCTAACCCGTACGCTAACACTCACCCGCGCCCTCACACATACGCTCCCCCTAAAGCGTTGTCGTACCCTCACCTGGACCCTAAACCGTCCCCGTCCCCTAACCCTAACCCTAGCCCGAACCCTAACCCTAACCCTTCCCCGAAGCCTGACCCTCACCCCTCCCCTAATCCTAACCCGTACGCTGACACTCACCCGCGCCCTCACACGTACGCTCCCCCTATAGCGTTGTCGTACCCTCACCTGGACCCTAAAACGTCCCCGTCCCCTAACCCTAACCCTAGCCCGAACCCTAACCCTAACCCTTCCCCGAAGCCTGACTCTCACCCGTCCCCTAATCCTAACCCGTACGCTGACACTCACCCGCGCCCTCACACGTACGCTCCCCCTAAAGCGTTGTCGTACCCTCACCTGGACCCTAAACCGTCCCCGTCCCCTAACCCTAACCCTAGCCCGAACCCTAACCCTAACCCTTCCCCGAAGCCTGACCCTCACCCGTCCCCTAATCCTAACCCGTACGCTGACACTCACCCGCGCCCTCACACGTACGCTCCCCCTAAAGCGTTGTCGTACCCTCACCTGGACCCTAAACCGTCCCCGTCCCCTAACCCTAACCCTAGCCCGAACCCTAAACCTAACACTTCCCCGAAGCCTGACTCTCACCCGTCCCCTAATCCTAACCCGTACGCTGACACTCACCCGCGCCCTCACACGTACGCTCCCCCTAAAGCGTTGTCGTACCCTCACCTGGACCCTAAACCGTCCCCGTCCCCTAACCCTAACCCTAGCCCGAACCCTAACCCTAACCCTTCCCCGAAGCCTGACCTTCACCCGTCCCCTAATCCTAACCCGTACGCTGACACTCACCCGCGCCCTCACACGTACGCTCCCCCTAAAGCGTTGTCGTACCCTCACCTGGACCCTAAACCGTCCGCGTCCCCTAACCCTAACCCTAGCCCGAAACCTAACCCTAACACTTCCCCGAAGCCTGACCCTCACCCGTCCCCTAATCCTAACCCGTACGCTGACACTCACCCGCGCCCTCACACGTACGCTCCCCCTAAAGCGTTGTCGTACCCTCACCTGGACCCTAAACCGTCCCCGTCCCCTAACCCTAACCTTAGCCCGAACCCTAACCCTAACCCTTCCCCGAAGCCTGACCCTCACCCGTCCCCTAATCCTAACCCGTACGCTGACACTCACCCGCGCCCTCACATGTACGCTCCCCCTAAAGCGTTGTCGTACCCTCACCTGGACCCTAAACCGTCCCCGTCCCCTAACCCTAACCCTAGCCCGAACCCTAACCCTAACACTTCCCCGAAGCCTGACCCTCACCCGTTCATAATCCTAACCCGTACGCTGACACTCACCCGCGCCCTCACACGTACGCTCCCCCTAAAGCGTTGTCGTACCCTCACCTGGACCCTAAACCGTCCCCGTCCCCTAACCCTAACCCTAGCCCGAACCCTAACCCTAACCCTAACCCTTCCCAGAAGCCTGACCCTCACCCGTCCCCTAATCCTAACCCCTACGCTGACAATCACCCGCGCCCTCACACGTACGCTCCCCCTAAAGCGTTGTCGTACCCTCACCTGGACCCTAAACCGTCCCCGTCCCCTAACCCTAACCCTAGCCCGAACCCTAACCCTAACACTTCCCCAAAGCCTGACCATCACCCGTCCCCTAATCCTAACCCGTACGCTGACACTCACCCGCGCCCTCACACGTACGCTCCCCCTAAAGCGTTGTCGTACCCTCACCTGGACCCTAAACCATCCCCGTCCCCTAACCCTAACCCTAGCCCGAACCCTAACCCTAACCCTTCCCCGAAGCCGGACCTTCACCCGTCCCCTAATCCTAACCCGTACGCTGACACTCACCCGCGCCCTCACACGTACGCTCCCCCTAAAGCGTTGTCGTACCCTCACCTGGACCCTAAACCGTCCCCGTCCCCTATCCCTAACCCTAGCCTAAACCCTAACCCTAACACTTCCCCGAAGCCTGACCCTCACCCGTCCCCTAATCCTAACGCGTACGCTGACACTCACCCGCACCCTCACACGTACGCTCCCCCTAAAGCGTTGTCGTACCCTCACCTGGACCCTAAACCGTCCCCGTCCCCTAACCCTAACCCTAGCCCGAACCCTAACCCTAACATTTCCCCGAAGCCTGACCCTCACCCGTTCATAATCCTAACCCGTACGCTGACACTCACCCGCGCCCTCACACGTACGCTCCCCCTAAAGCGTTGTCGTACCCTCACCTGGACCCTAAACCGTCCCCGTCCCCTAACCCTAACCCTAGCCCGAACCCTAACCCTAACCCTTCCCCGAAGCCTGACCCTCACCCGTCCCCTAATCATAACCTGTACGCTGACACTCACCCGCGCCCTCACACGTACGCTCCCCCTAAAGCGTTGTCGTACCCTCACCTGGACCCTAAACCGTCCCCGTCCCCTAACCCTAGCCTGAACCCTAACCCTAACCCTTCCCCGAAGCCTAACCCTCACCCGTCCCCTAATCCTAACCCGTACGCTGACACTCACCCGCGCCCTCACACGTACGTTCCCCCTAAAGTGTTGTCGTACCCTCACCTGGACCCTAAACCGTCCCCATCCCGTAACCCTAACCCTAGCCCGAACCCTAACCCTAACCCTTCCCCGAAGCCTGACCCTCACCCATCCCCTAATCCTAACCCGTATGCTGACACTCACCCGCGCCCTCACACGTACGCTCCCCCTAAAGCGTTGTCATACCCTCACCGGGACCCTAAACCGTCCCCGTCCCCTAACCCTAACCCTAGCCCGAACCCTAACCCTAACCCTTCCCCGAAGCCTGACCCTCACCCGTCCCCTAATCCTAACCCGAAAGCTGACACTCACCCGCGCCCTCACACGTACGCTCCCCCTAAAGCGTTGTCATACCCTCACCTGGACCCTAAACCGTCCCCGTCCCCTAACCCTAACCTTAGCCCGAACCCTAACCCTAACACTTCCCCGAAGCCTGACCCTCACCCGTTCATAATCCTAACCCGTACGCTGACACTCACCCGCGCCCTCACACGTACGCTCCCCCTAAAGCGTTTTCGTACCCTCACCTGGACCCTAAACCGTCCCCGTCCCCTAACCCTAACCCTAGCCCGAACCCTAACCCTAACCCTTCCCCGAAGCCTGACCCTCACCCGTCCCCTAATCCTAACCCGTACGCTGACACTCACCCGCGCCCTCACATGTACGCTCCCCCTAAAGCGTTGTCGTACCCTCACCTGGACCCTAAACCGTCCCCGTCCCCTAACCCTAACCCTAGCCCGAACCCTAACCCTAACACTTCCCCGAAGCCTGACCCTCACCCGTTCATAATCCTAACCCGTACGCTGACGCTCACCCGCGCCCTCACACGTACGCTCCCCCTAAAGCGTTGTCGTACCCTCACCTGGACCCTAAACCGTCCCCGTCCCCTAACCCTAACCCTAGCCCGAACCCTAACCCTAACCCTTCCCCGAAGCCTGACCCTCACCCGTCCCCTAATCCTAACCCCTACGGTGACAATCACCCGCGCCCTCACACGTACGCTCCCCCTAAAGCGTTGTCGTACCCTCACCTGGACCCTAAACCGTCCCCGTCCCCTAACCCTAACCCTAGCCCGAACCCTAACCCTAACACTTCCCCAAAGCCTGACCATCACCCGTCCCCTAATCCTAACCCGTACGCTGACACTCACCCGCGCCCTCACACGTACGCTCCCCCTAAAGCGTTGTCGTACCCTCACCTGGACCCTAAACCGTCCCCGTCCCCTGAGCCTAACCCTAGCCCGAACCCTAACCCTAACCGTTCCCCAAAGCCTGACCCTCACCCGTCCCCTAATCCTAAACCCTACGCTGACAATCACCCGCGCCCTCACACGTACGCTCCCCCTAAAGCGTTGTCGTACCCTCACCTGGACCCTAAACCGTCCCCGTCCCCTAACCCTAACCCTAGCCCGAACCCTAACCCTAACCCTTCCCCGAAGCCTGACCCTCACCCCTCCCCTAATCCTAACCCGTACGCTGACACTCACCCGCGCCCTCACACGTACGCTCCCCCTATAGCGTTGTCGTACCCTCACCTGGACCCTAAAACGTCCCCGTCCCCTAACCCTAACCCTAGCCCGAACCCTAACCCTAACCCTTCCCCGAAGCCTGACTCTCACCCGTCCCCTAATCCTAACCCGTACGCTGACACTCACCCGCGCCCTCACACGTACGCTCCCCCTAAAGCGTTGTCGTACCCTCACCTGGACCCTAAACCGTCCCCGTCCCCTAACCCTAACCCTAGCCCGAACCCTAACCCTAACCCTTCCCCGAAGCCTGACCCTCACCCGTCCCCTAATCCTAACCCGTACGCTGACACTCACCCGCGCCCTCACACGTACGCTCCCCCTAAAGCGTTGTCGTACCCTCACCTGGACCCTAAACCGTCCCCGTCCCCTAACCCTAACCCTAGCCCGAACCCTAACCCTAACACTTCCCCGAAGCCTGACTCTCACCCGTCCCCTAATCCTAACCCGTACGCTGACACTCACCCGCGCCCTCACACGTACGCTCCCCCTAAAGCGTTGTCGTACCCTCACCTGGACCCTAAACCGTCCCCGTCCCCTAACCCTAACCCTAGCCCGAACCCTAACCCTAACCCTTCCCCGAAGCCTGACCTTCACCCGTCCCCTAATCCTAACCCGTACGCTGACACTCACCCGCGCCCTCACACGTACGCTCCCCCTAAAGCGTTGTCGTACCCTCACCTGGACCCTAAACCGTCCGCGTCCCCTAACCCTAACCCTAGCCCGAAACCTAACCCTAACACTTCCCCGAAGCCTGACCCTCACCCGTCCCCTAATCCTAACCCGTACGCTGACACTCACCCGCGCCCTCACACGTACGCTCCCCCTAAAGCGTTGTCGTACCCTCACCTGGACCCTAAACCGTCCCCGTCCCCTAACCCTAACCTTAGCCCGAACCCTAACCCTAACCCTTCCCCGAAGCCTGACCCTCACCCGTCCCCTAATCCTAACCCGTACGCTGACACTCACCCGCGCCCTCACATGTACGCTCCCCCTAAAGCGTTGTCGTACCCTCACCTGGACCCTAAACCGTCCCCGTCCCCTAACCCTAACCCTAGCCCGAACCCTAACCCTAACACTTCCCCGAAGCCTGACCCTCACCCGTTCATAATCCTAACCCGTACGCTGACACTCACCCGCGCCCTCACACGTACGCTCCCCCTAAAGCGTTGTCGTACCCTCACCTGGACCCTAAACCGTCCCCGTCCCCTAACCCTAACCCTAGCCCGAACCCTAACCCTAACCCTAACCCTTCCCAGAAGCCTGACCCTCACCCGTCCCCTAATCCTAACCCCTACGCTGACAATCACCCGCGCCCTCACACGTACGCTCCCCCTAAAGCGTTGTCGTACCCTCACCTGGACCCTAAACCGTCCCCGTCCCCTAACCCTAACCCTAGCCCGAACCCTAACCCTAACACTTCCCCAAAGCCTGACCATCACCCGTCCCCTAATCCTAACCCGTACGCTGACACTCACCCGCGCCCTCACACGTACGCTCCCCCTAAAGCGTTGTCGTACCCTCACCTGGACCCTAAACCATCCCCGTCCCCTAACCCTAACCCTAGCCCGAACCCTAACCCTAACCCTTCCCCGAAGCCGGACCTTCACCCGTCCCCTAATCCTAACCCGTACGCTGACACTCACCCGCGCCCTCACACGTACGCTCCCCCTAAAGCGTTGTCGTACCCTCACCTGGACCCTAAACCGTCCCCGTCCCCTATCCCTAACCCTAGCCTAAACCCTAACCCTAACACTTCCCCGAAGCCTGACCCTCACCCGTCCCCTAATCCTAACGCGTACGCTGACACTCACCCGCACCCTCACACGTACGCTCCCCCTAAAGCGTTGTCGTACCCTCACCTGGACCCTAAACCGTCCCCGTCCCCTAACCCTAACCTTAGCCCGAACCCTAACCCTAACCCTTCCCCGAAGCCTGACCCTCACCCGTCCCCTAATCCTAACCCGTACGCTGACACTCACCCGCGCCCTCACATGTACGCTCCCCCTAAAGCGTTGTCGTACCCTCACCTGGACCCTAAACCGTCCCCGTCCCCTAACCCTAACCCTAGCCCGAACCCTAACCCTAACATTTCCCCGAAGCCTGACCCTCACCCGTTCATAATCCTAACCCGTACGCTGACACTCACCCGCGCCCTCACACGTACGCTCCCCCTAAAGCGTTGTCGTACCCTCACCTGGACCCTAAACCGTCCCCGTCCCCTAACCCTAACCCTAGCCCGAACCCTAACCCTAACCCTTCCCCGAAGCCTGACCCTCACCCGTCCCCTAATCATAACCTGTACGCTGACACTCACCCGCGCCCTCACACGTACGCTCCCCCTAAAGCGTTGTCGTACCCTCACCTGGACCCTAAACCGTCCCCGTCCCCTAACCCTAGCCTGAACCCTAACCCTAACCCTTCCCCGAAGCCTAACCCTCACCCGTCCCCTAATCCTAACCCGTACGCTGACACTCACCCGCGCCCTCACACGTACGTTCCCCCTAAAGTGTTGTCGTACCCTCACCTGGACCCTAAACCGTCCCCATCCCGTAACCCTAACCCTAGCCCGAACCCTAACCCTAACCCTTCCCCGAAGCCTGACCCTCACCCATCCCCTAATCCTAACCCGTATGCTGACACTCACCCGCGCCCTCACACGTACGCTCCCCCTAAAGCGTTGTCATACCCTCACCGGGACCCTAAACCGTCCCCGTCCCCTAACCCTAACCCTAGCCCGAACCCTAACCCTAACCCTTCCCCGAAGCCTGACCCTCACCCGTCCCCTAATCCTAACCCGAAAGCTGACACTCACCCGCGCCCTCACACGTACGCTCCCCCTAAAGCGTTGTCATACCCTCACCTGGACCCTAAACCGTCCCCGTCCCCTAACCCTAACCTTAGCCCGAACCCTAACCCTAACACTTCCCCGAAGCCTGACCCTCACCCGTTCATAATCCTAACCCGTACGCTGACACTCACCCGCGCCCTCACACGTACGCTCCCCCTAAAGCGTTTTCGTACCCTCACCTGGACCCTAAACCGTCCCCGTCCCCTAACCCTAACCCTAGCCCGAACCCTAACCCTAACCCTTCCCCGAAGCCTGACCCTCACCCGTTCATAATCCTAACCCGTACGCTGACGCTCACCCGCGCCCTCACACGTACGCTCCCCCTAAAGCGTTGTCGTACCCTCACCTGGACCCTAAACCGTCCCCGTCCCCTAACCCTAACCCTAGCCCGAACCCTAACCCTAACCCTTCCCCGAAGCCTGACCCTCACCCGTCCCCTAATCCTAACCCCTACGGTGACAATCACCCGCGCCCTCACACGTACGCTCCCCCTAAAGCGTTGTCGTACCCTCACCTGGACCCTAAACCGTCCCCGTCCCCTAACCCTAACCCTAGCCCGAACCCTAACCCTAACACTTCCCCAAAGCCTGACCATCACCCGTCCCCTAATCCTAACCCGTACGCTGACACTCACCCGCGCCCTCACACGTACGCTCCCCCTAAAGCGTTGTCGTACCCTCACCTGGACCCTAAACCGTCCCCGTCCCCTGAGCCTAACCCTAGCCCGAACCCTAACCCTAACCGTTCCCCAAAGCCTGACCCTCACCCGTCCCCTAATCCTAAACCCTACGCTGACAATCACCCGCGCCCTCACACGTACGCTCCCCCTAAAGCGTTGTCGTACCCTCACCTGGACCCTAAACCGTCCCCGTCCCCTAACCCTAACCCTAGCCCGAACCCTAACCCTAACCCTTCCCCGAAGCCGGACCTTCACCCGTCCCCTAATCCTAACCCGTACGCTGACACTCACCCGCGCCCTCACACGTACGCTCCCCCTAAAGCGTTGTCGTACCCTCACCTGGACCCTAAACCGTCCCCGTCCCCTAACCCTAACCCTAGCCTGAACCCTAACCCTAACACTTCCCCGAAACCTGACCCTCACCCGTCCCCTAATCCTAACGCGTACGCTGACACTCACCCGCGCCCTCACACGTACGCTCCCCCTAAAGCGTTGTCGTACCCTCACCTGGACCCTAAACCGTCCCCGTCCCCTAACCCTAACCTTAGCCCGAACCCTAACCCTAACCCTTCCCCGAAGCCTGACCCTCACCCGTCCCCTAATCCTAACCCGTACGCTGACACTCACCCGCGCCCTCACATGTACGCTCCCCCTAAAGCGTTGTCGTACCCTCACCTGGACCCTAAACCGTCCCCGTCCCCTAACCCTAACCCTAGCCCGAACCCTAACCCTAACATTTCCCCGAAGCCTGACCCTCACCCGTTCATAATCCTAACCCGTACGCTGACACTCACCCGCGCCCTCACACGTACGCTCCCCCTAAAGCGTTGTCGTACACTCACCTGGACCCTAAACCGTCCCCGTCCCCTAACCCTAACCCTAGCCCGAACCCTAACCCTAACCCTTCCCCGAAGCCTGACCCTCACCCGTCCCCTAATCCTAACCTGTACGCTGACACTCACCCGCGCCCTCACACGTACGCTCCCCCTAAAGCGTTGTCGTACCCTCACCTGGACCCTAAACCGTCCCCGTCCCCTAACCCTAGCCTGAACCCTAACCCTAACCCTTCCCCGAAGCCTGACCCTCACCCGTCCCCTAATCCTAACCCGTACGCTGACACTCACCCGCGCCCTCACACGTACGTTCCCCCTAAAGTGTTGTCGTACCCTCACCTGGACCCTAAACCGTCCCCATCCCGTAACCCTAACCCTAGCCCGAACCCTAACCCTAACCCTTCCCCGAAGCCTGACCCTCACCCATCCCCTAATCCTAACCCGTATGCTGACACTCACCCGCGCCCTCACACGTACGCTCCCCCTAAAGCGTTGTCGTACCCTCACCGGGACCCTAAACCGTCCCCGTCCCCTAACCCTAACCCTAGCCCGAACCCTAACCCTAACCCTTCCCCGAAGCCTGACCCTCACCCGTCCCCTAATCCTAACCCGAAAGCTGACACTCACCCGCGCCCTCACACGTACGCTCCCCCTAAAGCGTTGTCATACCCTCACCTGGACCCTAAACTATCCCCGTCCCCTAACCCTAACCTTAGCCCGAACCCTAACCCTAACACTTCCCCGAAGCCTGACCCTCACCCGTTCATAATCCTAACCCGTACGCTGACACTCACCCGCGCCCTCACACGTACGCTCCCCCTAAAGCGTTTTCGTACGCTCACCTGGACCCTAAACCGTCCCCGTCCCCTAACCCTAACCCTAGCCCGAACCCTAACCCTAACCCTTCCCCGAAGCCTGACCCTCACCCGTTTATAATCCTAACCCGTACGCTGACCTTCACCCGCGCCCTCACACGTACGCTCCCCCTAAAGCGTTGTCGTACCCTCACCTGGACCCTAAACCGTCCCCGTCACCTAACCCTAACCCTAGCCCGAACCCTAACCCTAACCCTTCCCCGAAGCCTGACCCTCACCCGTCCCCTAATCCTAACCCCTACGCTGACAATCACCCGCGCCCTCACACGTACGCTCCCCCTAAAGCGTTGTCGTACCCTCACCTGGACCCTAAACCGTCCCCGTCCCCTAACCCTAACCCTAGCCCGAACCCTAACCCTAACCCTTCCCCGAAGCCTGACCCTCACCCGTCCCCTAATCCTAACCCGTACGCTGACACTCACCCGCGCCCTCACACGTACGCTCCTCCTAAAGCGTTGTCGTACCCTCACCTGGACCCTAAACCGTCCGCGTCCCCTAACCCTAACCCTAGCCCGAACCCTAACCATAACTCTTCCCCGAAGCCTGACCCTCACCCGTCTCCTAATCCTAACCCGTACGCTGACACTCACCCGCGCCCTCACACGTACGCTCCCCCAAAAGCGTTGTCGTACCCTCACCTGGACCCTAAACCGTCCCCGTCCCCTAACCCTAACCCTAGCCCGAACCCTAACCCTAACCCTTGCCGAAGCCTGACCCTCACCCGTCCCCTAATCCTAACCCGTATGCTGACACTCACCCGCGCCCTCACACGTACGCTCCCCCTAAAGCGTTGTAGTACCCTCACCTGGACCCTAAACCGTCCCCGTCCCCTAACCCTAACCCTAGCCCGAACCCTAACCCTAACCCTTCCCCGAAGCCTGACCTCACCCGTTCATAATCCTAACCCGTACGCTGACACTCACCCGTGCCCTCACAAGTACGCTCCCCCTAAAGCGTTGTCGTACCCTCATCTGGACCCTAAACCGTCCCCGTCCCCTAACCCTAACCCTAGCCCGAACCCGAACCCTAACACTTCCCCGAAGCCTGACCCTCACCCGTCCCCTAATCCTAACCCGTGCGCTGACACTCACCCGCGCCCTCACACGTACGCTCCCCCTAAAGCGTTGTCGTACCCTCACCTGGACCCTAAACCGTCCCCGTCCCCTAACCCTAACCCTAGCCCGAACCCTAACCCTAACCCTTCCCCGAAGCCTGACCCTCACCCGTCCCCTAATCCTAACCCCTACGGTGACAATCACCCGCGCCCTCACACGTACGCTCCCCCTAAAGCGTTGTCGTACCCTCACCTGGACCCTAAACCGTCCCCGTCCCCTAACCCTAACCCTAGCCCGAACCCTAACCCTAACACTTCCCCAAAGCCTGACCATCACCCGTCCCCTAATCCTAACCCGTACGCTGACACTCACCCGCGCCCTCACACGTACGCTCCCCCTAAAGCGTTGTCGTACCCTCACCTGGACCCTAAACCGTCCCCGTCCCCTAACCCTAACCCTAGCCCGAACCCTAACCCTAACACTTCCCCAAAGTCTGACACTCACCCGTTCATAATCCTAACCCGTACGCTGACACTCACCCGCGCCCTCACACGTACGCTCCCCCTAAAGCGTTGTCGTACCCTCACCTGGACCCTAAACCGTCCCCGTCCCCTGAGCCTAACCCTAGCCCGAACCCTAACCCTAACCGTTCCCCAAAGCCTGACCCTCACCCGTCCCCTAATCCTAAACCCTACGCTGACAATCACCCGCGCCCTCACACGTACGCTCCCCCTAAAGCGTTGTCGTACCCTCACCTGGACCCTAAACCGTCCCCGTCCCCTAACCCTAACCCTAGCCCGAACCCTAACCCTAACCCTTCCCCGAAGCCGGACCTTCACCCGTCCCCTAATCCTAACCCGTACGCTGACACTCACCCGCGCCCTCACACGTACGCTCCCCCTAAAGCGTTGTCGTACCCTCACCTGGACCCTAAACCGTCCCCGTCCCCTAACCCTAACCCTAGCCTGAACCCTAACCCTAACCCTTCCCCGAAGCCTGACCCTCACCCGTCCCCTAATCCTAACGCGTACGCTGACACTCACCCGCGCCCTCACACGTACGCTCCCCCTAAAGCGTTGTCGTACCCTCACCTGGACCCTAAACCGTCCCCGTCCCCTAACCCTAACCTTAGCCCGAACCCTAACCCTAACCCTTCCCCGAAGCCTGACCCTCACCCGTCCCCTAATCCTAACCCGTACGCTGACACTCACCCGCGCCCTCACATGTACGCTCCCCCTAAAGCGTTGTCGTACCCTCACCTGGACCCTAAACCGTCCCCGTCCCCTAACCCTAACCCTAGCCCGAACCCTAACCCTAACATTTCCCCGAAGCCTGACCCTCACCCGTTCATAATCCTAACCCGTACGCTGACACTCACCCGCGCCCTCACACGTACGCTCCCCCTAAAGCGTTGTCGTACCCTCACCTGGACCCTAAACCGTCCCCGTCCCCTAACCCTAACCCTAGCCCGAACCCTAACCCTAACCCTTCCCCGAAGCCTGACCCTCACCCGTCCCCTAATCCTAACCTGTACGCTGACACTCACCCGCGCCCTCACACGTACGCTCCCCCTAAAGCGTTGTCGTACCCTCACCTGGACCCTAAACCGTCCCCGTCCCCTAACCCTAGCCTGAACCCTAACCCTAACCCTTCCCCGAAGCCTGACCCTCACCCGTCCCCTAATCCTAACCCGTACGCTGACACTCACCCGCGCCCTCACACGTACGTTCCCCCTAAAGTGTTGTCGTACCCTCACCTGGACCCTAAACCGTCCCCATCCCGTAACCCTAACCCTAGCCCGAACCCTAACCCTAACCCTTCCCCGAAGCCTGACCCTCACCCATCCCCTAATCCTAACCCGTATGCTGACACTCACCCGCGCCCTCACACGTACGCTCCCCCTAAAGCGTTGTCGTACCCTCACCGGGACCCTAAACCGTCCCCGTCCCCTAACCCTAACCCTAGCCCGAACCCTAACCCTAACCCTTCCCCGAAGCCTGACCCTCACCCGTCCCCTAATCCTAACCCGAAAGCTGACACTCAACCGCGCCCTCACACGTACGCTCCCCCTAAAGCGTTGTCATACCCTCACCTGGACCCTAAACTATCCCCGTCCCCTAACCCTAACCTTAGCCCGAACCCTAACCCTAACACTTCCCCGAAGCCTGACCCTCACCCGTTCATAATCCTAACCCGTACGCTGACACTCACCCGCGCCCTCACACGTACGCTCCCCCTAAAGCGTTTTCGTACGCTCACCTGGACCCTAAACCGTCCCCGTCCCCTAACCCTAACCCTAGCCCGAACCCTAACCCTAACCCTTCCCCGAAGCCTGACCCTCACCCGTTTATAATCCTAACCCGTACGCTGACCTTCACCCGCGCCCTCACACGTACGCTCCCCCTAAAGCGTTGTCGTACCCTCACCTGGACCCTAAACCGTCCCCGTCACCTAACCCTAACCCTAGCCCGAACCCTAACCCTAACCCTTCCCCGAAGCCTGACCCTCACCCGTCCCCTAATCCTAACCCCTACGCTGACAATCACCCGTGCCCTCACACGTACGCTTCCCCTAAAGCGTTGTCGTACCCTCACCTGGACCCTAAACCGTCCCCGTCCCCTAACCCTAACCCTAGCCCGAACCCTAACCCTAACCCTTCCCCGAAGCCTGACCCTCACCCGTCCCCTAATCCTAACCCGTACGCTGACACTCACCCGCGCCCTCACACGTACGCTCCTCCTAAAGCGTTGTCGTACCCTCACCTGGACCCTAAACCGTCCGCGTCCCCTAACCCTAACCCTAGCCCGAACCCTAACCATAACTCTTCCCCGAAGCCTGACCCTCACCCGTCTCCTAATCCTAACCCGTACGCTGACACTCACCCGCGCCCTCACACGTACGCTCCCCCAAAAGCGTTGTCGTACCCTCACCTGGACCCTAAACCGTCCCCGTCCCCTAACCCTAACCCTAGCCCGAACCCTAACCCTAACCCTTGCCGAAGCCTGACCCTCACCCGTCCCCTAATCCTAACCCGTATGCTGACACTCACCCGCGCCCTCACACGTACGCTCCCCCTAAAGCGTTGTAGTACCCTCACCTGGACCCTAAACCGTCCCCGTCCCCTAACCCTAACCCTAGCCCGAACCCTAACCCTAACCCTTCCCCGAAGCCTGACCTCACCCGTTCATAATCCTAACCCGTACGCTGACACTCACCCGTGCCCTCACAAGTACGCTCCCCCTAAAGCGTTGTCGTACCCTCATCTGGACCCTAAACCGTCCCCGTCCCCTAACCCTAACCCTAGCCCGAACCCGAACCCTAACACTTCCCCGAAGCCTGACCCTCACCCGTCCCCTAATCCTAACCCGTGCGCTGACACTCACCCGCGCCCTCACACGTACGCTCCCCCTAAAGCGTTGTCGTACCCTCACCTGGACCCTAAACCGTCCCCGTCCCCTAACCCTAACCCTAGCCCGAACCCTAACCCTAACCCTTCCCCGAAGCCTGACCCTCACCCGTCCCCTAATCCTAACCTGTACGCTGACACTCACCCGCGCCCTCACACGTACGCTCCCCCTAAAGCGTTGTCGTACCCTCACCTGGACCCTAAACCGTCCCCGTCCCCTAACCCTAGCCTGAACCCTAACCCTAACCCTTCCCCGAAGCCTGACCCTCACCCATCCCCTAATCCTAACCCGTATGCTGACACTCACCCGCGCCCTCACACGTACGCTCCCCCTAAAGCGTTGTCGTACCCTCACCGGGACCCTAAACCGTCCCCGTCACCTAACCCTAACCCTAGCCCGAACCCTAACCCTAACCCTTCCCCGAAGCCTGACCCTCACCCGTCCCCTAATCCTAACTAATCCTAACCCCTACGCTGACAATCACCCGCGCCCTCACACGTACGCTTCCCCTAAAGCGTTGTCGTACCCTCACCTGGACCCTAAACCGTCCCCGTCCCCTAACCCTAACCCTAGCCCGAACCCTAACCCTAACCCTTCCCCGAAGCCTGACCCTCACCCGTCCCCTAATCCTAACCCGTACGCTGACACTCACCCGCGCCCTCACACGTACGCTCCTCCTAAAGCGTTGTCGTACCCTCACCTGGACCCTAAACCGTCCGCGTCCCCTAACCCTAACCCTAGCCCGAACCCTAACCATAACCCTTCCCCGAAGCCTGACCCTCACCCGTCTCCTAATCCTAACCCGTACGCTGACACTCACCCGCGCCCTCACACGTACGCTCCCCCAAAAGCGTTGTCGTACCCTCACCTGGACCCTAAACCGTCCCCGTCCCCTAACCCTAACCCTAGCCCGAACCCTAACCCTAACCCTTGCCGAAGCCTGACCCTCACCCGTCCCCTAATCCTAACCCGTATGCTGACACTCACCCGCGCCCTCACACGTACGCTCCCCCTAAAGCGTTGTAGTACCCTCACCTGGACCCTAAACCGTCCCCGTCCCCTAACCCTAACCCTAGCCCGAACCCTAACCCTAACCCTTCCCCGAAGCCTGACCTCACCCGTTCATAATCCTAACCCGTACGCTGACACTCACCCGTGCCCTCACAAGTACGCTCCCCCTAAAGCGTTGTCGTACCCTCACCTGGACCCTAAACCGTCCCCGTCCCCTAACCCTAAACCTAGCCCGAACCCGAACCCTAACACTTCCCCGAAGCCTGACCCTCACCCGTCCCCTAATCCTAACCCGTGCGCTGACACTCACCCGCGCCCTCACACGTACGCTCCCCCTAAAGCGTTGTCGTACCCTAACCTGGACCCTAAACAGTCCCCGTCCCCTAACCCTAACCCTAGCCCGAACCCTAACCCTAACACTTCCCCGAAGCCTGACCCTCACCCGTCCCCTAATCCTAACCCGTACGCTGACACTCACCCGCGCCCTCACACGTACGCTCCCCCTAAAGCGTTGTCGTACCCTCACCTGGACCCTAAACCGTCCCCGTCCCCTAACCCTAACCCTAGCCCGAACCCTAACCCTAACCCTTCCCCGAAGCCTGACCCTCACCCGTCCCCTAATCCTAACCCGTACGCTGACACTCACCCGCGCCCTCACACGTACGCTGCCCCTAAAGCGTTGTCGAACTCTCACCTGGACCCTAAACCGTCCCCGTCCCCTAACCCTAACCCTAGCCCGAACCCTAACCCTAACCCTTCCCCGAAGCCTGACCCTCACCCGTCCCCTAATCCTAACCCGTACGCTGACACTCACCCGCGCCCTCACACGTACGCTACCCCTAAAGCATTGTCGTACCCTCACCTGGACCCTAAACCGTCCCCGTCCCGTAACCCTAACCCTAGCCCGAACCCTAACCCTAACCCTTCCCCGAAGCCTGACCCTCACCCGTTCATAATCCTAGACCGTACTCTGACACTCACCCGCGCCCTCACACGTACGCTCCCCCTAAAGCGTTGTCGTACCCTCACCTGGACCCTAAACCGTCCGCGTCCCCTAACCCTAATCCTAGCCCGAACCCTAACCCTAACCCTTCCCCGAAGCCTGACCCTCACCCGTCCCCTAATCCTAACCCGTTCGCTGACACT
Organism: Orcinus orca; assembly: GCF_937001465.1. NCBI lineage: Eukaryota > Metazoa > Chordata > Mammalia > Artiodactyla > Delphinidae > Orcinus > Orcinus orca. The sequence continues at coordinate 21,432,483 of NC_064577.1, forward strand.
CACCCGCGCCCTCACACGTACGCTCCTCATAAAGCGTTGTCGTACCCTCACCTGGACCCTAAACCGTCCCCGTCCCCTAACCCTAACCCTAGCCCGAACCCTAACCCTAACCCTTCCCCGAAGCCTGACCCTCACCCGTGCCCTAATCCTAACCCCTACGCTGACAATCACCCGCGCCCTCACACGTACGCTCCCCCTAAAGCGTTGTCGTACCCTCACCTGGACCCTAAACCGTCCCCGTCCCCTAACCCTAGCCCGAACCCTAACCCTAACCCTTCCCCGAAGCCTGACCCTCACCCGTCCCCTAATCCTAACCCGTACGCTGACACTCACCCGCGCCCTCACACGTACGCTCCCCCTAAAGCGTTGTCGTACCCTCACCTGGACCCTAAACCGTCCCCGTCCCCTAACCCTAACCCTAGCCCGAACCCTAACCCTAACCCTTCCCCGAAGCCTGACCCACACCCGTTCATAATCCTAACCCGTACGCTGACCTTCACCCGCGCCCTCACACGTACGCTCCCCCTAAAGCGTTGTTGTACCCTCACCTGGACCCTAAACCGTCCCCGTCACCTAACCCTAACCCTAGCCCGAACCCTAACCCTAACCCTTCCCCGAAGCCTGACCCTCACCCGTCCCCTAATCCTAACCCCTACGCTGACAATCACCCGCGCCCTCACACGTACGCTCCCCCTAAAGCGTTGTCGTACCCTCACCTGGACCCTAAACCGTCCCCGTCCCCTAACCCTAACCCTAGCCCGAACCCTAACCCTAACCCTTCCCCGAAGCCTGACCCTCACCCGTCCCCTAATCCTAACCCGTACGCTGACACTCACCCGCGCCCTCACACGTACGCTCCCCCTAAAGCGTTGTCGTACCCTCACCTGGACCCTAAACCGTCCGCGTCCCCTAACCCTAACCCTAGCCCGAACCCTAACCATAACACTTCCCCGAAGCCTGACCCTCAACCGTCCCCTAATCCTAACGCGTACGCTGACACTCACCCGCGCCCTCACACGTACGCTCCCCCAAAAGCGTTGTCGTACCCTCACCTGGACCCTAAACCGTCCCCGTCCCCTAACCCTAACCCTAGCCCGAACCCTAACCCTAACCCTTCCCCGAAGCCTGACCCTCACCCGTCCCCTAATCCTAACCCGTACGCTGACACTCACCCGCGCCCTCACACGTACGCTCCCCCTAAAGCGTTGTAGTACCCCCACCTGGACCCTAAACCGTCCCCGTCCCCTAACCCTAACCCTAGCCCGAACACTAACCCTAACACTTCCCCGAAGCCTGACCCTCACCCGTTCATAATCCTAACCCGTACGCTGACACTCACCCGTGCCCTCACAAGTACGCTCCCCCTAAAGCGTTGTCGTACCCTCACCTGGACCCTAAACCGTCCCCGTCCCCTAACCCTAACCCTAGCCCGAACCCGAACCCTAACACTTCCCCGAAGCCTGACCCTCACCCGTCCCCTAATCCTAACCCGTACGCTGACACTCACCCGCGCCCTCACACGTACGCTCCCCCTAAAGCGTTGTCGTACCCTCACCTGGACCCTAAACCGTCCCCGTCCCCTAACCCTAACCCTAGCCCGAACCCTAACCCTAACCCTTCCCCGAAGCCTGACCCTCACCCGTCCCCTAATCCTAACCCGTACGCTGACACTCACCCGCGCCCTCACACATACGCTCCCCCTAAAGCGTTGTCGTACCCTCACCTGGACCCTAAACCGTCCCCGTCCCCTAACCCTAACCCTAGCCCGAACCCTAACCCTAACCCTTGCCGAAGCCTGACCCACACCCGTTCATAATCCTAACCCGTACGCTGACACTCACCCGCGCCCTCACACGTACGCTCCCCCTAAAGCGTTGTTGTACCCTCACCTGGACCCTAAACCGTCCCCATCACCTAACCCTAACCCTAGCCCGAACCCTAACCCTAACCCTTCCCCGAAGCCTGACTCTCACCCGTCCCCTAATCCTAACCCCTACGCTGACAATCACCCGCGCCCTCACACGTACGCTCCCCCTAAAGCGTTGTCGTACCCTCACCTGGACCCTAAACTGTCCCCGTCCCCTAACCCTAACCCTAGCCCGAACCCTAACCCTAACCCTTCCCCGAAGCCTGACCCTCACCCGTCCCCTAATCCTAACCCGGACGCTGACACTCACAACCGCCCTCACACGTACGCTCCCCCTAAAGCGTTGTCGTACCCTCACCTGGACCCTAAACCGTCCCCGTCCCCTAACCCTAACCCTAGCCCGAACCCTAACCCTAACCCTTCCCCGAAGCCTGACCCACACCCGTTCATAATCCTAACCCGTACGCTGACCTTCACCCGCGCCCTCACACGTACGCTCCCCCTAAAGCGTTGTCGTACCCTCACCTGGACCCTAAACCGTCCCCGTCCCCTAACCCTAACCCTAGCCCGAACCCTAACCCTAACCCTTCCCCGAAGCCTGACCCACACCCGTCCCCTAATCCTAACCCGTACGCTGACACTCACCCGCGCCCTCACACGTACGCTCCCCCTAAAGCGTTGTCATACCTTCACCTGGACCCTATACCGTCCCCGTCCCCTAACCCTAACCCTAGCCCGAACCCTAACCCTAACCCTTCCCCGAAGCCTGACCCTCACCCGTCCCCTAATCCTAACCCGTACGCTGACACTCACCCGCGCCCTCACACGTACGCTCCCCCTAAAGCATTGTCGTACCCTCACCTGGACCCTAAACCGTCCCCGTCCCCTAACCCTAACGCTAGCCTGAACCCTAACCCTAACCCTTCCCCGAAGCCTGACCCTCACCCGTCCCCTAATCCTAACCCGTACGCTGACACTCACCCACGCCCTCACACGTACGCTCCCCCTAAAGCGTTGTTGTACCCTCACCTGGACCCTAAACCTTCCGCGTCCCCTAACCCTAACCCTACCCCGAACCCTAACCCTAACCCTTCCCCGAAGCCTGACCCTCACCCGTCCCCTAATCCTAACCCGTTCACTGACAATCACCCGCGCCCTCACACGTACGCTCCCCCTAAAGCGTTGTCGTACCCTCACCTGGACCCTAAACCGTCCGCGTCCCCTAACCCTAACCCTAGCCCGAACCCTAACCCTTCCCCGAAGCCTGACCCTCACCCGTCCCCTAATCCTAACCCGTACGCTGACACTCACCCGCGCCCTCACACGTACGCTCCCCCTAAAGCGTTGTAGTACCCTAACCTGGACCCTAAACCGTCCCCGTCCCCTAACCCTAACCCTAACCCTAGCCCGAACCCTAACCCTAACCCTTTCCCGAAGCCTGACCCTCACACGTCCCCTAAACCTAACCCGTACGCTGACACTCACCCGCGCCCTCACACGTACACTCCCCCTAAAGCGTTGTCGTACCCTCACCTGGACCCTAAACTGTCCCCGTCCCCTAACCCTAACCCTAGCCCGAACCCTAACCCTAACCCTTCCCCGAAGCCTGACCCTCACCCGTCCCCTAATCCTAACCCGTACGCTGACACTCACCCGCGCCCTCACACGTACGCTCCCCCTAAAGCGTTGTCGTACCCTCACCTGGACCCTAAACCGTCCCCGTCCCCTAACCCTAACCCTAGCCCGAACCCTAACCCTAACCCTTCCCCGAAGCCTGACCCTCACCCGTTCATAATCCTAGACCGTACGCTGACACTCACCCGCGCCCTCACACGTACGCTCCCCCTAAAGCATTGTCGTACCCTCACCTGGACCCTAAACCGTCCGCGTCCCGTAACCCTAACCCTAGCCCGAACCCTAACCCTAACCCTTGCCCGAAGCCTGACCCTCACCCGTCCCCTAATCCTAACCCGTTCGCTGACACTCACCCGCGCCCTCTCACGTACGCTCCCCCTAAAGCGTTGTCGTACCCTCACCTGGACCCTAAACCGTCCCCGTCCCCTAACCCTAACCCTAGCCCGAACCCTAACCCTAACCCTTCCCCGAAGCCTGACCCTCACCCGTCCCCTAATCCTAACCCGTACGCTGACACTCACCCGCGCCCTCACACGTACGCTCCCCCTAAAGCGTTGTCGTACCCTCACCTGGACCCTAAACCGTCCCCGTCCCCTAACCCTAACCCTAGCCCGAACCCTAACCCTAACCCTTCCCCGAAGCCTGACCCTCACCCGTTCATAATCCTAAACCGTACGCTGACACTCACCCACGCCCTCACACGTACGCTCCCCCTAAATCGTTGTCGTACCCTCACCTGGACCCTAAACCGTCCCCGACCCCTAACCCTAACCCTAGCCCGAACCCTAACCCTAACCCTTCCCCGAAGCCTGACCCTCACCCGTCCCCTAATCCTAACCCGTACGCTGACACTCACACGCGCCCTCCCACGTACGCTCCCCCTAAAGCGTTGTCGTAGCCTCACCTGGACCCTAAACCGTCCCCGTCCCCTAACCCTAACCCTAACCCTTCCCCGAAGCCTGACACTCACCCGTCCCCTAATCCTAACCCGTACGCTGACACTCACCCGCGCCCTCACACGTACGCTCCCCCTAAAGCATTGTCGTACCCTCACCTGGACCCTAAACCGTCCCCGTCCCCTAACCCTAACCCTAGCCCGAACCCTAACCCTAACCCTTCCCCGAAGCCTGACCATCACCCGTTCATAATCCTAAACCGTACGCTGACACTCACCCACGCCCTCACACGTACGCTCCCCCTAAAGCGTTGTCGTACCCTCACCTGGACCCTAAACCGTCCCCGTCCCCTAACCCTAACCCTAGCCCGAACCCTAACCCTAACCCTTCCCCGAAGCCTGACCCTCACCCATCCCCTAATCCTAACCCGTACGCTGACACTCACCCGCGCCCTCACACGTACGCTCCCCCTAAAGCGTTGTCGTACCCTCACCTGGACCCTAAACCGTCCGCGTCCCCTAAACCTAACCCTAGCCCGAACCCTAACCCTAACCCTTCCCCGAAGGCTGACCCTCACCCGTCCCCTAATCCTAACCCGTACGCTGACACTCACCCGCGCCCTCACACGTACGCTCCCCCTAAAGCGTTGTCGTACCCTCACCTGGACCCTAAACCGTCCCCGTCCCCTAACCCTAACCCTAGCCCGAACCCTAACCCTAACCCTTCCCCGAAGCCTGACCCTCACCCGTCCCCTAATCCTAACCCGTACGCTGACACTCACCCGCGCCCTCACACGTACGCTCCCCCTAAAGCGTTGTCGTACCCTCACCTGGACCCTAAACCGTCCCCGTCCCCTAACCCTAACCCTAGCCCAAACCCTAACCCTAAAACTTGCCCGAAGCCTGACCCTCACCCATCCCCTAATCCTAACCCGTTCGCTGACACTCACTCGCGCCCTCACACGTACGCTCCCCCTAAAGCGTTGTCGTACCCTCACCTGGACCCTAAACCGTCCCCGTCCCCTAACCCTAACCCTAACCCTTCCCCGAAGCCTGACCCTCACCCGTCCCCTAATCCTCACCCGTACGCTGACACTCACCCGCGCCCTCACACGTACGCTCCCCCTAAAGCGTTGTCGTACCCTCACCTGGTCCCTAAACCGTCCGCGTCCCCTAACCATAACCCTAGCCCAAACCCTAACCCTAAAACTTGCCCGAAGCCTGACCCTCACCCGTCCCCTAATCCTAACCCGTACGCTGACACGCACCTTCGCCCTCACACGTACGCTCCCCCAAAGCGTTGTCGTACCCTCACCTGGACCCTAAACCATCCCCGTCCCCTAACCCTAACCCTAGCCCGAACCCTAACCCTAATCCTTCCCCGAAGCCTGACCCTCACTCGTCCCCTAATCCTAACCCGTACGCTGACACTCACCCGCGCCCTCACACGTACGCTCCCCCTAAAGCGTTGTCGTACCCTCACCTGGACCCTAAACCGTCCCCGTCCCCTAACCCTAACCCTAGCCCAAACCCTAACTCTAACCCTTCCCCGAAGCCTGACCCTCACCCGTTCATAATCCTAAACCGTACGCTGACACTCACCCACGCCCTCACACGTACGCTCCCCCTAAAGCGTTGTCGTATCCTCACCTGGACCCTAAACCGCCCCGTCCCCTAACCCTAACCCTAGCCCGAACCCTAACCCTAACCCTTCCCCGAAGCCTGACCCTCACCCCTCCCCTAATCCTAACCCGTACGCTGACACTCACCCGCGCCCTCACACGTACGCTCCCCCTAAAGCTTTGTCGTACCCTCACCTGGACCCTAAATCGTCCCCGTCCCCTAACCCTAACCCTAACACTTCCCCGAAGCCTGACCCTCACCCGTCCCCTAATCCTAACCCGTACGCTGACACTCACCCGCGCCCTCACACGTACTCTCCCCCTAAAGCGTTGTCGTACCCTCACCTGGACCCTAAACCATCCACGTCCCCTAAACCTAACCCTAGCCCGAACCCTAACCCTAACCCTTCCCCGAAGCCTGACCCTCACCCGTCCCCTAATCCTAACCCGTACGCTGACACTCACCCGCGCCCTCACACGTACGCTCCCCATAAAGCATTGTCGTACCCTCACCTGGACCCTAAACCATCCCCGTCCCCTAACCCTAACCCTAGCCCGAACCCTAACCCTAACCCTTCCCCGAAGCCTGACCCTCACCCCTCCCCTAATCCTAACCCGTACGCTGACACTCACCCGCGCCCTCACACGTACGCTCCCCCTAAAGCGTTGTCGTACCCTCACCTGGACCCTAAATCGTCCCCGTCCCCTAACCCTAACCCTAGCCTGAACCCTAACCCTAACACTTCCCCGAAGTCCGACCCTCACCCGTCCCCTAATCCTAACACGTACGCTGACACTCACCCGCGCCCTCACAAGTACGCTGCCCCTAAAGCGTTGTCGTACCCTCACCTGGACCCTAAACCGTCCCCGTCCCCTAACCCTATCCCTAGCCCGAACCCTAACCCTAACACTTCCCCGAAGCCTGACCCTCACCCGTCCCCTAATCCTAACCCGTACGCTGACACTCACCCGCGCCCTCACACGTACGCTCCCCCTAAAGCGTTGTCGTACCCTCACCTGGACCCTAAACCGTCCCCGTCCCCTAACCCTAACCCTAGCCCGAACCCTAACCCTAACACTTCCCCGAAGCCTGACCCTCACCCGTCCCCTAATCCTAACCCGTACGCTGACACTCACCCGCGCCTTCACACGTACGCTCCCCCTAAAGCGTTGTCGTACCCTCACCTGGACCCTAAACCGTCCCCGTCCCCTAACCCTAACCCTAGCCCGAACCCTAACCCTAACCCTTCCCCGAAGCCTGACCCTCACCCGTCCCCTAATCCTAACCCGTACGCTGACACTCACCCACGACCTCACACGTACGCTGCCCCTAAAGCGTTGTCGTACCCTCACCTGGACCCTAAACCGTCCCCGTCCCCTAACCCTAACCCTAGCCCGAACCCTAACCCTAACACTTCCCCGAAGCCTGACCCTCACGCGTCCCCTAATCCTAACCCGTACGCTGACACTCACCCGCGCCCTCACACGTACGCTCCCCATAAAGCGTTGTCGTACCCTCACCTGGACCCTAAACCGTCCCCGTCCCCTAACCCTAACCCTAGCCCGAACCCTAACCCTAACCCTTCCCCGAAGCCTGACCCTCACCCGTCCCCTAATCCTAACCCGTACGCTGACACTCACCCGCGCCCTCACACGTACACTCCCCCTAAAGCGTTGTCGTACCCTCACCTGGACCCTAAACCGTCCGCGTCCCCTAACCCTAACCCTAGCCTAAACACTAACCCTAACACTTCCCCGAAGCCTGACCCTCACCCGTCCCCTAATCCTAACCCGTACGCTGACACTCACCCGTGCCCTCACACGTACGCTCCCCCTAAAGCGTTGTCGTACCCTCACCTGGACCCTAAACCGTCCCCGTCCCCTAACCCTAACCCTAGCCCGAACCCTAACCCTAACCCTTCCCCGAAGCCTGACCCTCACCTGTCACCTAATCCTAACCCGTACGCTGACACTCACCCGCGCCCTCACACGTACGCTCCCCCTAAAGCGTTGTAGTACCCTCACCTGGACCCTAAACCGTCCCCGTCCCCTAACCCTAACCCTTGCCCGAACCCTAACCCTAACACTTCCCCGAAGCCTGACCCTCACCCGTTCAAAATCCTAACCCGTACGCTGACACTCACCCGCGCCCTCACACGTACGCTCCCCCTAAAGCGTTGTCGTACCCTCACCTGGACCCTAAACCGTCCCCGTCCCCTAACCCTAACCCTAGCCAGAACCCTAACCCTAACCCTTCCCCGAAGCCTGACCCTCACCCGTCCCCTAATCCTAACCCGTACGCTGACACTCACCTGCGCCCTCACACGTACGCTCCCCCTAAAGCGTTGTCGTACCCTCACCTGGACCCTAAACCGTCCCCGTCCCCTAACCCTAACCCTAGCCCGAACCCTAACCCTAACACTTCGCCGAAGCCTGACCCTCACCCGTTCATAATCCTAACCCGTACGCTGACACTCACCCGCGCCCTCACACGTACGCTGCCCCTAAAGCGTTGTCGTACCCTCACCTGGACCCTAAACCGTCCCCGTCCCCTAACCCTAACTCTAGCCCGAACCCTAACCCTTCCCCGAAGCCTGACCCTCACCCGTCCCCTAATCCTAACCCGTACGCTGACACTCACCCGCGCCCTCACACGTACGCTACCCCTAAAGCATTGTCGTACCCTCACCTGGACCCTAAACCGTCCCCGTCCCCTAAACCTAACCCTAGCCCGTACTCTAAGCCTAATCCTTCCCCGAAGCCTGACCCTCACCCGTCCCCTAATCCTAACCCGTACGCTGACACTCACCCGCGCCCTCACACGTATGCTCCCCCTAAAGCGTTGTCGTACCCTCACCTGGACCCTAAACCGTCCCCGTCCCCTAACCCTAACCCTAGCCCGAACCCTAACCCTAACCCTTCCCCGAAGCCTGACCCTCACCCGTCCCCTAATCCTAACCCGTACGCTGACACTCACCCGCGCCCTCACACGTATGCTCCCCCTAAAGCGTTGTCGTACCCTCACCTGGACCCTAAACCGTCCCCGTCCCCTAACCCTAACCCTAGCCCGAACCCTAACCCTAACCCTTCCCCGAAGCCTGACCCTCACCCGTCCCCTAATCCTAACCCGTACGCTGACACTCACCCGCGCCCTCACACGTACGCTCCCCCTAAAGCGTTGTCATACCTTCACCTGGACCCTAAACCGTCCCCGTCCCCTAACCCTAACCCTAGCCCGAACCCTAACCCTAACCCTTCCCCGAAGCCTGACCCTCACCCGTCCCCTAATCCTAACCCGAACGCTGACACTCACCCGCGCCCTCACACGTACGCTCCCCCTAAAGCGTTGTCGTACCCTCACCTGGACCCTAAACCGTCCCCGTCCCCTAACCCTAACCCTAGCCCAAACCCTAACCCTAACCCTTGCCCGAAGCCTGACCCTCACCCGTCCCCTAATCCTAACCCGTACGCTGACACTCACCCGCGCCCTCACACGTACGCTGCCCCTAAAGCGTTGTCGTACCCTCACCTGGACCCTAAACCGTCCCCGTCCCCTAACCCTAACCCTAGCCCGAACCCTAACCCTAACCCTTCCCCGAAGCCTGACCCTCACCCGTTCATAATCCTAAACCGTACGCTGACACTCACCCATGCCCTCACACGTACGCTCCCCCTAAAGCGTTGTCGTACCCTCACCTGGACCCTAAACCGTCCCCGTCCCCTAACCCTAACCCTAGCCCGAACCCTAACCCTAACACTTCCCCGAAGCCTAACCCTCACCCGTCCCCTAATCCTAACCCGTACGCTGACACTCACCCGCGCCCTCACACGTACGCTCCCCCTAAAGCGTTGTCGTACCCTCACCTAGACCCTAAACCGTCCCCGTCCCCTAACACTAACCCTAACCCTTCCCCGAAGCCTGACCCTCACCCGTCCCCTAATCCTAACCCGTACGCTGACACTCACCCGTGCCCTCACACGTACGCTCCCCCTAAAGCGTTGTCGTACCCTCACCTGGACCCTAAACCGTCCCCGTCCCCTAACCCTAATCCTAGCCCGAACCCTAACCCTAACCCTTCCCCAAAGCCTGACCCTCACCCGTTCATAATCCTAAACCGTACCCTGACACTCAACCACGCCCTCACACGTACGCTCCCCCTAAAGCGTTGTCGTACCCTCACCTGGACCCTAAACCGTCCCCGTCCCCTAACCCTAACCCTAGCCCGAACCCTAACCCTAACCCTTCCCCGAAGCCTGACCCTCACCCGTCCCCTAATCCTAACCCGTACGCTGACACTCACCCGCGCCCTCACACGTATGCTCCCCCTAAAGCGTTGTCGTACCCTCACCTGGACCCTAAACCGTCCCCGTCCCCTAACCCTAACCCTAGCCCGAACCCTAACCCTTACCCTTCCCCGAAGCCTGACCCTCACCCGTCCCCTAATCCTAACCCGTACGCTGACACTCACCCGCGCCCTCACACGTACGCTGCCCCTAAAGCTTTGTCGTACCCTCACCTGGACCCTAAACCGTCCCCGTCCCCTAACCCTAACCCTAGCCCAAACCCTAACCCTAACCCTTGCCCGAAGCCTGACCCTCACCCGTCCCCTAATCCTAACCCGTACGCTGACACTCACCCGCGCCCTCACACGTACGCTCCCCCTAAAGCGATGTCGTACCCTCACCTGGACCCTAAACCGTCCCCGTCCCCTAACCCTAAGCCTAACCCTTCCCCGAAGCCTGACCCTCACACGTCCCCTAATCCTAACCCGTACGCTGACACTCACCCGCGCCCTCACACGTACGCTCCCCCTAAAGCGTTGTCATACCCTCACCTGGACCCTAAACCGTCCGCTTTCCCTAACCCTAACCCTAGCCCGAACCTTAACCCTAACCCTTCCCCGTAGCCTGAACTTCACCCGTCCCCTAATCCTAACCCGTACGCTGACACTCACCCGCGCCCTCACACGTACGCTCCCCCTAAAGCGTTGTTGTACCCTCACCTGGACCCTAAACCGTCCCCATCACCTAACCCTAACCCTAGCCCGAACCCTAACCCTAACCCTTCCCCGAAGCCTGACTCTCACCCGTCCCCTAATCCTAACCCCTACGCTGACAATCACCCGCGCCCTCACACGTACGCTCCCCCTAAAGCGTTGTCGTACCCTCACCTGGACCCTAAACTGTCCCCGTCCCCTAACCCTAACCCTAGCCCGAACCCTAACCCTAACCCTTCCCCGAAGCCTGACCCTCACCCGTCCCCTAATCCTAACCCGGACGCTGACACTCACAACCGCCCTCACACGTACGCTCCCCCTAAAGCGTTGTCGTACCCTCACCTGGACCCTAAACCGTCCCCGTCCCCTAACCCTAACCCTAGCCCGAACCCTAACCCTAACCCTTCCCCGAAGCCTGACCCACACCCGTTCATAATCCTAACCCGTACGCTGACCTTCACCCGCGCCCTCACACGTACGCTCCCCCTAAAGCGTTGTCGTACCCTCACCTGGACCCTAAACCGTCCCCGTCCCCTAACCCTAACCCTAGCCCGAACCCTAACCCTAACCCTTCCCCGAAGCCTGACCCACACCCGTCCCCTAATCCTAACCCGTACGCTGACACTCACCCGCGCCCTCACACGTACGCTCCCCCTAAAGCGTTGTCATACCTTCACCTGGACCCTATACCGTCCCCGTCCC